>NC_135506.1:9939783-10239783 GCF_052857255.1 Amblyomma americanum
CCCCGCACTCCCCAGACGAAGTTCTCTCTTTCCGAAACTCTCACACAGCAGCTTACCTCCTCCACTTTTCTTGGTGATCCCTTTCTCTTACTCTGCAAAAGGATGGAATGACAAAAAAATGAAAACAACGCAAAATAAAGACATACAAAGGGCCTACATAGTGTCCTGGGCCGCGATTATATACTCTCTCCTCACCCTCCTCCCCCATTGCCGCTCCCTTCGCCTACCTCGCTGGCGCTCCAGAGCAGATTTCAGTGACTGCTTTCCCCTTCTTCATCCTCCATCTTCCCTGGGATCCCCATCTCATCCGGACCGTGTGCTCGTCGGGGGAGAGGTTTGTGTGTTTTCTCGGCTTCTTTCGGGACGACAGAATGGAAACAGAGAGAGAGAGAGAGCGAAAAAAGAGGCTAAAAAAGAGCGGCTGCCGAGGCATCCGTCCACTTGTTGCTACACAGGACGGGTACAGAAAGAAAGCCGAGATGGGTCCGGCAGTGCTGGAAGAACGATGCCAGAAAAAGCGTGCGCTTGGTAGGATAGAAAGCAGAAAATAAAAGGCGAAGGCGAAACTTCGGGAGGAACAGAAGTGAGAAGCTGAGAGGCAGCATACAAAGCAGGAAGAAAGTAACACGGCAGGAAACGGGAGGGGGGTGGGGAGGAAGCGAGCGCCAGGAAGATGCGCCGAGAAGGGAAGCAGACGCAGGCTGTGTTATGGGGAAAAGGATAGACATCGTTCGGGTAAGAGTAGCAAGAGGGAAAAGAAGAATCAAGGGGCACAACAACGAAGAGGACTCGGGGCTAGGTTAGGGACAAAAAGAAACACAAGCTACATGGCGGGACGACAGAAATTAAGTTAGAAGGACTGGCACCGATAAAAAAAGTCAGGATAGATGTTTTTAGGACCAGGTCTCAGCTGAACGGGAAAAAGAGGCAGGGGAAGCAGAAATGAAGAGAACAAGTCAGAGCAGCGTCAACATTAGATAAAAAGAGGAAAAAAATCAACTCCCTTCGAGGGATACAAAGGAAGCAGGATGCTTCCCCAGGGAAGGACTAGAAAAGTACAGAAAGGGAAGTTGGGAAGATACGCGCGTGAATGGGCCGCTAGCAAAGGGTAAGCAATGTGAGGAGAGTTACAAAGACGGGTGCAAGACGTCACCGGCAATTTCAACGCGCTCGGAGAGAGAGACAGTAGGTTGTGACTGTAGAGCGCAACTTACAAAAAAAAGGCATGCCATAAATGTACAGCTCTCAATGTTTAACAGGTGAGTTACGATTTCTGGAACTATAGTAGACAGAGGACGAAGGGGTGAGAAAAGATGAGCGTCGAGATACAAAACGACCAAACCAGTGAAGAGTATAGTCACAAAGCCGAGAGCGAGAGACGAGCAAAAAAGAAAAAAGAAAAGCAGGAGGGTGGCTGGGCGATGGGAACGGTCGAGTCGGAGTGAAAGAACATAGGAGCGGACCCAACTCCACCATCTCCCCCGGCTGTCGACCTGTCTCCGTCGTCATTTCAGAGCCCTCCTCCGTTTGGTCACATTTATTGCTTCCCTGTCTCCTTTATTCTTCTCGGGAGTGGGAAGTACGAACACTGACAGCAAGGAGAAAAAAGGTCTACATGCAGCGAGCGGCGCATTCCCGAAAAAGAGGTTGAGAGAGAATGCGAAGAGAAAAGACCTGAAATGTGCAAAAGAAAATTTCCTCTCTCAGATCCGGATGGGTTTTTTATGTTCGCGGAATTTATGTCGAATTCAAGGGGGCGCGAGAGACGGCAACAAATTTTAAGCTCGAAACGCGGGCGAAGTGCTAGAACGGGAGGCCGCGGGAGAAATGGAAATGAGACGGCGTCTTCGGGCCATTTTCGGCGCGTCGAACGTTCCCTGCAAGAGGGGAGAGGGGAGTTAACTTAAGAACCAAAACACACGATCGCGAGCTATTCTATTTTGTTTTAGTTTTATTACCTCAAAAAAGAAAAGAAAGGAGTCATTCCTCTTAGCCAGTGTTTTCGCTCTAAGCGACAAAAACTTTAAATAGGCAGCAAACGCCGGCGTTGCGTTCGCCACTACCACGTGCAAAAGACGATAACGAAAGGCATCAGAAAAAAAAGTGAATAAAATCAGTAGAAGGAGAAGAGGCGAAAGGAGGGGAATTCTCTTTAACGTCGCTCCTCGGAATCGAGTTGGAGCAAGAACAGCCTGGCACGCTAAACACCGCTTTACAAGGGCCAGCGAGAAGCTGAAGCTGCGCGCTTGCCACTCGCGTTAAAATCTTTCCTTTTTTTTTTAAGTTTTCTTCATGCAGCTTTTCACTTGCACCTACGCTCCAGGTTCATCGAACGCCTCGGCGTCGTGGAAGTATACATAAAGGCTCTGTCTAACAAAACAGTTAAGCCGCGAGAGACGCTTATCTAAACGAAAGCTGGAAGAAGAAAAAAAAGTGAAGAAACTCTCGGACGACGGGCGAAGGAGAAGGGATGGTATAAAAACAACTGCAAAGTAACGCGCAGATATTGGATCGAAAGCGTTTGGCGAGGAAGCGGCCTTTTAGGCCCATAACCCGATGTCTGCAGCAGCGTGGGTGTAATAGAGAAAGAAGCGGGATCTTTTCCAGAAGGCCGCCCGCCATACGCCCGGGAAATGCGGTGTGGACAAAACAGAAATAAGCGGGGATTCTTCATGTTTCCTTTTTTCTTGTTCTGGTTTGCTCAACCGTATGAACACGTTGCTGCGAACGACTTAAACACGAGGAAAACACAAGGGAGGGAGAAAAAGAGAGGGGCGGAAAGGCGACAGATAGG
Organism: Amblyomma americanum; assembly: GCF_052857255.1. Classification (NCBI taxonomy): domain Eukaryota; kingdom Metazoa; phylum Arthropoda; class Arachnida; order Ixodida; family Ixodidae; genus Amblyomma; species Amblyomma americanum. The sequence continues at coordinate 9,942,578 of NC_135506.1, forward strand.
CTCCTGGAAGGTACGCAAACTTCCCAACTCGAGAAAACTGTTTTTATGGGCTTATTACTGGCTTTGGGCGGCACGTTTTCTTCGCCTGTTTTTCCCCAGCCGCTCGCTGTCGGGGGTTTTTGTCATTGGTTATTCCCGTTCTCCACGGGCCAGACCGGTCAATATATGCTGCGGTGAGCGTTCCACAGCCCGAGCCAGGCCTCGCCGCTTCGAAAACAAGCAGAGCGCTGCTGGAAACTAAAACGGAATCTTTAAAAAAAAATAAACTACGTAAAAAAGTTCGAAGTGCTCGTAGCAAAATTCATAACGTCTCAGCGAAATATAGGACAGTGTTCGCAGGCTTTATTCCGCGGTGAGTTTACGATGCTTTCGGCAGCGGATCCGCAGAAAGAAAGAAATAAAAAAAACACATCTTTACTTCATGCATGGTAAATGAAAAGAAAGCACGAGGTGTGGCGTGCGTTTCTCCTGGCGGAGCTGCTCCGAATAGCGCACGGAGAAAAAAAGCACAGCTAGTTCTAAATAGATAACGCAAAGGGGAAAAGGTATTACGAAAGGTGCACTATTTTAGTGCGGCGCGTGCGTTAAATATTGCAGTCTTTTTTCAGAAACTTGTAATCTGATTTCATCACAAAACACCTCGTTGGCTCAGTCGGAACGCCGGGCGTCATAGTCATCGAGGTACGCACTCGTTAACTAGTGCTTCTTCCAAACTTCCTGTGCATATGGGTGACAGTGGCGCCATCTAAAGAAAAGTTTATGCACGCAGCCCTTGTGAACATGTACGTTTCAAAAATACTGTTCGCATGCGTTTTCAGTCACAGGTGCCTTGGTGGGATTTCCCCACCTTATACGTAGTGTCTTAACACGTGTGTTTTATTCTTACTCTTGCTCTCCAACTTCATCAAGTCACCTATTGTTACGGTTTCATGCTCTTCTTAATTACATTAGGGCTAATTCGCTGGATAATTGGTTCGGAAACTTCATAAAGTGCACAGCGCAATGGAATACACAGAAAATAGGACGAACAAATACGAGACAATACACAGCACTGTCTCGTGCTTCATCTCCCTTTTCTGTTTTTCTCTGATCGGGCTGTACCCTTCATAATGCTAGCTAATTGCCTGTTAGCTTTGAGACAACAGGAGGACAGCGCTACATGCAGGATTCTACTGCATTTCTGGCGCCCGTACGCTTGGCACAAAAGCATTCCGAACTTTTACCCTCTTCCCCTAACTCCCGCCATCTGGCGGCTTAGCACTGGAGCGCTGTCTTTCTAGCAGTAACCCTAACGATGCGGCAAAGCACGCTTTGCGGGAGACTTCGCTCGGGCCGGCCGGGAGATGACCGCACGAGCGTTACTGTAACGCCACTTTTGTAAGACTCTGTACAGCGCTATAATATAGAAATATCAATGCAGCGCCCACTTAAGACAGTTTCCAGCTTCTCTACACGGGTTTCCTGCATTTATCTGCAACATTATGACTAGTGGTTGGACGCTTCGCGTCTTATGTTTTGAAAATTTGGCCGACCTCTTTCGGTGTTACAGAACGCAGTCTAGTTCATTTTGTTTTTCGGTGAATATTATTGTTTTTTACGGATTAATAACCAGATTTTTTGGGTGATACAATATCGCATTCATACTGTCGAAGAGTATATGCTTGGCCCTTTTTCGTCAGCACGATTAGTTATTTTACCTGTAATTAATGCACAAATGTCCACACTGTAGAGCTGCGCTTGTAGAAGGAACTGCTATCGTCATTTAAAATATAATGCGGGAGCTATCTGGTGACGTCGCCAGACAACAATGCAAGTAGAAGTTAACTTATGATAACTGATGTCACATCATCGCTGCAGTGGGTTTAGCGAAGGGGCGGGGCACCACGCGGTCTGCGTGTTGATGGCAGCGATGAAATCGCAGCCGAACTGTCGAAGTAGGCTGAACATGCCACTTATTTTTAACGCTTGTGATTGGTTTCGCGTGACTGTCGCTGCAGTGCAGCCGAGAAACATACCTAGAAAAGCAGGCGTCCAGGGCGGGTGGTCAGCAGACGCTAGGAATGGAACCTCCTGGTCTGCAGAGGCGTGCAAGGTATCGAAGCACTTCCTCGGAATACAAACCGCGGTGCTTATTCCAACGGTGCAACCATCTCACAACGCCTCCGGCCTCCGTAATTCGTTCATTTTCTCCCTTGCTCGAGTATAGCTTCTACTCAAAGGCTAGATAGAAGTGGTGTGTATGTTAAAAATACCGATCTTTTTCGGAGCCGCCGCGGTGGCCGAGAGGTTATGGCGCTCGGCTGCTGGCCCGAAAGACGCGGGTCCGATCCCGGCCGCGGCGGTCGAATTTCGATGGAGGCGGAATTCTAGAGGCCCGTGCACTGCGCGATGTCAGTGCACGGTAAAGAATCCCAGATGGTCAAAACTTCCGGAGCCCTTCACTACGGCGTATAGCCTGAGTCGCTTTGGGACGTTAAACCCCCATAAACCAAACCAAACGATCTTTTTCGGTTAAAAGCGATTACAATATTAAATTCGCTATACCTTTACGTTTTGTTTCTTTTTTTTTTTGGTGTGAACCGAAAAGTTCAGCCCCTATATATAATTGACAACTTGGCAGATTATTTGACTCCACATGAACAACAGCCCTGGCTGCTTTTGGGCGACCATCAACAACCCTGATTTAGCCACATTTCCACGAAGTGCTTAAACATTAATGGCGAGAACCTCTATCAGCTGTAATAGACGGCGCTCCTGTATATAGTGCTCCTGAAAAGCTGTCCGTTTATCCGAACATCTGCAGCATGGACAGCACACATACTTGTCGGACGGCTGACAGAATGGGTTATTATGTGACGTGTAGGCTGGTTGCTGGTGGCTTAGACGACAGGAAGCGACAAAAATGGGAAAACTGCGAGAAGCGCACACAAAACCTTCTGTCTAGTTCAACCGACTGTTGCATCGATTTTAGCGCTGCCTCGAAAGAATGCTGAGCCTGAGGCTGAATCAGCTGAGACTAAGTTTGCATTAAGCAGAAAAGTGAATATCAAAGGCACTGAAAAGATACTTGAAGGGGAACCAATGGCCGTCGTAAAAAAAAAGAAACAATCTGCATGTTATGGATTCATAACGGCAGCGAAGGAGCACAAACACAAGAAAATAAACACGCGAACACACGGACGAACGCTGCACACGGATTGTAATAGGCGGCAGGCGATACGGCAAGGCTTGCCAAGTTAGAAACGCCGGATATCGCCTGGACCATCCGCAACAGTGCGGGAAAGTCGCAGTGTTTTACTTTTTTAATAGTTGTCGAATGCCACGCGGTCCCACAATAAAGATTACCTCTGTTTAAAAATCTGGTAATTTACAGTCATTTAGTAGTTCATACTTACGAGCCAATATTGGAGTGTTGTATCATTGACTATGCGGTATATTTTCTGAAGCAACACACAAATGAAGAAACCGTAAAAACAAATTCACACATCATATCTGTGGCTGATTGCTTCAATTATTACCCATACAGTGCAAGCACAAAAATAATATAACCAGTGATTAAAGTACAATTAAAATGTCTCTTATAAGACGTGACACTTAAATTTTAAAAACATCGTCAGGAAGTTAGCATTTCCAAGTTAGAAAACTGAAGCGGAAAAGGAAAGCAAGGTAAAAAAAAAGGAAACAGCAAAACAAACTTCGCGACATTAAGTGAAAAAAAAAAATCTGTTCAGAGCTCAAGCACAATACTTCGCTTACGAGGCGCAATCTTATGTTTAGCATTTGAGAATAGAAAAGTTCGCCTAAACGACGCACGTAGAACGTTGGTTCCTGGTGGGTACAGACTTGAATAAGACAAGCTAAAGAAAAAATTCTCCGTCGTTGCACAAACACTCACCGCACTTTAAGGGGTCATACCCATCACACTGACATTTCTGCCTAGTTCACAACGAATAAATTATTTACAAATTTGTTTTCTCTTCAGCGGTCAGCCCATACATCCGCCCAAAAACCAGAGCGTCGCTTGCCAGAAGTTTCGTGTTACTAGCGGCATAGGTGCCGCAGTAATGCTGGAGGACGACGCAGCGAGTAAATCCATCGTGGGTGAATTCAGCAGCAAAGACACAAAAGCAGTAAATATTCTGGAAGCTGCATTCAATGTGAATAGCCAGAACAGTTGCTCAATGCTCCCCTGCTCTTTCCCAAAAATTCTCAAAACTCCCAACGAAGTAGTCTCCTTTTTTTTTTCGTCCACGCTCGCTGCTTTCTCAGTTTTATTTCCTTCTTCTGCTATGTCTCTTTCTAAGGTGACAACAGAAAACGCAGCAGCAGCTCTCCCTTCGCTTCGCCTTCCCGGCAACCTTTCCTGGGGATAAAGTTTGATGTCCCCACTGGCGCGGTCTTCCCTCTTCCCCAGAAGGGGGGAAGAAAGACTCGAGAGCTCAAATTCCTCTGTGTCAGTTGTTTTGAATCTCGTTCTGTTTTCTTGCGTCCAAAAGAAAACGGGATGGCTCTTATTTTTCGCTGCCAGTGTGCGAAGCCACTTCAGACGCACCCCCCCCCCCCCCACCTCCCCACCAGCACCTTCCTCATGCGGCCCTTAAGAACCCAATTCTCTTTCCCGCCCAGGATCGCACGTCTCTCGAAATTAAAGTAAACGTCTCGTCGGCAGCTAACTACGCCGGTCTTTCCAACATCCTCCCTCTTCCATTCTAACTTCCCGCCTTCATTCCGTCCGCTTACTTGCCTCGCCCAGCGGGTGCACTACGTCATTCCCTCATCCTCCCCCGCTTTCTTTTATTTTTCAGCACCGCTGCTCTTTCGCGCTTGCAGAACTGCTCTCCACATCCACGCGTCATTCTGACTCCCCAACCCTCTTCGCTGAAGTCAGCGGCAGCATTATCGCGCGAGAGAAAAGAGATAGGAAAAAAAGGAAGAACACAGAGAGGGGTGAGCCTGCCTTTGGCTAGCAAGCTCCCCCAAGCCTCCCTAGACTTCTTCTTGTGGGGTACTACCACTCCCTTCCCCACATCCCATCCCTCCCGACTCTCTTTCCGGGCGTGCAAACAACAAGTTCGACCGTAATTTTTTGTCCTTTCTTACTCCCGACGCTCCTGTTATTTGCGACTCGAGAACGACGTCCCCACCACCGCTCTGTCCAACTTTTCATCTGTCCTTCCCCTTTTCTCAGCCGCCCTGAAACAAGAACCCTGTTTCTCTGCAGCACCCTCCGTCCTTTCTCCTTTTTACCCACACCCGCACCCTAGTTTGTGTTGCGCATAAAAATAATACCAGTGATAAAAATAGTACAGATGCGCCTGCGCGACGCTTTCCCTTTTTATCCCTCCTTATCCGCACTCCCCGCCCCTTTCTTCGTTCGCTCTCACTTTGGAGCAGCAGCCACGCGCCCGCTACTCGTTTCCCGGAATCCTTTATACTTTTCACCTGCCGTGGGCCACTACACCCTATTTTCCCCCACTCCTTGAGCTCGCCCCAACTCGCAGTCAGGCCTTTTCCCGCGGAGCTTTCCCTCCTTTCCTGTGCTCCTATCCAGGCCCGTCGCAAGCTGCCACCGCCGCCGCGCACGCGAATCCTTCTGCCGGTGTAATTCTGCCGAAGGACGCTACATTTATTTTCCTTGTATGACTCGTCCCTCAAATTCCTGAGCTGCTTATGCCTTCCTCTCTCTCTCTCGTGCCCAGCTCGATCTCCCGTTTTATTTCGTTCCTGTTTTTCCCGTCTTCGCAATTTCAACATTCGAAAAGGAAGCGCCTCACGGGCACGGAAAGCAAGAGTGAGGCGCCGGGCGCACCTTTTTATGGCCAGTGTGTTCTTCCTTTTCTTCAATCGGCAAAGACGACGACCGAAGGATGGTACCGGCCCAGGGAGGAGTTAGACCCGCAAAAAAGGAAACGCCGCCTCCTCCTCAAAAGGAGCGGCGAGCGAAATGAAAGAAAAAAGGAGAGGGGAAAAGAAGGAAAGATGAGGGGAAACACGTGTAATTCAAAACAGCGGAAAAGCGCGGGCGCTCTCCGCTCCGGCGGCGCCGACTGCGTACGAACGACGACAGAGACGGCTAGCGGCGCAGCGGCAGCGCCGAACGATGAGGCAAATATAACTCGGTGAACAAGAAACTCCTGATTTTTGCCTAGCTCGCCGATTTTCAAATCCTCCGTTCCCATCGTCCTCATCCTCTTTCCCCCTTCTCGTCAACCACTGCTGCTGCCGAGACGCCGTTTCCCTGCAGTGTGCGCTCCTTTTTTTCTTCGATACCCTCTCGTCTGGGTCGCTTCTGTTTCCCATCTTCCCTGTATTGCCATCTTTCTCCTCCTTTCCCCATTTTCCCTCGTTTGTGCCTTCGACTCTGAGTCCACCATAGAGCCGAGAAACTTCGTTCTGCTGAGCAGCGGGCGCTCTCCCATTTGAGTATTTTTCCCCTCCTCCCACGCTTCGTACCTCTTTTTCTTCATGGACCACCTACCTCCCTAACTCTTCCCCACCCCGCGTTGTGAAAGTCTTTTCTTTGTCGTTGACACTTTCGGAGCTTCCTTTATTGCTGCTCTGCCCGTCGTATGAAACCTGCCTCTTCCCCCCCCCCCCCCCCCCCCGCGGCCACCGTGTCTGATCTTCCCACTGCCTCCAAATGTTCCTTTTCCCCCTTTTCCTTTCGGCTCCCCTTCCTCGCATCGCTCCCGGTTATTAAATCTTCGTTGCGAGAGCGGCACCGCTCCCTATACTTTTTCTTCGCGCACTACCTGCTTTCATTCGCGTTTTACCGTTCTCAAAAGAGCGAGACGCTGGCTAGGGAAAAGCCACTGTAGCGGGAATTCGGGGAGCGAGGAAAAAAATAAGGATGCGAGGATGAAGGGGCATGTGGACACCGAGCCCCATACTTTTATTTTTTTTTCTTTCTCTGACTCCGCCACATCGTCGTCTCTCTGCTTCAGCGCGTACGAACCGACTTCGGGAACTCGCATACGCGGGAAAGGGGGGGGGGGGGGGGGAGGTCTCGTGTTCAAAGTTGACCAGCTTTCCCATACAACTCCGACAGCCACCTCCTCTTCCTTTCTTTAACCCGCACCCCGACCTCCCTTACCCACAGGCTGGTTTTACGGTTCCCTTGCCTCCCTTTTATCATCCGAGCTTCCTCCCACTGCTTCTTTCTTTTTTCGTATTTTATCACCAAGTTCACTGCGCTGTAACCCCGCCAGACAGGGCTTGTCCTCGTTCGCTCGCAATGCCCTGTCTTATTTCTGAGTACTTCTCCACTGAAGCTGGGCTGGCGCACGAAAAGCATAGGAGAAAAGCAAATGCACGAGGCTAGGTATTGCGCCACTCATTAATTTTTCATCCAGCGTGCGGAAGTTTTCTAAAAATGTCTACGCCCCCAGGTTACGAAACAAGAAAGCTTAGGCGCTTTCTTAGAGCAAGCCGCTGCTGTTTTTTTTTTTTCAGCTTTTACGTAAGAACCCTCGCTGATTCCTTTCGCCACACGAAAGAGCTCCGAGGCTCCCGCCGCAGGGGTCGAAAGAGAAACAATCACCTTTGAGTGGACAGGCACGCAGAGTGGATAGGTTATGAAAGCCCAAGAGACGTAGGGAACGTAAATTAGGGAAATTGGGGACCTATTAAAGCAGAACTAAAAGCGGTGTCGCAGGCAGACGCTTCGATCATGAAACGTCGGTGCGCCCCCCAAAAAGGCGTGATTTGAGCAGAAAAGTGCCAGCACTGAGCGCGTAGTCACCAGACCGAGTTTCTCACACCCACCTTTCGATCCCATCCCAGAATTCATCGCGGTGCCCAGCCGCCGCGTTTACTTGTTCCAAACAAACGCGCTGCTCAAAGCCGCCGCCATGTATACGTAGTTTTCTCGTCTTTAGCTTCCGCAGTGAACGAAGAAAGGTACAGACTAATTTTCATTGTTTCATGGCTCTCCTGGCACGAATACCTCGGAGAACGATTCCGCACCAGTCGTTTTGAGGAACCGTAAGAACATCCCTCAACATTGTTGAAACAGAAGCCGAAATGATTTTTTGAGAATTCGAGATGATTCATGCCAGCCAGTTCTGCACTAGCATTTGGAATGGTCACGCAATCACCGATTAAAAGCAGTGTTCTTCAGGATTTTCTTCACCGCGGTGGAGAAGTGCGGAGAAACTGGTGATGACGTCATTTTTGCTGAAATTTGCGCTGCCTTCGCCACATGCTTCTGCGTGTCGTCCGATGCCGCCAAACAACGCTTCGTGGGCTTTACTTTCGGTGACATTAGTTTTCTTCCTTCAAGGGACTGTTCCTTCGCTGTAAAAGCAATGCCGCCGTGCATGACGTCATCATGCGAACCCTGCCCGGCGCTCTGCACTGCTCAGAAGCCTGAACGCCTATACGGCCTTATTCGGTGATTACGTCAACATTTCGAATGGCGCCACAAAAAGTCCTGGCATTCTTTAGCAACAAGTTCCAAGCATTCAGTCTCTTAAATGTCGTAGAATTCTAAAAACGTCTTCGGTTGCCATTTAAAGTGAACAAAAGCAGCGAATGCATTCAATCTCGCGAGTGAGGTGTGCGACATAAACGTTAGCTTAGGGTTTTAAAAAGAACAGTAAGATGTGACAGCTATTTCAAAACATATCTAAACTACGCCTGTCAGCAGCAACTTAACGCTAACAATAGAATCCCCTATTTCATACTAATGTCATTAAAATAATACCTAAAGCACAAAGAAAGTTGCAGAGCGTCAAAACAACCAAAAAATCAGGCGATTTCTACACGAACAGGTTTCTAAATTGCGTTTTCTATTTTTAGTGTCCGAGAAATTTAGCGAAATGCCTGTAAAACTTGGGCCTGAAGCAGAAAACGAACCGCACTGCAACTAATGCTAAACCATTCAGAAATGTGGATTCCAAATCGGTTCGAGAATTTTTTTTTCAATCGCGGTAACTTTACTGGTTACACGCATACAGCCTTCCGCGCTATAGACAGAAATTCAAGTGTAGGAACTAGCCTTCACTCATAGTACCACCATCACTGCTTCGTTCTACCCAGCAAATCATGCAAAAAGAAATTGGTTCCTTCAGTCACGCATTCATTAATATGACAAAACCTGCTGCGAAAGTGAAGCATGTGGTCGTCTGCCGCGTCTCATCACTTCCCGAATCCAGCGCCTCTCCAGTCCCGCTCTCCCTAGCGCACGAACGCCAGCACGAACGGGGGCAGCCTGCATTAGCTGCGGAGCTGCGCGGCGGCGGCCAGCACGGCTTCTCAGCAACATCCCCCTCCTCCTCTAACCCAGCACTAGGCCTGCACCCCGCTCCCTCCGACTCGCCAACCCTCTCCGAGAGAGCCCGGATGTGGGGAACTTTGTTTCCCCGCGAATAAGGAGTCACTGCTCAACAGACTGCCCAAGACGGTCGCCCGAGCGACCGAACAGAGCCGGGAGAGGGGGAATAGGGAAGGAGGAAAAGAAAACAGTATCGAACACGCTGCTTGCTGCTGCTCCTGCGAGGAAGACCCACATGTAACGGGAGACGCAGCATGAGATGTACAGAGGGCGAGCAGACGGGGAGAAAGAAATAGGGAGAACACTAACGGCAGCTATAGAGCAACTAAGTATACGCATGGCCACGAAAAGGCAAGAAAGGAAAAAGCGGAGCAAAACAGGCGGCACAGCACAGCGGCCTCCTTCCTTCCCTCTGCCTCAGTGCCCAGGAAACTTTTTATCCTCTCTCATCTCCTCCAAGCGCCCTCGTGCCTCCCTCCACTCCCCATTCCCTACCGCCCCTCCCCCACCGAAACCATTTTCCCGCTCCCGGTTCTCCCCACTGTAGTCCCCAGAAACTTCTTGCTCTCCCGCGTGTTCCCGACCCGGATCGAGCGTTGGCGCTGCGTTTCTTTCGATCAGCGGGAGAGGCGCTTCCCTTTCTCCGCGTCAGCGCCACTTTGCCCATCTCCACGACCGAACATTCTCCCCCTTCCTCCTCGATCCACTGAGCTCTCCCTCAAAAGCGCTGGCTCCAGCGCGCAACCGGTGGTTTTTATTTTTTATTTTTGGCCCCGCAGCCACCACACCGCTGGATTCATCGCTCCACCCTTCCCCGCAAGACTGCTTGTTCTGAAAATCCTCGCCGGCCCCGTTCGTCCCGGTTTCTTTTTCGTCGTGCGCTTACCGGCCGCTATGCTTGTTTTCTCTTTTCCGCCTCCTCTCGCAGCCGCCGCCGAGGTCTGGCTGGGAGAGGCGCTCCAACCTCTCCCTCCGCGTGACCCGTTTTCCTCATCTTTCAGCCAGCCACGCTCCTGTCTTCGTTCGCTCCCTAAACTTCCCGCGCGGTACAGGAACGCCGGCAGCGCCATATATATAGCTGTAGCCGGTCCTCGTTATTTTAGCTTTCACTTTTTTTTCTCAGAGCTCGGTTCATCTCTCGCTTTTCTTCTTTCTGCGTCCCCAAAGCTGCTTCTCTTTCACCGTTGCAGCATTTTCCCCTTTTACCCTTTGAATATTCTCTCCAGCAGCGCCCAGCGTCTTTTTTTTGTCTTTGTACAAAGACACGACCACGTAGTGTCCTTTCCCTCTGTTCCCTTCATTTCAGCCTCCCGATTTTTCCCTAGCGCTGCCTCCACTTTTCCCGTTCGCGTCAGGGTTCCAGCTCTCGCCTTTACTTCCCCAACCTTTCTCGTCCTAGTTCTGGCCTTACTGGCGGTTTCCCGTCGCTCCTCCGTGCAATACCGTCCGTCAGTTGTGAGGTCACTTGGCGTCTTCATAGCTTACTCTTTTGAGTGCCGGCGAAGTTTAGTTGTTCTCCCGCCACTTGCCTCTGACCTTTCCACTCTGGAATGTGTTCCAGACACCATATATTCCCTTTTTTCCCACTCCCGAGAGCCCCATCTCCCCAGCCACTAGACGAATAGGCGGCCGTCGCATATCATACCACATCTGGGTTCCTGTACTCATTCCGCGCTCGCTTTGTTGCCTTCATCTTGTTATTGCCGGCCCACTTCGGCGTCTGACTGGACCTTCCACTCGTCCCTCAATTCCCCGCACTCCCCAAGGAACTCTTCCCGAGAAGACTCCTCCTTTCGTTTCCGGCATCGCCATGAATCTTTGTGCGTGCGCATGTGTGTGTGTGTCTCCCTTCCGTGTCGTGTTCCGGTATTGCTCGCACTTCCAAGTAACAATGGTTTGAGCCATTCATCTGTCATATCTCTCCCTGAATGCCAAGGAAATAAACACAGTGAACTAAAAAAAATAGCAAGGACCTTCTTCACGACATGAAGGTTTCTTCCAATCATGCACAATGTCACTCCCTGACTGTGACATTGGCAAGCCCTTTGGTGCCAAAGCCAGAGTATCACCGACAAGTTGACATGTTTACTGCTGCGTGTTAACTAAGTTCGAAGCTTTCTTCTGTGAACACTCCGCCTGACTGATGTGAGGAAACAATAATAAAAAAACAGGAACGAAGACAACAATCAAGCCCACCAACTATCATTGTTGCAGCTTCACATGACTCCGCCAGGAGATGGTACGACACCGCTGGATGCTTCACTTGAACACTAAACTGCTTCTATAATACCGCGTTTGAAATTTCCCAAACATACTTTCGCCTGCCGTGCCTTCAGTACTACGCTGATGTGGATGTTTAGAACTCTCTGGCGAAGCCGTTACCCAATGCTACTTCCACAGCAACACACGCACATTTCCTGTAGGATTCGAAGTGCCAGCAGAACGTAGGCAGTTAAGTCCACTGCGTCCTTCTCATTAAGCTTTAATTGCACATGTGAGGATTAAGCAGCGAAACTTAAAGGCAAATGAAGCGTGCTTCACCATACAGCGACGGGGGGCAAAAACACCTTTCGCGAACTTAAGGGAACTACTGAATACCACTCTTATTTTAACGCTTCACAAATCTTGCACACCCCGAAATACAGAAGACGTGGGCATAGTAATCCTAATACACAAACACCTGAGCCCTTTCTAATGCCTGTGTGGGTCTTGTATGTGCTTAACGCTGCTCATGGCCTTTAAACATGAATTTCGAACTAAACTAGCCGTAGCCAGCGATCGGTAGACCATCCGTAGCGAGCAGGTACGGAAGCATAATGGAAACGGCTTTAAGCAACCAAGAAATCCGAGAGCGCCATGCAACTGACTCGCCATTACAAGACGAGGCGTTGTCGGGATTAGAAAACACCACCACATACATTGCTACACCTCGTAAAGGAAAAAAAAAATAATATGCAGGCACGTGCTCAAAATGTTGGGTGAAAATGGAGCAGAATGTATTTTCACCGATCGCACATAGAAGCCTACGTATTCTTGAAACACTACATCCTCCTCTGCATCTTCTGCCCCTTCCGGACACACCTGGATAAAATGCATAGCCCATTCTCCTACTTACGCGGCCACGTACATTATGTAATGCACATTTGTCTTTGACAGAGTTATTAGGAATGCACCACTTCCCTAGTTCTTCTGTAACTCAGGGATTGCTCACTGTGCTCCCACACAGCTTTTCAAGAACTCTGTAAGAATGGGGGCACTCTGAGCATCCTTCCATGACAGTGGCTTTATCTAAATCAGCATTCTGCTCTCAGAGGCCGAACGGTTATCAAGTTTCTCCTGTTTTACTATGACGTTATGTGTAGTTTTGATTTCACTATGTATCTTATCATCCAATGTACTCAACTAAATATACGTGCTAAATATATGGCATAAGACAATGTTTCACGTTTCTGAAGGTGCAGAGGCGCCTAAATAAGCGCGTGAAGAAAACTCCTAAAGAGAGAATTGTTGAAACGGTGCCTGAGAATTGTTTTGCGCACATTCGCGCGAATGCCTGGACTACGCAAACGTATTTAAATTAACGCTGACAATGCTACATTTTGCTCGGTTTTGACAATTATACACAGTCTATTCTTATAAAAGCATAGTTGGCCCTTACTGTTGTCCTCATAAAACTCGACACGGATTTTTTTACAGGCTAGCTCTGCAGTGCATACGGAAAACTGTCGATGCGAAAATCTAAAGCCAAAGCCGCGGAATGCATTTCTGCACAAAAAAATATAACGATGTTTTCATTCTTTCCAGCAAAACTTGTCACTCCGCTTTTATTGAAAACGTCAAAGGGGAGAAAAAAAAAGTACAGGCGACAAGAGAGACTCCCCCTCCCCCTTTCCTCCTCAATCCGAACCTCGGCGCGAGAGGCACCGATCGGCAACATTTCGCAAATCCCTCTACAGTGGCAGCGTCTGCGCAAACGTCGTTTTTACGAAGACCAAACAGCAAACACTGCCCGCGCCACCCACCTCGGCAGCGAGCGCCGTCGAAACCGTGCCCTTTTCGCCGAGCGTTGCTGCGGCGCAGAAAGCAAGCGGAGACCGATAAAACACGCACCGCGAATTGCCGCAGATGCGCGAAAAATAACAAATAAAAGCGGAAAAAGAAAGAAGCGCGCGAGCATCCCGCCGAGATTTTTTTTTTTTTTTTTCGGCGATCGACGCTTGCAGAGCGAAACGACGCGCAGTTTCTCGTTCGCTTCTGCGAAAGCAAAACAATTTTCGCCCCGTCTGGTATTTTTCGCGTTTCGCCGTTTCATCCCGCAAAGAGTAAAGTAGTGTTCAAGACATTATCTCTGCTCCTAAGAAGGCGATCATCGTCCGCAGATTCCGCCCGCTGTTCCGACCTCTTTTCTCGGAAGAGGCACGGAGGGAGATGAAAACGTCCAGTGGAACGCAATGAAGAAAATGGGCTAGTTTGTGCGGGAGGAGGCCCAGAATAATAACCTGACGAGGCGACGAGGAGGAGGACGGAAAAGTTACGCAAGACGATGAACAAAGGTAAACAGAGGAGGCGCAAGTTATCACAGCTATGAGAGGAGGTTGAAGATAACGAGGCTGTTAGAGAAGGGGAGAAAGATAACACTTTGAATGATGAGAAACACAATGAAGACAGTAGGCTCGCTTGCTCGAGAGAGAGAGAGAGAGAGAGAGGAAAAAAGAAAAGGCGGAAGATAACATTTTTTCGACAGAAGAGGAAAAGCATGCTTAGGGAAAGCACTAAGAAGGAACAAGATAAAACAGAAGGAGCCAGATAAGATGGATGACGATGGATGGGATGAGGAGGAAGTTAAGGAGATTGCGACGGGTGATAATAATGAATTCTGATCCGCGGAGAGTGAAGATGCCAGATATGCTACAAGAAACGCAATACAACGCACCTCCCAGATGCTGCTGAATATGGAAAGGTACCTGGATAAGAGCTAGTGCAATTTGCTACATAGGGGACGAGTATAAATAAAGCTCTTATCGAGGAATATAAAAGGTACTTAGATAAGAGCTAGTGTAAAGTCTACTAAACGGGATGAATATAAATACATTACAGCAGCTACTAGAGAAGGGGAGTAAGAGCAAGACCATAGCACGAATTGTAGGATATGAGAGTAAGATAACAAGGATACATTCAAAACAGGAAGGAGTAAAAACAGAGTAAGCCGTCCTCTAGCGCGCTCCCTTTTACAAAAGAGAGATCTGGAAGCAGGTCCAAGCGCCACACGTTTAAAGTGCCAATCGAGACCTATACCATAACAGGAGGTAGCACAGCAAGAAACACTGCGTGCTCTCCAAAATTAACTGACATTTTTACGTGCCCTTTGCGCTATTCTCTTCAGTTACGCCTTCAAAGAGGTGCACACAAGGATTGTTTACACGACTGCCCCTTCACACGCACGCGTTGGCCCTCTTCTCTTGATGTTTCAACGCACGACAATCTGCCTATCGCTGAAGAGAGAGGGAAAACTCTAGTCACAACAGTGTATCTTTTAAACGACAAGCCGAAAGAGAGAAAGGCGTGCTTATGTACGGCGGCAGCTCAACACAATAGTGAAAAGAGCTACGTCCTCCCCAACACCCCTCCCCCCCTTTACCTCCTCAACCAGCGATTGTTCCGGTGGAGGACAGCCACTGGCTGCGTGTGTGCTCGGATTCGCCCGCGCTCGTTTAAGGAATCCCAGGCAGTGCATCGCAGGAAGCCGCGCGAAGAAAAGAAAAAGCAAAGGAGATACACGGGACAAAAGCGCAGGCGGAGAAAGTGTTTACTGCGATTTATTTTCGAACCAGGCGCGATTTCGCAGCTTCTTCTTTCGCACCTGCTCGCGGGCCTAGCTGTCCGCCGTGGAACGGTCGCGAGGGGGCTTACGTCGCGACGTCCTTTTCACGGTGTCGCCACAACGCCGAGAGTCGCTCGGTCGCTGCGCGACGAGCGCGTGCTTCCCGATCTTTAACCCTGTCGGAACTGGAACTGAGAACGCTGCAGTGCGAAGTTACAGCTCTTAATCGTCAAAAGTAAAGGGCCCTAGTTGTTTCATTATGGGCCACGCTCCTACAAATTTTTTTAGACAGTCGATAGACTGTCCATAGACTTCTGTCTATAAAGTCTATAGACTGTATAGACAATCTATAGATTTATGGCCATACACTTGTAGCAGAGTTTTGTCTATAGACGGTCTACAGACTACGAATGGACAAAAATAAGTTTCTATAGGAAGGAAATAGCGTCTACAAGAAGTCTATAAACTGTCTATAGACCTTTTTTTAAGGGGCGCTGTGCGGCTCGTTTATGCGCCGCCAGCGTCGCTAATTACTTAAAGGTGAAAGTAACTCTCGAAAAATAGGGAAAGCCATGGATCAGAGCCACAATACTGAGGACGCTTCAGGAGTCCCATCACAGGGCTTGGAAGCGAACTTCTTGGGTTGTAAACTTCCGACAAAGGCTGTACGTACTACGGCTTATACGAAAGACTCTTTTCCGGACTGAATTTCGGCGGCAACACACTTGTGTTCGCTGTACCCGCTCTGCAATTTCACCTCAACAACAATAGAGAACGCTAGCCGCGGTAAACGTGCACTACCTCTATCACCTCAAAAACAGGAGAATGGTTAAATATGTAATCCGGATTTGTCTTGAATAAAAAAAAAAGAGGAAATGCTAAGACGAAAAAAAGGAATGTAGCCTCGATAGAACTGCAGGGGTTCTACGGCTAATCGGCGGGAAAACATTTCAGCAGCCGTTGGTGCGGGCGATTCATTTGTGTATCTGAATTTTTGAAAAAAATTTGCCTAAGGCAACTCCGAACATGCCATGTATTGCTCTGTAGATACGCACCCATGGTTTTGTTAGTGTGCTGAAGTAGGATTGCGTGATTGCAATCTAGTGACATGCGATGACTGCGCTCGGAGAGCCATGGAAAAATTCTTCGCACGAGCTCTTGGCCCACAAACGCAGAGACAGTCGCGCTGTCCTTGCGGAAGGGGCGGCGTACGAAGGACGCGGAGGAAAATTGAAGCGCGAAGACAAACGCGCTAAGGAGTGAATAAACGAATGATACTGCACCTCGACACAGCATAGACTGTTCACAACATAGTGAACGCATGAACGCAGCGTGCTAATGTTCTGCGGTATTCAGCACTATAGTGCATTTGGAAAAGGTAAACATAAGGCTTTTGCAACCTGACTTCCATGAGCTAACAGCTAAGTTTGTAAGTGCATATGTAACCAAAGGTCACTCGTACAGCACACCGGTGCCACAGTGGTGAACAAAAAGCTAAACAAAACGACAGAGACTAGACCTTAGAGGCCAGTACTTTGATCGGCGAACGAAAGACATGCGAGAGGTACCACATGAAAGATTCGCACTTCGGGTGGCCCGAGTATGCCTACAACGCGCGTATGACAATAAAGCTATGCCTTCGGGAGAATTCAACAATCTGAACATACATTTCGCAGAACCGCTCAGTCCCTTGTAGTAATCTTTGAATGCAATTGTTCAGGTGAGATTAAGTTCTTCAGTAATCTCGTCCATTGGTTCACAGCGTCAAGGTGGGAACAAATGTTATTCTCCGACGCAAGACGTGTGTAGTTCGCAGTATGAACAAAAGAAGTGAACATCCTTTACTCATCGCGCCTGCGGCCGCTGCCTACCCCACGCGGACGTTTTAAATGACGTCATAAACCTCATGCCCGTAATTGGTCCATCGTCGTGACGTAAGCTGGCCAGTGAGAGGCGAAACAGAACTTGCGCCGAAGTGCCGAAGTGCGCAGGATACGAAGAAATACCGACTGGCGTGTATAGGACAATGGCTGCAAATTAATACCAGCAATTCATGACGCTTCAACGGCGCAAACGAATAGGATAGTTCAATCCAGGAATTCGGTGCACAGCGCAATCAATTACGGAAAAGAAAAATCACGCCGGTCTTTCGAACCATTCTGAACTCTCCTTCTAATAAATGAGTACAAGTGTCCTCATGTACGTACGCAGATACAGTTCCGCAAATTGGGTAATGAGCACTCGGAAACAGCTGCCTAAGCAACAGGTTTACGCGCCGTTTCCTGAAGCGTAACAAGTTTGTTGACGTTGCAGTGGAGCGAAAGTAATGACTCCTGAATTAATAATTGGTTTTTTGTGGAAAGGAAGTGGCGCAGTATCTGTCTCATATATCGTTGGACACCTGAACCGCGCCTTAAAGGAAGGGATAAAGGGGGAGTGAAAGAAGAAAGGAAGAAAGAGGTGCCGTAGTGGAGGGCTCCGGAATAATTTCGACCACCTGGGGATCTTTAACGTGCACTGACATCGGCAACCGTTTGGCGACAAACCGCTATCCGCTCTACCAGGAATTCTGCTCACTAGTTCAAAGTTAAAGAAATTTTATTTAATACCTCTACGCAACTCGGAAGAAAGGAGAACATTTTGAAAGGCAGTGCTAAAAAAATAACCATTTGCACGAATTGTCATATACATTTTTCCTTAACAGCTTGGTTTTCACATTGTTTAGTCAGGACTGGCGCGCGAAGCCAGACCACTTTTGATTCTGGAGCGATACGATGAAAGAGTCCAGAAAAAGATGCTGGCACGAAAAAATCACACAAATATTTTGCCACACAAAGCCAGCAAGTCGATAATATTTACATATTACTAGTGCTCCAAATGTACAGCGAAACAAAAGGCAACGCATTCACTGATTATTTACTTCGAAGAATACGCTGTTTTAAAACTAAACAAAACGGCCCCAGAAAGATTTCGGGCGCAAAATTTTCTACAAAAAGGAGCTTCACACTGCGCACGACTCCTCAGGTTGGTTGATAACAAAATTTTGGCGTTAATTTTTTTCCTAACCTTTTTGTAACTTCCATAAATTTTGGCAGCCTATTGACGAATCCATTCTCTTTCCATAGTAAACAATTTGGTATTAGCTGACAGCTTCTCCGTTATAAACGTAGCGAAAGCCGCAAGGATGCTACGTGCCCTATGGCGAACCTACCGGACAGCAGCATCGCGCATGAATATAAACACAATTCGTGCCTAAAATTCGCGCGGAACGAATGGGAAAAGGTTACCACTCCTTCAAGAAATCTCTCCCCTCTACCTCGTTTACAAAAAAAAAAAACATAAACAGAAACGAAGTCATACCGTTAGCTACACATTCTCAGCTCTCCGCGCGAAGTGCGGGAAGAGAGAGAGAGAACAAAAATATGAACAAGTCAGCTGCCCGACTCGACGCCAACGAAAACAAGCAGTGTAACAGCTTCTGGCGCGCCATGACATTAGCACACAGAGTGGCATTTCCAAACCGAATCGGCCCCGAGTCGCAAGGCGCGCCGAAACGCGCGAGCTCAGCAGGGGGCGACGCGAAAAAAGGCGAGAAGACGCAGCGCGACGCAGGAGCAGCAGACGACCTCGGCGTAGCCGAGAGCGAGAGGAGACACTTTCTCGCGAAGCAACAAGTAGTACGTGTCGACACGCAGTGATCAACGCAGTGACACGGGACTAGCAAAACAGCGCGTCGAGATAGACTGAGATATGAACAGAACACCGCACTGACCTCCCTCGGGTTGAAGGCATCCTCGTCAGACAGGCCGAGGCTCCTCATGTGTTTCAAGTAGGCCGTCGTGATGGGGACGCTGAAGTCGAGATCGGCCGCCGACACGGGCGCGATGATGCGCGCCGCGGCCGCACGCGCCGCGGGGGCGCTGCCGGCATCGCTCGAAGCGCCACCTGGGGATGAAGCCGCGGAACTTGCCGCCGGAGTGGTGGGGGCGCCACCTGCGCATGCAGTGACGTCGCGGGAGGGACTGCTTCTTCCGGATGCTCTGCTTCCGGGTCGGCAGCTGGTGGCTCCGGCTCCGACGGCTTCGCGGCTGTTGTTGTTGCAGCTGTTGCCCTGGTAACCGGGGGAGCCCGCGGTCGTTGTCGTTGGTGGGGGTGGAACGGCTGCTGCGGGCGTTGCTGCCCCGTTGTTGCTACAGTTGCCGCTCGAGTTGAGCGCGGGCGTGTCGGCGTTCGAAGGAGCAGCAGCGGGGGCGACCACGCTCAGCGCTCCGTTGGTGAGGTGCATCCTCTTCTGGCAGTCGGAGCAGGACATCAGGAAGTGCGTGACAGCTTCGCGGGGCAGAAAAGCGTACAGCTCCGCGATCTGCGCGCAGAAACAGCCAGAAAAGAAAGAACCTCTTAGACACATACCCATAATGTGAAAGCAAGAGTAACATAAAGGGAAAAAAAACTGACTCCATGCCTCTCGAAATGGAGACGAGAAGATGAGCAAGATATTTGACGAAAACTTAAGCGCACAAGAAGACGGGGACATGAAAGAGACACAGACAAGGACGTGTCACCGTCTTGTTGCGCACTTACGTTTTCATCAATAGGAGCAACCAAATGGCCATGAAACAGCCTTGTTGAAGGTGTTTAAAACTGGCCTGATTTTTATTCAGTCGCAGGCGATATACTAAGCCAAGTACCTCGCTTAAATTCGGCCAGCTTAGGCGCTTGCGAGCATTTGACCTCGGTGCTTAAACAGAGGTTGTCTTGTTTACACCCCTACACCACCCTTTCCCCCATCCTGTCCGCATTAGTGCTGGAGCTTCGCTTGAGTTCTGTAAACGTGCCGCTAGAATATAGATCCGAACACTGCAACAGCTGTCTTAAAACATGGCACGGCAGCACAAGCAGCACACATGGGGATGCCACGCACGCGCAGATAACCATCGCAGAAATTCACAGGGCAAAGCAGAAAGTAGGTCTCGCTCCCTATGCCTTTTCTCTTGGGCCTTTCACTTTCTGTGATCCATGCCAACAGCATGTGCAGAGCTATGTCCACACATACACAGCTCCTCCCCCCCCCTTCCCGCCACATACACACACACACAGGGAGGGACAAGCACGTAAAGCAAGAATCAGCACGGTAGTTAAGCTTACCGCCTTGTAGGTCCTCTTCTGTCCGGCGTGCTTTCCCCCGCGGCCGTCCATCTCAACGTGGACTCCGTAGATGATCTCGAAGAAGTTCTCCACCACTGCCACCCGCTTGTACACCGTCGTCTCCCCATCGCTGCCCTTCTGCGAGCAAAGAGAGCGGAAAAGCGTCAGGCCTAAGAGAGACTCGTGCTCGACGCTGTCGCAGTGAAGTTTGCAAGTGGTCGAACATTAGCGACCTCTAGAGGCATCACGCGAGTGAAAACAAATATTTCGCCGTTTTTATCTGCACCAGAGGGTCAGGGGAGCCACCAGGCAAACCTCTCCACCATATGCAAGCGAGTGCTTACTTCTCATGTATTACCGATGCTCTAGCTCGAAACCAGAGTTCTAACCTGGGAGCCGCCCTTAAGTGACGGGTAACCGCTGGTTCCAAGTTATCCGAAACGGTCGCGCTTGTGTCATTCATTACAGAAGAAGCGGCTAAAATTCAATCTTTTTCTTCTACAAGAGCTACCCTGAGCAATAAAAGATGAACAATCAGTATTCAGATGAAACGGCAGAATCTGTGTGGAAAACCCGCCTTCCCTTACTTTTACACGTGAAGTGGTAATCGACGACATAATGCTTCGGTGAGTTGCAAGTTCACAGGAATTCCCGTGAGTCTGCACGAGGAAGCGGAAGCCGTTGAACGTTGTGCACGTACACTCTCGTACACTGGTCGACTAAGCCGGGGTTGCCTACCAAACGGCGCTAAAATCGGTTTTCTTCCGATCTGACATGAGCTTGTGAGAAAGATGCAAAAAACGCCTCTACGATGGTGCGTCTATAGAGCGCAGCTGTTTGTTGTATACGCTTTTACGATGTATGATTTTGCGATTTCTGAATTTCTCATGTTCTCTTCGAAGCATGCGCGCAGTGAGGTCACGGCGCGGAGGTCACGTGGGCTGCTGGGACTCCTCTGCGCCGGATGGCTCTATTTACGTTGACTTCATGGCGTAAGGTCACGTGGCCAACTTCTCGCTTATGTGAGGTCATGACGTTGGTGACCCGCAATGCTACTATGCCAACGACAGCTGTAAAGGACACCCCGCCCCCTTCCCGACTTCACAGCCTGCCCTGAACCGACGGAGACATGACGTTAGGTGCGCCCGCTCTATAAACAGCAGGCCGTCAACAACTCTTTTGTACTATTACACTTTGAGTCGTCTCGAACTAGCGCTGGCAAATCTTTCTACCCACTATTCTGACACCGCTCAGCGCAGAAGAGCCAGACACAATGCATACTCTTCTGGGCAGTAAGGCAAGGCAAGAGCCATCCAGTGTCAAAACAAAGCGCGTTTTATCTTTTTCGTATACACACGTCTACTTTCCCGTGCACGGGCCACATTTCAGATCCCGCACCAATTCTTTCCCCCAGCCTCACACTCGCGCACACGCACGCACGGCGCAGCGAACTTCCAAAAGTAAAAGTTGCGCTCGCGGGAGAAGGGGGTTCCTTTTAATCGATGACTCCGAGTTCCCGCAGCCACAGCAGCGGGATGGGGGCGGGCGGAGGAAGGATGTTGTCAGCAGCACCCACGCCGGTCGTGGCGGAAGGAGGAAAGTCGCAGGCTGCTTGTGAAGCACACCCCCTCCCCCTCCTTGCATTTTTCACGCACTTTCCCCACCTCGTCGTCATGCTTTTCCCCAAACTTCCCGTTGTCCCGATTCCTTTACCCCCCCCCCCCCCCCATCTCCGCAACTAACACACGCTCCTCAGCACCCTAGTTCCTCATCTCCATTTCCTTCTCCATTCTTCGCCTCTCCGTACAAAAACCACTTCCTCCCGAATCACGCGAGCGGCGCTAGTCTCTCATTCCACCTCTCCCCTCCTCCCCCCGGTGGCACAACTATAGGGAAAAGACCGAGGGAGAAAGCTCGCTCGCTCCGCCCGGCGAGTTCTCCCGAGTTTGCGCCGGCGCTCCCCTCCCCCACTCCTACCTCCCTTTTCTCCCTACAGAGGGAGCTCCTCATCGACTTCCAAAGTTGGCGCGGGCGGCTCTCTCCGAGCCTTCTCGGCCTGTCTGTCGCTCTTTGGTGGTGGCCTAGGAGCATGGCTTTGCGTGTGCTCTCTGCGTGTGTGTCTGTACGTGTTTGCTCGTTCCACGAGGGCGATGTGGCGTTGCTGCGAGAGCTCCCACGAACATGCACACAACGTACATGCAGGCCACTTGCACGCGAAGCCTACGCCGTTCCTTTCTTCCGTACCTCCATTTTGCCTCCACGGCACGCGGATTGCCTGCTGCCTTTTCTGTCTCCCCTGATTCAGCGAGTGCTTTCATTTATTTTTCGCCGTGGAAGCCGTGCTAGCACGACGCCAGAGAGTGCAGGTTAAAATTTGTGAGAGTGAGTGAGAAAGAGGGAGGTTCGCGCGTACCATCCTCCTCGCCCGGTGAAGCGTCAACAGGCGGTCATGCCTGTCACCAGAATGAAACGTCAAGTGGTCACGTTCGTGGCAGTACGCCTGGCCGAGTTTTGGGCTGGAAATCCGAGTACTATTGAGCAGAACGCGAACAGCCTTTTTTTCTCTCTCAACTAGCCTACGCATTCATCGAGTCCGGAAGGCCCTGGCCTACATATGGAAGGATAAACGGGATGAAAGGAAGGACCGAGAGGCAAACAGTCTGCAGACTAACTACAAGAAAACGGGGACTATGTTCTTCCGGATGCTAACAGCGGCAGGCAAAAGAACATGCTTTCGGGGAGGCCAAGAACAGTTGCGAGCCAAACAACAAGAGGCTAACAGTGATCTGGAGGCTAACAACGGAGGCGCTAGGGGCTATGCTTTCCGGGATGCTAACAATGACAGGCTAAGGTCCATGTTTTAAGGTAGGCCAACAAAGGTTCAGGCTAACAGTGATCCTGATGCTGACAACGGAGGGCTAGTGTCCATGCAATCAGGAGTGCCAAGAACGGATGAAAGACTAACAACGGGAGGCTAACAGTTGTTTGGGGGCTAACAACAGGAGGCTAGGGGCCATGCTTTCCGGGATGCTAACAACGAAGAGCTAAGGTCCACGCTTTCAGGAATTCCAAAAACTTTTGCAAGCTAAATGACAGAAGGGTAGAGGCCATGCATTCCGGGAGGCAAAGTTAGAGGCTAATAATGGAAGTACAGGGTCAGTGCTTTCCGGAAGGTTAACAACTGCCGGATGCAGACTTGTGACATTAGAACTTCGCAGACCTTGTGAAATGACGTGAAAAAGGACACGGCGGCTCAGAGAGAAAGAAGTCAAGATATTTTAAAGGCATAATACTGGCCTCAAATGACACTCGGTGATGAATGGAGCAGTGAAAGAACTCTAGCGACAAAGGACGTGTAGCGTATCGCTATTTATTCTCAACCGTTTAGTGATTAAAGGTGCCAGTTGCGCCATTGTGTCTGTGTCAATCAGTTGTTCGTATGTCGAGGTCTTAGGGATAGCGTTTGAGAATATCTTTCTCCGGAAAGACTAAGTTCGAACACTGCGCTTTACGGGGGCGCCACTGGCGCAATCATTGAGAGCTGAATATGTGGTGACATCACGGTCACACGCTGGCCTGTCGCCCCTAAAACCTTCCAGCTGTTTCCAGCAGCCTGGTGAAAGTAATAAAACTTTGCCAAGCCATTGTTGCCAAAAGTGATAAGGCAACAGCTTCAGTTTAATAACTTGAATTCTTAATCCTATGTCGTGTTATGCTAATCCTATGTCGCCACAAAAACAAGGAGAACGGGCGTCAGCTGCCCCGACAGCGTTTTTCGTCGCCGACGACAGGTGGCGCAACCACTTGGGGCCGTATATAAGACGACTGTCTAATTTGGACGAAGTCAGCGCCTGAAAATACGAACATTTGACAGGAACACACGAAAAGGCGCTAGTTTGACTTCATGCCATCTAAGCGATAACTTCATCTCAAGATATGCACCAATTGGCACAACGACAAGTTTCGCTCTACCACCAGCTACCTGCGCTTCTCTGGGCTCCTAAGCACCGGGCCAGGGTCTGGGCTGGCTTCTTTGGGGCGTCAAGTAAGCGTCGCAGGGCGCTACGCTTTTCTTGAGGTGTGTCCTTTACCAGGCTTTCAGTATATCTTTATAGTGCCTGCTACCTATCTCCAACCACGGGATTGAAGTCACTTCCTAGAAAGCCAACCAGGAAAAGACTTCCGCCTTGAAACGCTATCGATAATACTCTGAACTATCAACCTGATGAAAAGTCGCGCTAGCTTAATAGTACCCCGACGTGGAAAACTAACACAAGGAAAACATCCAAACTGTGCTCGATGCTCGAGAGTGGCGTGCGGGGTTGGGTTGCCATGAAGTACTTTCCTGTCGCGATGCCAACAGGGAACGGTGTGCGATCTTGGAGCGCACACACGTTGGCGTCATTAATGACTGTCAGCTATATCCGCTCTCCCACTGTCTCCGTTATCTTCACTTTTCTCTTCTTCCGAGCTCACACGCTGCATCCCGAAACTTCTCGCGCCAGTTAGGGAGCGGCGAGAATTTCGCCATGACGAAGAAAGCCAGCACAAACTTCCTTCTTCCCTCAATTTTTGGTGCGAAAGACAAAGCACCCACGGAGAGGGAAATAGAGGAGCGAAAGGGGATAAAAGGGAGCGCCTTCGATGAAAAACGAAGAGACAAAAGCAGCGACGCCGCACAGCCCAATCAAGGCTGTGGCGCACTGAAGGAAAGATGTAGTGAGAGTGCGTGAGGGAAGCCAAGTGGGGAGCGAGCAGGAAAAACGGGATCGAAACAGGACCACTGAAAAGCATGAAAGAATGGCACCGAGGGCCGGAAAGGGGAAGCGCCGCTAACCAGGGTTAGGAGGAGGCATGAAAAACTAGGCCGAGCTGCTCCGCGTCGCCAGGTTAATCCGAGGGAGACAGGAAGGAGGGCAAAGAGGCGCAGGGAACCGGGATGAAGAGGAAGAGGTAGGGAATACGGGAGGGATAATGGACGCGGAAAGAGTGGCGAGGCGTCGTCTACGATAGGAGGACGTGCCGAAGACCGCAGCAACGCAACAGGCGTGCATGCAGCGGCAGCGCGGGGGAGGGGGGGGGGGGGGGGAGGCTTACAGAAGTGGGAGCGGGAACAGCTTCAAGAGAACAAGCAGGGAATAGGTGAGAAGGAATTTAGGGAGTCGGGAGCGGTGAGAGAAAGAAGGAGAATGGCAA
The DNA here is from genome assembly GCF_052857255.1 of Amblyomma americanum. Lineage (NCBI taxonomy): Eukaryota > Metazoa > Arthropoda > Arachnida > Ixodida > Ixodidae > Amblyomma > Amblyomma americanum. The sequence continues at coordinate 9,968,014 of NC_135506.1, forward strand.
TAGCTTGCCTTTTTTTAGTTAAGAAGGAAAGGGCGGCGGTTGTAACTGCCTCGTTCATCGCGAGGACAACAGAACTGCTCCGCACAAAAGAGCGGGAGAGAAGCTGAGATAGCGACAAGGAAGGAAGGTAGAAAGACAGGAAGAGCATAATAATGAAGGGGAGACGCAGTTAGGTGAGGGAAGAAAAGAAGGAAGCGACAAAAATTTACGACGCACTAACGGAGCTCGGGGATGAGGGGAGAGCAAACGTGAGCTGGATGATGCGAGGGCGGGAAGTTCACGGGAGAATCTGAGACAGGGGAGCAGAAAGGAAATAAGGGAGAAAGAGAGCGGGAAGGAAGTTTGCGAAGGCGCATTGTTATGCACGAGGGTAATTTCAGGCACAGCCACCCCACCCATGGACGCACACAAAGTGAGAAACTTTTTTCCAATCATAGGCGGGAAAGGGAGAAAGAGGCGGGGGTGGGAATGAGGGGGAATATTTAGGGAGGCAAAAAGGACAGCAGCTTTGAGGATTACAATAATGAGGTCTATAAACCACTGAAAGGAGCGAAACATTTAAAAGGACTCCGAGAGGACGGAGCAGGCCACTCGCGTGAGTCTAGAGACAAAGGAATCTCATTAAAACAAAGTATTGGAAAAAAAAAGAGAAAGGAACGAAGGCGCACGCATGCGCCAGCTAGCACTACTGCAAGAGAAGGCTCCACCATTCATGAGCATGTGCTAACATCTTAAACACTTTGCTTTTACGGTTTTCGTCTGTCTTTCTGCTTGCCTTGTTGTCGTCTCAGCAACGTTGAATAAACAAACGCTTACTGAGCGGTAACCATGTTGAGCGACCTAGCCTCTGCTAAGGCCATAACGCAGTTGACTAAATAGTCTCCAGCTTTACTCTATTAGCTCTGGCCTAGAGTAGTAACCAACAGACTTATGGACGGGCGACTGATAAAAACAATCCAGGCTTTACGAAGCTCCAAGCTTCTGCAGGGACTTACATTTTGATGTGCCAGATTTCTAAAAATACCTTTGCGCGAAATACTGGTCTAATCGAGAGAAAATACCGCTCATAAGGTAGAATATTATTGCCTAAGTTGTTTGAGATCTAAATAAACATCGGTACTTGTCTGTATTTTGCGGAATTAGCGAGAAACTGTCCTCGGCTACGAGTACAGCTTTTGCAGACGCGAGTCAAGCAGCCGGTCTCACAGGCTGCGCCATCTTCCGTCCGGCGAGGCATACGGCGCGCTTCTCGCATCCACCGAGCCGAGACATCGTTTGCCTCGCCATTCGGCAGATGGCGCAGCTTGTGAGACCAGCTGCTTGGCTCGCGTCTGCAAAAGCTGCGGCGGCTGCGTTTTTATGGAGGAAAAACGCTAAGGCGCCCGTGTGCTGTGCGATGTCAGTGCACGTTAAAGATCCCCAGGTGGTCGAAATTATTCCGGAGCCCTCCACTACGGCACCTATTCTTCCTTTCTTTCACTCCCTCCTTTATCCCTTCCCTTACGGCGCGGTTCAGGTGTCCAAAGATATATGAGACAGATACTGCGCCATTACCTTCCCACAAAACCAATTATTATTATTAGCCGAGAAGTTTCTCGCTAATTCCACCAAATACAGGCAAGTACCGATGTTTATTTAGATCTCAAACAACTAAAGTAATAATATTCTGTCTTGTGAGCGGTGTTTGCTCTCGATTAGGCCAGTATTTTCCGCACAAGATTTTTTTTTTAATCCAGCACATAAAAACGTAAGTCCCTGTAGTTCCATATACCCAGCGGTGGGTGGGTTTCAGGAAGTCTGAACTTGGTGGTCAGTCACCCGGGTGCACGTGAATAATGCAGAAAGGGGCGCTCTCTGTTTAGGTGGTGAACTCAAAGCCACCTGTGCCCCACAACGGGTACAGCCCAGAAGGAAGTTTATCTGACACGGGAGAGGCGTCGAGAAGCACAAAAAAGGTGACTGATAACCGGCCAGTGATACACTGTAGTGAAATATAAGAAATAAGAGACAAAAATACAGCCGGAAGTTTGCATGGAACAAGTTTATGCGTATAGGGACTACATAACACGAGGAGCGTGGCCTGCAGGGAGTCAGGAGGACAGAGGTCGTTCCCTAACTCTTCTCCTTGGGGAGGGAGTCAGTTTTCCTCACCACTCCATTGAGCAGTTGAGCGTTTGAACTAGGCGGGACTTTACTCAAAACGAGTGCCAACGCTTGAGTGGGTGGCGCCCTCTGTGAGCGCTGCGCCAAACCAGACGTTCCACCGCTGGCTCATGGAGGGCAGCAGCAGGCGGGTCAATATAGTGTTCCGGTATAAGCTCCCACAGGGAGCAGAGCTGCGCGTCTGCCTTCCCTCGCCGCTCTGAACGCCATTCGCCGAGAGGTGGTCACATGATTTTCATGACGTAAGGTGTTCAATTTTCCGCGGTGAAGCTCACTTCACAGGCGCAGTGCCGAGCGACCCCTCGTCAGCTCGACGCCTCACGTGAGCCCACGCTGTCGGCTACATTTCACACATTTCCCGTGCACACGTGTGGCGTCAGGTTTGGGGTTCTGCTGAGGCCGTGAGCCACGCAGTTGTCAGCTATGACTGCGTGCAGTGCGCCAAACTGCAGCAACCGCACTGGAAACGACAAAGCGTTTTACGAACTGCCATTTGGAAGTTCGTAGGCTGAAGTGCGTCAGCGACTGAAGTGGCTTTTGAGAATGGGCCGCGTTAAGAGCGACGAAATATATCTTAATAACAAAGATGAAAAGATGCTTTTTAATAAAAATTAGGTAAGCTAATATTATCAACGAGAAAAAGTACTTTCAAGGTCCTTTAAAGATTCGTCATTTCACTGCATTTAGCAACGGGGTACATTTTGTAAAATGTTTTAGGCAAGCAATTGAGTTTGAAATTTTTTTCGTTAAGTCAGACTCGCCTGTTCAACGCATTGGTGTTGTTTAGTCTGCTTGCCTGTAACAAGCTGCAGAATCATTTTAATGTGGTTCTAGGGAGATCCGTTTTCATATTTTCCGTGCATAACTCGCACAGAACACGCAGTGGTGCTAGTTGTGAAAATTGTGAAAGTAATTCACCGCAATACTCCTTTTTTTAAAGACGCGCACAGAGGAAGACAGAACGGGACAGATGCTGTCCCATCTGAAACGGGACTGCTTGTTCATCTGATAATGTTCCAAAAAAAAGAACACTCGCAGGCCGTTTCTAGTATTTTTCGCCAATTTGTCATGACTACAATTTGCTGTTAACCTATGGCGATTTTTTTTTCCTCCTATATGCACACCCTCGGCAAATCACAGATTAGTTCTTGGCGTTGCGTTTAGCTAAATCTAGAGTGACGCGATAGCTACAGCTGGCCGAGTGTATCTTGGTCACGTGACCAACCACATGACGAACAACGTGATTAGCCTCGGCGCCGCGCCGCTGGCAGCTGCTCCGCACCACGTGGCCAACCACGTGACTGCGTGGCGGCTCAGCTACAGGGTGACAGCGCCGCCACAGGCTTGCAGCGCCACCACAGGGTGGCGGCGCCGCCACCGCCACGGTGCCGCAACGCTGCAGGCTCGAAATGCTACCGTAATGTAGCTATCGCTACAAAAATTGCGATCGAGTGCAATATTTACGCAAATAAAAAACAAGCCAAAGCGCTTACACAGCGAAGCCGGCATGAACGCAGCCCCTGTGCGCACGAACGGTGGCTTTCCCGCACAGATTGGAGCACGATGGCGGACATTCGCGCAACTCTGCTCCCTGCGGGAGCATATACAGGAACACTAGGTCAATAGGGTGCCTCGATGCCAGCGCCGCCGGGGGTGGGGGGGAGACAACCTCAGCGACGCCGCCACATTGAATCACACGGGATCAGCGGCGCTAGCGTTTGTAACGGCGCCGTTCATGCTCTCGGCGCGCTTCAAAGTGCTTTAACTTGAACGGCCTTTTGCAGCGAGAGCTACACTGGGCTACCAGTCGAGCATGTCGCGGTACACGGGAGAGGTCAGTTGTGATTCAATATGGCGGCGTCGCTTAAGATATCTCCACCCGTGGAGACTCTGGCATCGAGGCGCCCTAGCGGTCAACAGAGCCGCTAGATATCCCAGTGACTCACTCAAGGTGTCAAAGGAAGCGGCAATGAAGGCTTACGAGCAAATAACACAGGCACAACAGCAAACCGTTATTGATTTCTGGCAATGTAACAAAGCATACCGCTCCTCTAAAATGAAGTAGCCACTAGACGCAATCCTAATTATTTCCGGTTGGAAAACTGCCAACGTGCCGGGTATTCTGCGTCTATTAAACCCGTTCCATAGCGAAAATTATGAGAGCATTACTAATAGTTGATTCGCTTCTCGACAGCCAATGGGCAATTGGTCAAATAAATGCTTCAAATAAAAAATCGGATAAGCTCCTACATTCCCTGACACTGGGAAGAAACATCTGCAGGATTATAAATCTATGCGTCTCCATTTCAAGCATACGTTTAGTATCGTTCTTAGAACACTGCGATATCGTAAGGACCATGCAGAGCAAACACCTACTAAAATTACCCTATATAACTAGGCAGACTTCACCACGGCTTTTATAGCTTCTCTAAACAGCGCAGAAATAGTTACTAGTACTGGTGGTGAGCTGTTGATCAGCAAAGCTATGTTAATAAACATAACGGTTATATACTCGTTATGTGTCATTAAAAACCGAGCACGTTCGTCTGTGACATTGTGTAAATTGAAGACCATAATAATTGCTGACGCCAGAGATGTTACAGTACTGTTCTTGTTTCAAATTATAAATGTTGCTTCCTCTTTCATAAAGACAATGATCAGACTAACCGAGTAGCTACCTACGCAGCAAATACCAACACACGTATGTATTGGACCAATAGAAGTTTGTATTAGAATTTTCGCTATGGTTGAATTGCATTATTCTGCTTTATCACGACACTACGAGCTATAGCGCAGCTGGTTACGCCATTTTAGGCTGTTATACTTGTGCCGCAAAAGCGCTTACATAATGCGAATATCGGAACTTTGACTCAATGTTCCGCCGTCGGCCGTGAAAAGCTCAGAATAAACGGCTTCTACCATATGTGGCGGCAGCTACCGGCGGCGCCGCAAAGTTGGGGAAAGCGTTCTGAGCTCCTTCTGTCGCTGCCATAGATGGCGCGACTATCTGCGGTTCGCCAAAGTTTCAACCAGCCAGCAGGCCAGGTTTAAACCCGCGATTGAAGGCGGTCTCTTCACGAAAATTGAGTATCGCTCCGAGCTCGAGGAGAGAAACTCGACAATACTAACAGAGAAAGCCTTAAATCCAGTGTTCCGATTTTTACATATTGCTAAGATTAAAAGGTGAAAGCAGTTTTTATTGACGCAGCTTTTATATTAAAGCTCTAATATTGTGTGAAGATAGAAAATTGCAAAATTAAAAATTCTGCTTAAAATAAGTTGCTACTAATGCAAATTACACCAGAGTGTTAAAAAAATAAACTTAAATTTTTGCTTCCATAGGGCGACAACTTCACGAACAAAACTTTACAACCGCCTAATACTGGAACCCGCGTGAACAATGAAAACAAATATAAAAATCGATACAAAGCGTGATGTCAATAGCTGGTGTGCCAGAATCGAGACAAACCAGCTGGACATCAAACTTAATATATACAGAAGCAGGGACATCAGTCGGAGATAGTCTGCGTTTCAGTATACAGGTTTCTCAATATTTCCCCAACATTCGATTACATTCTCAGAACGGTTAAATTGCGTCATGCGCGTTTTTCCCCCAGAGACGCCAGAGCTTCGCCATCAATTATGCACATGGTCTTTCGAAAGATGCGGCGCTGCCAACGCAAATAAATGCCGAGAAATTCTCGCAGCGAAGCAGAAACTAACTGATCCAATCCATACAGTTGTGCAACAGTTAAAGTTGGCTTGGCGTTGGTGCTCTACGGGAAAGGTTTATTTTTACATCTCTCGCTCTGGCGTGTGGGTCAAGTTGGTAGTTGAACGAGCTCTCCAACTTTTCGAACTTCTTCGTTATTTCTTTCTTTCTTTCTTTCTTTCTTTCTTTCTTTCTTTCTTTCTTTCTTTCTTTCTTTCTTTCTTTCTTTCTTTCTTTCTTTCTTTCTTTCTTTCTTCCTTCCTTTCCTCTTTCTTTTTCTTTCTTTCTGTCTCCTTCCTTCCTTCCTTCCTTCCTTCCTTCCTTCCTTCCTTCCTTCCTTCCTTCCTTCCTTCCTTCCTTCCTTCCTTCCTTCCTTTCTTTCTTTCTTTCTTTCTTTCTTTCTTTCTTTCTTTATTTCTTTATTGTTTCCTTAGACTCTGGGAAGACCATTTTGACAATCAAACCAAAAATAAATCAAGCATAGCAAGTTCACCGAACCACTGCGTGGCACAAGTTCGCGCAACGCGTAGTTACAGGTTCACGAGCAGTCGATCAAGCGTGCCTCAAGAGTGGAATGAAGACGATAAGCAGGACGATACTGCGCAAGGAAACCTTAATGTCGCCGTGCGATAAGCAAAGTCTATAAAGCCGAGAGCCGCACACGTATGGATGCACACAATGCACAAAATCATGAAATCACGCTCACCAGCAGTCTCTGAGGCAGCGCACAGCAACAATACACCATGTCTCAAAAGAGCAGGCGAGATTTATTAAAACAAAAACTGAATAATACAAGCCGTCACGTTATCACTTGTTTCTGCTAACCTGATTCGAAGTGAACTGCGAACGAAAGATAGCGTCAAAGTATTGCATCACTAGGCTTTTACATTATAAACTGCTTCCCCGTGAACACGTCCGCAATCAGCTACGTCCTCGACAGTACGAGCGCGGAGAGCGCTATGCTGAAAATTGTTCTCATTTTCTTTCACTGTCGTGCTTTGTTTGCCTCTGCAATCAGGTCATTGAACCTATGCGCTCCCGAGTCAAATACCTGTCCCCTCCTTTTGCCGCAAGGTGCTTACAACAAATTTAAACGATTAAATCGGGACCGAGCTGCTTACTGGAAAACTCGCGCTCGCAAAAAAAAAAAAATGCTTGCAAGGCGCCCAATACGACTTCCTTCTTCTTGAGCACTTCCACATGTTTAGAATTTGGACAGCTAATTTTTTTTTAGAAATTGCGGAAACAAGAACCGTTAAAATATTATTTAAATAGTCAGCTGCCAGCTGCGCGAGAGGTTGCTCGGAAAGTGCAACATGGATCGCAAAGTCCCTACCGGTGGCTGTGATAGAAACAGCCACCTACCTGTGCAGTGGCGCATCTCTGCGGCTGTGCGCTGGTAGAGGTATGAGGACTCGCCGCCATCTTTGAATGCTAAGTAATAATAACAATAATTGTTTTTCGGGGAAAGGAAATGGCGCAGTATCTGTCTCATATATCGTTGGACACCTGAACCGCGCCGTAAGGGAAGGGGTAAAAGAGGGAGTGAAAGAAGAAGGGGAGAAGGAGGTGCCGTAGTGGAGGGCTCCGGAATAATTTCGACCACCTGGGGATCTTTAACGTGCACTGACGTCGCACAGCACACGGGCAGAATGAAGATTTATGCATATATAGGCAATTAACCCAACTAAAGACGTCACGTCATACCCTTAAGGCGGAGCTTAAGTGCCCTCGATCTGAAGAATGAAAACCTGCTTTCGCACGTCTACTTGGTTTAACTGCGTTAAACCCTATACCATTATTCACTGCGGATTAGTGCTACCCGCAAAAAAAGTTCCTTATCCTCCATCCTTCGTTTCCCAGCGATAACTAGCACTACGAATGTAGACCCGATCGTTATCCGCCACGAGAATGGATTCAACAACGCCGATAAACCAGCTTGGTACACCCTTATAAAATTTATCTATAGATTTTATGCAGACTTCTTATATAGACTTTATTCCCTTCTTATAGCTGTTCACGTTTCTCTTTTCAGAGTCTGTGACTATGTATAGACAAAAGTCTGCTGAAAGTCTATTGCCATGAATCTATAGATCGTGTATTGACAGTCTATAGGATCTCTATTATGTAAGATTCGCTTATAGAAAATCTATAGACTCTTTTGCGAAAACCATATGGACAGTCTAAAGCGTGACGCAGAAGGAACCACACTGATACAGAAAAAGAGAAGGAAACGCTAAAAACGAAGAGCTAAAGAGGAAAGCAGAACATTCCGGGGAAGGCAGGAATGGAGGAAAAGTGGCCGGGTACAACACACCAACGCGAAACGAGGGGTTTCCGTTGAGCTTTCCAATCTGGACCCGGGCAGAAATGCAGCGTGTAAGCCCTCTCTCCTTCAGAGTGACCCCCTCCCCAGCACGCGGGGTGCATTCTCAATGATGCGTCCACAGCACCAGCGGAACCGCGGTCGTCGATAGAGTGGCCAGGGTGGGAATTAGCCGACGCTTGGGCTGCGGTGTGATCGGAAAGCGACCGGGTTGTGTGGCTTTCAACAAGGCCTGGCTCTCCGAACTAAACGAGAATGGTGTGGTGTCCCTCAAGAGAACGGATCAGCCGAAAGGATGAGCAAACAGATGGCCTATCTGTCCCCTTTCTCGCCGATGGGGAAAAGAAGCGCCTGTACTTCCCCAATAGGGATAGAAGAGATATCGTAACTTATCTGATGCCGCTTCGAGGTGCCTAATAAGATACGCAACGCCATCCAACTATTTTCATAGTCGTAGTGACATATCCGAAAAATAAAATTGCAGGTGACACTGAAGCTCTGCCTTAATGGCATGACGGAATAGCGTAGCGGTTTAATTCCAGTATATGCAGAAGGTCATTCTCTACTTTACATTCATAGACCCCTGGGAGTCCTCATACCCCTCCTGGCGCAGTGGTGCAGCGGTTAAGCGATGAACCACTGCCCTGCGATGGCAGGTGCTACCAGCGGTGGGTCTAGTGCGGCCCCGTATGCTGTTCCCGAGCGACCAATCATTCATTTAACTGTCACCTGTCAATGTGGGCAGTTTGCTCCCAATCCGATGGGCAGGTTGTGATGACGCCACAAGGTCACGTGACCTACGTGGCCCACCTGCCTCCAAGCTTGCTCTCTGGGACAACCTGCTAGAGCCATGCACGTGATTGCTCACTCACAGCGCCGGCACCGGATTCTCTGGTGAACGGGGCCTTTAACGGTATCACGTTAATGAAGCTGTTACCATATATCGTGGCGCCCCAGCTGGAGAACTACATAGCCGACAGTTGGCATAATTACTTTGCGTGTAGCTGTAACTGATTAGCAAGAAGATCAACACCGCTACGGTTCTCAACTGTTAAGGTAGGCCTCTCCTTCACAGCACTACATACAAGGTAAAGTCAGCTTTACAGGCACAAACGTAAACAAATAATCGTTTGTTACAATGCTTCCAGTTTAGTACGACAACGATTCAAGCATCTGAATTAGACGCGGCCAAGCAAACAGAGCGAAAAAAGAATCAAGAACCCATTTGGAATCAAGCAGCCGACAGAGTGCGTCCTGCTCAGCTTAATAAAAACTGCTATCTTGTTTCGCCAAACAAGCAAATTTATCGTAAGAATGACCATTCGTTGTGCAGTTCACCCGTTGTACATAACGACGCCATAAATTTGCGTTCAAACGTGAAAGGTGAAAAACAATGTCTGTCAGGCGCCATATGACGCAATTGGAACGCGCTTTATAAAGCGTCCCCCCCCCCCCTTTTTTTTTTACCGAGACCCGAAGGGGACAACGCAAGCGAAAAGCAAGAATGTGCCAAAGATTAGGAACAGACGGGGAGGCGGGCAGGGGAGGATGTCAAGTGTAACGCCGACAGGTTGCAGCAAAAGCACTTGTTTCACATCTTTTATAGGAAAAATGAAGCAAATGAAACATAGTAGGCAGTCAGAAACGAACCAGCATAACAACGCTTGAGCAACATACTGCCTTCGCCCGACGGACTGTCTGCCAAAAGTAACCAAACAACGAGTTTTGTTTCTCAGTCGTATAGTAGAAGCCATTACGTCACCCTTAAGGACCACATGATCTTGAGAGCTGCCACAAGTGCTTCGCCACACGGTTAAGATACTAACCCCGCTCCTCGATTACTTTTCACATTGCCGGTACGTCGCGAAGACGTTTGAAAAGAACCAAAGAGCCCATTTCCGCAATCTCCTGCACTTCCTTGAATTACACTCCGAGAAAAGATACGATTAATCTAGAGAAGGACATGGAGCAACCTGTCGCTACAACTTTCAGGAAAATAAAGTGCTGATCGTAATCGAAAGATGGCGCCAGCATGCTTAACTGCGCAGAGAATTTTCAGGCAGCGTTACTTTCTTTCTTTTTTGCGCTGGCAAAAGCTGGGGGCGTTAAACGGCGACTACATATCATAAGGTTACAAGTGCGCATGCCGTTTATATCGTTCAGGAATCCCTCCCATTCTCCCCTTCCTTTCCACACACACACACACACACACACACACACACACACACACACACACACACACACACACACACACACACACACACACACACACACACACACACACACACACACACACACACACACACACACACACACACGCACGCACGCACGCACGCACGCACGCACGCACGCACGCACGCACGCACGCACGCACGCACGCACGCACGCACGCACGCACGCACGCACGCACGCACGCACGCACGCACGCACGCACGCACGCACGCACGCACGCACGCACGCACGCACGCACGCACGCACGCACGCACGCACGCACGCACGCACGCACGCACGCACGCACGCACGCACGCACGCACGCACGCACGCACGCACGCACGCACGCACGCACGCACGCACGCACGCACGCACGCACGCACGCACGCACGCACGCACGCACGCACGCACGCACGCACACACACACACACACACACACACACACACACACACACACACACACACACACACACACACACACACACACACACACACACACACACACACACACACACACACACACACACGCGCGCGCACACCACACCACACCACACCACACCACACGCACACACTTCGGCTTAGTGTCTGGAAACGCACCTGTCAGTGTAAAACAAAAGCGGCAATCTCAAATGAAAATGAAAACTGGTTTTGAGGAGAGGACAGACGCACCTTCGTTTCTCGGTGGACGTCTCGAAATGAACATGAAAATTTGTTTTTGGAGAAAGGGAAATGGCGCAGTATCTGTCTCATATACCGTTGGACACCTGAACCGCGCCTGTTCGGTGCATTTAGACATTTAGAGCAAGCACGAGGCTCACTGCGTCCAAATGCCGATCGAATCCTGGCCACGGAGGCCACATTTCGATGGCGTCGGAATGCAAATGTGCGTGTGACCTGTGCGAAGTCGGTGCTACATGCAGGTGGTCTAAATTAATCCAGAGCCCTACATTACAACGTCTTTCCAGTGTGCAAATTGGGGCGTTAACTCGATAAAGAATATCAAACAAACTTACGTCTAATTTCTGATTCTGATCCCTGAACGATACCGCCTTTGACAATGACGTCCCGACTGAAATCTAGCCCTCTGTTTTCAGAACTCCGCGTTAAAACTGGGGTCCCTTCTGTCATACCGTTGAAAAAATTAATTTATTTGAAATTTCAATACCCTCACCTTTTTCGAGCCCGCAAACTGTAGCAAAGCGCGGAGCAACGCTGTTGATATTTCTTCGCTACTGGTATGTAGTTGGAAACACACCATTTAACCCAGGTGCAATAACTAAGAGGTGCCAAAAAAATTGTGTAAGACACTTGACTGATTTATTCGGTGCTATACCCACTTATTCGTTCTGCGCACGGAATTTATGCCCCGGCCGTCGGCGCAGCAAATTCACATGCGCGTAATATTCACTCTCTCCACCCATTCCCCTCCCTGAGCAAGAACGCGCGAGTTGCAAATCATTTTGGACACACTTCGCAACAGCAGACATCTTTAAGGGGGCTGGGGAGGCGCCCCCAGGAGCAATTTATGTTGCTACATATCGTGGTTATTTCCATCCATGGGTCCACAATATGTCTCCGTTTTGCACTTTTCATGTGCGCCCATCTCCAAAGAACAGATAAGAAGGTAGCGTGCACAGAAAATCGTTGCCTGCCGTGACCTGCACAGCGTGAAAATGAAGAAGCTCGTTTTTCGCGTATAGTAAGCACGGAGATAAGGATCGCACTCACGCAATGTTTTATCAACGCTTCAACATCTTTAGGTCACGGGCGAAATGGTTGGTTAAATGTTGACCAAGACGGAACATACCCAGCAATTCTGGACAAGAGCATTTCTGAGCGGGAAACCGTTTATCAACGCAGTATTTTCTTTTCATATAACGTAAAATTTCACTATAACAGTATACATCCGCAGATCACCCGACGGCAGTCTTGAATTTGTTTTTTTTTTACATTCACGTTTTTGCTATCGTCAAAAGCGTTCCCCATTGGTTTTCTATGGCGCTCTTAACTGTTCGATCCAGTCGCTGGAAACACTTTAAAAGAAAGATTTTGCTAAGTATCAGCATAATTGACCATTACCATCAATATTTCCATAACAATGACATGCAATTTTTCAATTTTCAAAATTATTGCCCGAAAAAGCTGGCAAAAATGCGAGCCCCTTCTGCCGGCCGGCGTCGCGCGGCGTCGCGGCCCCGTCCCGCGCACAGGCGCCTCCTGCGCGCGGGTCACGAAGCGCCCGTGTATGGAAGCGGCACAGCTGCTCTCGCGGGACAGCCGTCGTCGTTGCGGCACCCGGGGAGCGTGTGTACCGCAGCGACCCGGCCACAGCCCGACCCGCAGTCGACGGAGGAGCAGCATGGTACGGCCCCATGCTGCAGGTGGCCACTGAGAACTGCAGGTTGTACACATAAACTTGTTGGCCTATATGTAACGCTATATGCATGACGCGACTCAACAATTTACTTTATTGAAATGGGAGATTCCATGCAGTAGGGGCTCAGTCTACATCCATTTCGACGACCTGGAATTCCATAACATAGCCTAAGAGCCCAGAGGCCAATGGTGCTGCGTATAACATTGTGCCACTCTACTCTCCTTCTAGGTATTAGTAGAATGGGGCGTGGAGATTTACAGTTCGCTTCGACGTAGGTCGGCGAGCTCACTGCAACGTCCGCTCACCCACATTTACTTAAAATCGTGGCCATTAAAAAAGTGTAAATGGGTTGTTGGGGAAAGGAAATGGCGCACTATCTGTCTCACACCTCGGCGGACACCTGAACCGCGCCGTAAGGGAAGGGATAAAGGAGGGACTGAGAGAAGAGAAAAATGCTGTAGTGGAGGGCTCCGGAATAATTTCGACCACCAGGGGATCTAACGTGCACTGACATCGCGCAGCACACGGGCGCCTTTTGCGTTTTGCCCCCATCGAAACGCAGCCGCCGCGGTCGGGCTCGAACCCGGGTACTTCGGATCAGTAGTCGAGCGCTCTAGCCACTGAGCTACAGCGGCGGGTTAAAAAATCAAATGCGAGTCAACGAACGTCGGTGTTACCGCGGATGGTCTAGCGGACGGCGGGAACAGGTATACTTGTTGAGAACGCGAGTGTGCGGGGCTTACTTATCAGGCAAGAGTGCGAGCCCGAGCGAGCAGCGGTCAGGAGTTTCGATGCGAACGCGAGCGGAAGTGGACCATCATGTGCAAAGCTAGTGGAGTGACGCTGAGTGAGGTCGGCGGCAAGGGTGTTAGCACGAGGCAGTTTTTAGCTGACAAAAAGAATAGCAGTGAAAGAGCATGGGCGCGGAGGAGCGGACGCTTTATTGGTTTTGGGGGAAAGGAAATAGCGCAGTATCTGTCTCATATACCGTTGGACACCTGAACCACGCCGTAAGGAAGGGATAGAGGACGGAGTGAAAGAAGAAAGGAAGAAGAGGTGCCGTAGTGGAGGGCTCCGGAATAATTTCGACCACCTGGATATATTTAACGTGCACTGACATCGCACAGCACAGGGGCGCCTTAGCGTTTTGCCTCCATAAAAACGAAGCCGCCGCGGTCGGGTTCGAACCCGGGAACTCCGGATCAGTAGTCGAGCGCCCTAACCACTGAGCCACCGCGGCGGGTGAGCGGATGCCGCCAAATTTTTCCCAGGTATATACATACATTATAGAGCTTCTTATATATATCTAAAGGGAAAACTGGGCGGCGCTGCATTCATCCACCAAGGGCATGCCGGGAAGAGACGGGTTCGTATTCGGCCGCGGAAACGTGGATTCACTTTGTAAGGATACAAATTTTTCCGAGGAAAACCTCAAAGAAACACCATACTGATTTTCAAACAAGCGTAATACTGAACTTGCGAGGATGTTCATTGCAAGCCAGTTGGTGCATTACTGGAATTGGTTTTAAGCGTAGAAGGAGAGCTCAGGAAGGAATGAAGTTGACGGGACAGCACGCTATTCTGTGAACTTCGTCCCTTGCTGTGCTGCCCTTCTGCGCTTGAAACCAATTCCACTAATAATGAATGCATTCACCCATATTGAGTTTGCCAAATATGTGAAAAACTTTTTATTGAAATAACTTAATCTGCACAGGGTGGAAAGCATCGCGGCAGAGTCATGATTCGGAAGCAGAATCTACGCTGCCGGCCCAACTCTGGCCAAACCTAATACGAAACCCTGTCTTCCCGGCATTCCCCCTGGTGTATGAAGCGCCGTTCAAGAATTTCGCATAGACGGTGGCGCCACCTGTCAAAGTGATTCTGAGAAACGCTATGGTATAAATTTAACTTGGGCAATACCGCGTTTCAGTTCGTCTCTAATGCTATTAATCTGCACTACGTTACTGTAAAAATTAACCTCCGTAATCTTAACAACACCCGTTTTTCTCTGCATAACAACTTCCTGCTATCAAAATTACGTATTATCTAGAGTAAACAAACAGTGGGATTCGCTGCAATTAGCCACTGTTGTTACCTCCTTCAAAGTGTAAAATGGTCGTCTTCTCTTTGTTCTTTCAAACGCTGGCAGCGGTTGTTACGTTATATCATTTTTAATTGAGTCTACCTCACTGATCACTATCTGTTCACTCACAGGTTGAAGTGGTGTACGAATGTTTTGTTTGGTTTCGATTTCTGCGTCTTTAATGTCTTCGCTGCTAGTGAGTTGATATGTAAGTATCACTGGTGGTTTTTGTAACGTTCTTTCGCTGTGTAAGCCGTTCATTATTCTTTGATATGCTTATACGTCTACTATTACGCTTAATCTCTGATAAAATGTCCCAGCAGAGTTTTACGCTACGGGACCTCTTTCTGTAATACATAGCCAAAGCCTAGTAGTTTTGATTGATAAAAAATTTGAAACTTGGAAACTTAAAAAAAAAATTAGCTGTGGTTTAAACATTGGTTAATCCTGGTGAGAAGCGAAAGCGTCTTTTGCTTGGCTACGTTCACAAACGTCACGTGGTCACGCGGCCTTTCGGTCACGTGGCCTCTCGGCCAATCATCAATTTAATCGCCACGTGCCACGGTAGGGAGGTTGCTCACAGTGCGAAAGGGCAGTTGCTACCTGCCACGGTGGGCAGATTGTGATGACGTCAGTAGGTCACATGACCTCTCTCAACCAATCAGGGCAGTTCAAGGATAAACTGCACTGCCGCTGCCCTCTTGATGATGATGATGATTGCCTCTGGTTGAAAACCTAGCGTAGCGAAACTTTCGCTTAAAAGAGAAAATGGGGGGGGGGGGGGGGCTGTGTTGTGCGCGTGAGGATGCGACAGTCCGCGATGCCAGCAGCGGTTCGCGGCGCCCGGAGAGCAACGGCACTAGCGAAAGCGGCGAGGCCTGTGCTGCTCACCCCTTTCCACTCCGCTCCATCTCCTCTCTTTTTCGCCCCGTTTCCCGAGAAGATCAGCTGGACCGATGCTGCTGCCGCCGCCGCTTGAAAGGTGTGGCGAGAGATGAGTGTGGGGGAAGAA
The DNA here is from genome assembly GCF_052857255.1 of Amblyomma americanum. NCBI lineage: Eukaryota > Metazoa > Arthropoda > Arachnida > Ixodida > Ixodidae > Amblyomma > Amblyomma americanum. The sequence continues at coordinate 9,983,898 of NC_135506.1, forward strand.
GGGTTGAGAGAGAGAGAGAGACAGGAACTTTCACTGCGTGCAGCGGCGCAGGTTAAAACGAGCCTAGCTACACGGAACCGGCCATTCGTCTTGCGTAACGGCCGACGGTTCCGAATAGTGCGAAACCGTTCGTAGGATGTGATCCCCTCGGGCCGCCGCATTGGCTCAGTGGTGATGGCGCTCGGCTGCTGGCCCGAAAGACGCGGGTTCGATCCCGGCCGCGGCGGTCGAATTTCGATGGAGGCGAAATTCTAGAGGCCCGTGTGCTGTGCGATGTCAGTGCACGTTAAAGAACCCCAGGTGGCCGAAATTTCCGGAGCCCTTCACTACGGCGTCCCTCATAGCCTGAGTCGCTTTGGGACTTTAAGCCCCCATAAACCGATCTCTTCGGTACCTTGGATTCCTGACCACGAATGCGGCTTCGAAAACGATGCCCTGTTTTAGTCCCGAGCACAAGCCGGCCCTCCTGAGACCCGCAGCCTAAACTGTGCTAACAATGTTTCTTTTCCTTTTTTCACACGGTTAGGATACTTTACTTTCCAATCGGAATTATGAGTGAAATATCGTTTGCTACATTTCAAAGTTCTGATCGCGTGCTGGGAAATGTCTAGTGTGAAGGAAATAATGAAATTTCATAAATAATGAAAAGCACAGAGAAAAAGCAGAGGACAATCCTCGCTTAAACATTTGCTTATATATGTTGGTCGCACTGTTACTGGTGTTAATAAATGGCAAAATTTAATTTATCCTCAGTTGAAATGTAAGCGATTGCAGTTTCTGTTTTTTTTTTCGACCGGCGCCGGAAAACCTACTCGCACTGACTGCCACTGTTTTGAGAGGAGCGGAGCGATATGGACTCTGACCACACTCGCTACATACCAGCGCAGGCTGTAAAACTAGTAGCCGCTGTGGCTCAGTGGTTAGCGCGCTCGGCTACTGATCCGGAGTACCCGGGTTCGAACCTGACCGCGGCAGCTGCGTTCTCATGGATGCGAAACACCAAGGCGCCTGTGCGATGTGCGATGTCATGCATGTTAAAGATCCCCAAGTGGTCGAAATTATTCCGGAGACCTCCACTACGGCACCTATTCTTCCTTTCTTCTTTCACTCCCTCCTTTATCCCTTCCCTTACGGCGGGGATCAGGTGTCCGCCGATATATGAGGCAGATACTGCGCCATTTCCTTTCCCCAGAAACCAATTTTCATTTTTTTCATTTTCAAAGAGCTTTTAACTCCTATTAAAGCTGCATCAATGGCCGCGACGCCTGCGATTCCTGTGTACTGTGCACTGAACACATCTTAAATTACTGGATGTCAGGAGGCTGTAGTAGACTTGGCCATGGGGCTCGGCCGCACACAGACCGACGGTCTGGTTTCACCTTGCACATTTGTTAACCCAGTAATCCTCGTCTGTGAAATGATGACATGGTGTAAGTTGAAAATAAAAATAAACATCTTATCAAAAGGAACCCTTAGAGGCCTTTGAAAGACGCATTCGCCCTCCACTCGGCTGGTTGATGACGATGATGATGATGATGCGCGCCTGCTCTTAGCCGTAAGAAGGTAAGCCCGATCTAAAAGGAGACTAAGGACAACTCCAACCAATTTTCTTTGTGAGAAAAAAAATCGATTCTGTGACTCTTTCCGGCTATGACAATGTTAGTTTTGCCGCAAAAGAGGCATTTTTTCTTGAGAAAATTGCACTTAAAGAATGAAAGCTCCATTTTAGTGAAAGTATAGCGCCTCTCTCGTTAGAAAGCGGTAAACTACCGGTGCAGGCTAACTTCAATTTTTCTTTAGTGTCCCCTGAAGCGCAGCCCCCGAGATTGTGACAGCATGCCTTGGAGTTTGGGGACACTAGAATACATTGCTTTCCGTGCGATTCCACCCCATTCTCATTGTCCATTTCTACGAATGGGCCATATCTTAGCGATAGCTTCCTTCTCCAATGACGTATGGTCGAAAAGAATACATATGGGAAATAATAGACCTCTCCCTATTTGCAGACAGCATGACGTCAAGGGGGCGGCCCGGTGCGCGAAAATTCCCATTGTGGCCTGTGCACGCGTCTCGTGAGTGCCACTCGTTTCCCCGGCACCTTTCTTCTCACGCTTACACGCCGCCTTGCTATACGTGTCGCACCCACCACAACGGCCACACCTCCTCTGGCGACGCAGGCCCCAAGATGTCCATCGCAATGGAAGTGTTAATAGAACAAAACTGAGGGAGGCATCGAATCTGAATAAAATTTGAATATAACCACCGTTAAACCGACAGTTCTGTAGTAGGATACACGTCACGAATGCAGTGGCGAATGGCCCTCAAAAGAGGCTCTCCAGGAAATGGAGTCGACTGTTTGCCATGACTTCGCGATTAATCCCCTATCGTGGCATCGCAAGTAGCCACCAGAATCCTCTGGTTAAATGTAATCTACGTCAAAACAGCCGGTCGACACCACTGGCTGGAACGTATCCTTCGAGGGGCATCCGCCGCTGCATTCTTGACTTGTATCCGACTATCGGAGGTATGGACCGCATCCGCACCTTAAGCCTTTCACGCTTGGCGCAGTAGAGTATTGTGAGCTCCGGGGCGCGCGCCATCGCCGGCGAGGAGCTTTTTTTTTTCATTTCTCCTTCTTCTCTCCTTCTTTTGTTCATCGCTCGTGGCCCGCCGCCTATTTTACGAGGCCGCTCGTTCGTCGCCGCCGCCGCAGCGTCCGACGCAGCTGCGTGCACACGGTTCCGCACAGGTGGTCACGGGTGGGGGGGGGGGGGGGGGGAGCCATCGCGGCCGCCCGCTCGATCACGCACAACGGGCCCCCGGCCGGCCGCGTTTTTCCCCGGCGCTCACCTGCTGTTCAAATCCCAGTGTGCCGCGGCCCGGCCGCTCCTCCGTTTTGTGACACACACGACTCCCTTCCTCCTCGCCCCTCGGTTCCCAGCAGAGCGAGCGCATCCGACTGCGCGCCCGTGTCTGCGCGAGTGCGCGCGCGTGAAAGCTGAAGCTCTCACCTCTTGCACGCCGAGCGTTGTTTGGCAGCGCAAGCTGCGGCTGCCGGCGTTGTGCAGGTTTCCCGAACCGGACGCAGATCGCGGCGGCGGCGGCGCGCGCGCAGTAGACAAGGTTTCTGGTACGCGAGGTCACCCCAGGGATCCGAGATGACTCTCGGATTTAAAAACAACCGGAGAGATCAGTCCATAGACTGTCCATAGACTGTCCATAGACTTCTGCCTATAAACTCTATAGACTCTCTATAGACAACCCCTTCAGAACAGTATATATGCAATACAAATCCTATAGACAGTCTATAGACTATCTATAGATGTATGGCCATACACTTTCAGTAGACTTTCAGTAGTGTATGTGGTCTATAGGCTATGCATAGAAAAAAGAAATATCTATAGGAATGCAATAGAGTCTATAAGAAGTCTATAGACCATTTTTGTAAAGTGGAAGTCAATTTTACCGAAAGAAGAAATTAGTAAACGGGAAACTAGAGAATTAGTGTAGGACAGCGAGATAGTAGGCCAGACACAGAAGGAGTGAGATTGGTATAGCGCTGTCGAAGAAGACGCGTTAGGAAAAAAATTGTCAACAAGATTATTGAAACACCGGTACTCGCGTTATGGCGCCATGATATCTCCCACACGGTTTGCCAGACCGTCCCGGTATTTGTAGAGAACCGGACAGGCGACGCGAGCTAGTTCGGCCAAGAAATAAGACGGTTTCGAGCAGGTCTCTCTTAGAAGAACTAAGCGGGATTTGTGCGCAATACCAGGCCCTTGATCCCAGAAAGTCACTTGTTGTTCTCGCGAGACATCGCTGAAAGCGGCTAAGTCTAGACCCTTCAAGAGCGTCTTAGATTCAGAGTCTTAGATTATTCAGGTCTCCTTACGAGGAAGTTTCTCCACGAAACGTAAAGGAAATGAAAAGGCAACCTATGTCCTACCAGAAAATAATGGTTAATAAATAATTTTATCAGATGTTAATACCCAGTACGTGTATGTAAAGAACTCATACGTTTAAAAGATAGAAAAAAATTAAATTAGAACAAAAATTGGTCTATATCGCCGTTGAGAGAAGGCGACCTTGTACCTATTGTTGGTTTAATTGCTGCATACAGCTTCTTCACTTTCAGTCTTATTGTTGTAAGGCCCTCTTGCCAGGGCCAGAAAGACAAGTCTTCAGCATCGTTAAATAAATAAATAATTAAATAAATAAATAAATAAATGCATTGCAGGAAAGGCACAGTACATGAATTCATTCAAGGAGGACTCATAGATAGCAGTAGCCGCGCTCCGGCACGGGCCAGTTCCTTAGGCCATCCGACACCTTCGCACTCTTCTATTTGCCCAGGCAGCGCGCATGGCCTCCCTCACTGGTTACGACACTTCAAGAGCCGCCGCCGTCAGCTCTTCCTCTTTCAGCTGAACAGCGAGTCCGGCGTCCCTCATGTGATGCTGTACGAGGCGATGCGTTGAGCCGCTCGTGTTTCTTTCGAAATCGGTAGGGCGCTCAGTGTTAGTCGCTATTCGAGGTTCTGTAGCACTTGGCTTGCCCCGCCGCGGTGGCTCAGTGGTTAGGGAGCTCGACTACTGATCCGGAGTTCCCGGGTTCAAACCCGACCGCGGCGGCTGCGTTTTTATGGAGGAAAAACGCCAAGGCGTCCGTGTGCTGTGCGATGTCAGTGCGCGTTAAAGATCCCCAGGTGGTCGAAATTATTCCGGCACCCTCCACTACGGCACCTCTTCTTCCTTTCTTCTTTCACTCCCTCCTTTATCCCTTCCCTTACGGCGCGGTTCAGGTGTCCAACGATATACGAGACAGATACTGCGCCATTTCTTTTCCCCCAAATCCAATTATTATTATTATTAATTATTGGCACTTGGCTGCTCTTCTTTCACCTTAGCGTATGGTCGAATAATGCGACAGAGTCGTGTCCAAAATGAGATGAAATATTTTGCCGTCCTATCCGAACGACGACAGATTATTGTGCAGTATTGTAGACTTTTTCTCTAGTATGGTTCTATTTTTCTGCAGATTTCTGCAGTTGGTTGACTACGACACAGTACAGCGAAGTACTATAAAAAAGAACTCACAGGACGGTTAAGACTGTATAACGCGAGATTCAGCGATAGCTGTTTAGGCGTTTAGTTTAGTTTAGGCGCTTAGTCACGTGATCATTGGTGCAGAGGTCACGTGATGCACCCCTGTATTGGCAGGCAGCTGTTCCAAACAGAGCCACCAGCAGGCTTATGCGAGCTATAGGTTGATTAGCGCAACCGGTGGGTGCGTTAGCACCAACCGGTTACGCCGACGACGGCGGACGACTACAACGCGCAAGCAAGGGACGGGCGCCTAACAGCTTTCGCTGTAAATGTTTTAATGTTACTACCAAAATTTCTGTTGTTACTACAAGGTCGTGCTCCAACGTACTATACAACAAATATGTTGTGACGACAGAAAATTTTCTGTTGTGTTTTACGATAAGGTAGCGATGAGTTTGGCTACCTAGGCCGCCTTCGTACCTTCTTGTGCGGCTACACAGCGCTGTGGCATTGGCGAGCCTTTCTTTATCTTGACACATCCGAGTTTATCGCACAGCCACAGGGGCAGCTGCAGTGCTACCGTCTAGCCTCTGGGTGCACAGAACAACGAAGCGGTGAAGATGACGAATAAGTACTCGTAACTCGAGAGGCTACCAGTCAAAGCAAACAGCGCGATAGGCTGCGGCGATCGGCGACTAGTATAAGCTACTGCAAAAAGCTACTTCACTCAGTCAAGTTTATTCACAAAGAATAAGCTTCACCGCTTTTTAGCTGCCAATTACAAAAGAGCAGAGACTGCATTAGCGTCCACACAGCCGAAGCAGTTGTAGACGTCGTCAAGGGAGCGCTCTGAGTGGCACAGCCTGCGTTCTATACTGGCTACAAGGAAGTGCAGGCAAATATGCTTGCCTTGAACTTGTTCTGCCAATCTAAATGATGTCAGATAGTTCCCTTTTTACTTGGCCCGTGTACTGTGCGATATCAGTGCAGGTTAAAGAACCCCAGGTGGTCGAAATTTCCGGAGCCCTTCAGTACGACGTCCCTCATAGCCTGAGTAGCTTTGGGACGTTAAACCCCATAAGCGTAAACCTAAATCTTGACAACGCATTTCCAGCGCGAAGAATGTCCGCATTAATGATCGAAATCACACGATGAAATAGCGATACTACTTGCTCAATAGCTGGTATCTAGCGCACTTAACCACTCACTCTCTCCTACCTACTGACCAGCCAAGTCGCCATTCATTCGTTCACTGACGCAGCCCGCCGGTGGTGTCTCATCCAATGCGTACCGCAACAACGGTATGTTTCCGTCCGTGGCGGACAGTGCCGGGCAGCGCTTCCCCAGCGACCCTCTCCCCTTCCGTCCCTATTTCTCCACAACCCGCTCCCCTGCCGCGGTCCCGTTCGGCCTCCGAAGCGTCCCGCCCGTGCCCGCTCTCCGAGCCTGTCGCCATGGCAACAGACTCCGGTCGGACGTCGAGCTCTCTCTCCTTGCCCCGGCGCAGTTGCTGCCTCTTTTTCCCGGCCCCGGGTCGGTCTGCCCCCCCCCCCCCCCTTCCTTTTTACCCCCGCTCTCTCCTGGCAGCCCTGGCGCGCTCTCGACGTCCCGGCAGCATCGTCTCCCGCGCTGTCGTTCGTCACCATGGAAATGAGGGCACTCGGGACGCCGGAGAGGGGGCGCTGCACGCCGCGAGGGAAAGGGGAGACACGAGTGAAAGGGGAGGAACGAACGCGACGGCAACTCCGCGGAAAATAATAAACACTGCGCACGAAACCGGACGCAGACCGATCAAGTGCCACTCCATGGCGAGGCGAAGTATGATTGGAGCGCCGCGCAATGCGAGAGACAGTGGCGCCACATTCGTTGAAGCACGGAATGCTTCCAGACGAACTCAACCAAGTCACTGCACAGCATCGCCCACACGCTCGATCCGTTCGCGATCATCGGGTAAAAACGCGAAGAAAACCGCTAACCGCTTTATGGAAGAGCCCGGAGTCGAGCCGTGGACCACGTGATTCCAGAGACGAATGCACTAAGCTGCTTGTGGCATCAGCCCGTTTTTTTTTTAATGCGATAGTATTGAGACAACAGGAAAAAAATGTGTCACAAGTCACAAAATAGACTTCCTGGCTGGAAGGTAGTGACGTCCCGACATCGGACAATTTCCTATTTGTTGGAGGGAACAGGCCTCACCAGACCGGAAGTGACTGACTAAAGCTAACGTGACGTCAACAGCCTGGAAGTGACGTCACTTCTAGCTAAGGAATCAACCGCTTCAAATGCCGTCGCGTTGCCAACGCAAAACGTAATTAGGTGTGCCTGTGATTTTTTTTTTTACTGACGAACATTTATGCATAAAACCAAAATATGAGAGTCAGAATGGAGGAACGCAACTGTTACAAAGCAGAGGGCCCTCGCGGTTTATGAAAGTTTAACCAGTGCCAGCCTCGGCCGTGGTAGCCTCTGGGCCTTTAGTGTCCGGTTCAACATCCTGCTACGAGATACGCAGTGCACTGTTAATTGAGAGCAAGGTTAGCGCGACGCGTGGGTGACCTTTGCAGTTGGGTAGACACATTACGCGCTTATCCCAACAGCGAAAGTCTTATCTCCAGACGCGCAGGCTCTCGACTCGACGCATAATTGATACGACGGGCCAGCCTACACATATCAAACGACACTAAGGCACTGCCTGCACTTGAGAATGGTGGCGGTGATATTTATCCGCTCGAATGGGACAATTTAGGCAACTACGTGTATGCTTTTCAGCTAGCTATTTAAAGATTACCTTTACTGGTCAGGGCTTTCGGAGGCAGTTCACAGGTGCATTGCTTCGTCACAGAGAATATAGTTAAAACCTGTTTTTTGTAAACTGATTTAAAAACGCATTTGTCTTGTCTGAGACGATCTGCACGATGAGGGGTAAATAGCTAGGAGAATATGAATGAGGGAGTGGGTGATGGGGGGAGCAGGAGTGCATTTGGCAGCCACTCTCATGTCATTAGTAGCATTTCACCAGTATCGCTAAAGAGAAAACGATGCTACAGCCGCTGCATTGTGCTAGGGCTAACCCGGCGGAATGAAACTTGGAGGCTGACGTAAAGACTTCAAATAAAATTTATGGCAGCTCAGCGAGCCACGCAAAGCGAACTGACAGAGGTAACGTTAAGAGACAGGGAGTGATTAGAGTGGGATAGACAACTAACGCGAATTAAAGAGAAACTGAGGAGAAGAATTAGAAGCTTGCCTGTACCTATAGGCTACCGTGTTCTATTTCAAAGAAACCATTCTTACAGAAAATTTAACTTTCCTCAGTTAAAAAAAAAAAGTGATAAACGAGATACCTTGAAATTAGGTTGCTCATAACCCGGTGGACAAAAATTATTGTGGGAGCATAAAAAGAACGAGAAATAAAGCGTCCCTGCCAGTGCCACTAAGCATAACGTACAAAAATTATTGTGGGACGATAAAAACAACGAAAAATAATGTGTCCCTGCCCGTAAAGTATAACGGACAGTGTGATGACGTCGCAAGATCAAGTGACCTCTCTCGACTGATCATTGCCACCTGCCACGGTGGGCAGGCTGCTTCCAATAAGGAGGCCAGGTTGCCGCCTGCTATGGTGGGCGCGTTGCGATGACGTCACACGGTGACGTCACCACTATCAACCAACAGCGCATTTCGTCACACAGGACACTGGCTGGGTTTTAGTGTGACGAGAACTCTGATGCCATGGCATTAAAAAAAAGTACATTAAACGGAGACCACGATTGATTACACTCTGAAGAAGAATACGCCTATATGGGAGTTAAAAAGGAGTTAGCTGTCCTTTAGCGCCCTCCCTTTTATAAAAAAAAAAGAGTGCGCTAAAGGACAGCTTATTTCGATTTTAGTCCTTTCTGTTTAGAGTGTACAACGTCCAGGAGGGTGAAAAGGCTGCCCGCACTACCCCTCTCCTTATACGGCACCTCCCACCCCATTCCGCCGTTGTTCCCACCGCCTTCGAGACGAATGCAAACAGAGGTTCGGCGGCGGCGGTAGAGTCAAGTGGCCGCCATGAAGAGGAAGCTGGAACAGGGTTACCGGAGACGATTAGGACAGCGAAAAAAAAATAGAGAGAGAAGCGCCGGAAACTAATATAGCGGACGATGTGGAAAAGGTAAATATATTCTGCGAAGCGAGAAAAAAAAGGGACAAATCAAGGAGGAGAGAAACAAGCCGAAGATGACGGGAAACGCGAGAAGTGCTGAGGAATTAAAACGAAGCAAAAAGGGGGAACGTTTGGGCATACAGCAACCGAGATATATCTGCACCACCTCACTCAACTTTCATCTGGAATCCGATGAGGTTACACTCGGCTCTTGTTTCCGTTATACAATTACGGTTTCTATCCGTAATCGTACCTCTTCCCATTCTCCCGTTCCACTAGACCAGTGACCATTCAATTACTTGTTTCTGCAAAAAAAAAAAACTGCTATGATAATTTTTTATAATTCTTTATTTCGCACAAAAGAATAAGTTATGATGAGCTTGACTGCCTTGCGGGACCTAAGTAAAAAAGAAGGCAAAATAGCAGTGGACCGAATACTACAATGAGCAGAAAGAAAGGAAATTAAATTACAAGCGCAGAAAAAAAAATGAAGACGCGAATAAGACATACAGTCGACGGCAGTCATGAATAATGGCACTATTGGAACGCAATCGCAGATTATTTGCAAGAACTAGCGAAGACTGGGATATTGAGCAAACATAGGCCAGCCATTATTCTTTAGAAGTTCCCCTTAAATGCGTGGCTCGATTCCCTGCTTATTTCTGCGTGACCCTACGCCAGAAAAAAAAATAATGAAAGGAGAGAACAGGTAAGCGCAATTCGGTGGCTGAGAAACCTTAAGCTGAAAGTTATTCGGCGAGCAAAGTTGTCATATGCAGACGACTGTCACGATGTAACGCAAAACCATTACACGTAACGCTAATTGAATGAGAGGTCCAGCCGAAGTCACTCTCAGGCGAACAACATAAACCGAGAACGGGGAGTTAAAGAAGAGGCAAACAATTCTGAAGGCACTTAAGTCTGCGTACGCCGAGGAATGCGAAAGCATGGAACTGTCTATAACGCGGGTTCGTTCCACGACTCCAGTACTCGTTGTTTTTTAATTATTTTTATTTTACATTCTTTATTCGTTTCAATTTTTTCCTTATTTTTGTTTTCTTTAACTTTTTAGCTTCACTCATATTTAGTCTGTTTTTATTTTATTTATTTTAGTTTTGATGACGTCATTTGATTGAGAGGCGAGGCGGACACTTTCTGCGAGCGGAAACTTCCTGCGGACACTCATGAAGCGAGTACGGCTTTCGCCTTTAAAAAACGCGGACACGCACACGAGGTAGCGGATGCCAACAAATGCTGCCCCCCGCAAAGGCGGCGTCAGGGGGCGCGGGTCAGCCGCGCGCGTAGCGATGAACGGCGCAACCAGAGCCGGCGTGAAAATGGCGCGGCGGCCGGAACAAAGTCAACCGCGGTTGAGAAGCGACGAATAAGGGACTCCAAGGCGGAGAGAGAAACAGATGAGCACAGGAGAAAATGAAAAGAGAAAAAGAAAACGACGCGAAACTCGGGCGCAGGAATAAATGGTGGAGCGGAATGGAGTGGCTGACAGCGCAGAGAAGCGGGCGAAGAGAGAGCGAATCGTATAATAAGCGAAAGAGGCCGCTTCGTGTGAGAGAGGGAAAACTGGAAATAAAGAGAAAGAAGAAAGGAAGACAGAGGCAGGAAAGGGGAATCGCAAAGAGATGCGCCTCTTTGGAAAGGTCGACTCAGCAGAGAGAGAGAGACCCTGATTGAAGGTCCCCCGTCGTCGCCTCTCTTTTAAAGGACTCGGGGCATTCTCACTCGGGGCTTGATTCCGCGGTGTAAACACAGACGGAGCCGAGAGGTGCCGCCACCGTCGTCTCGGCTGCCCATTTCATAGGCTGCGGGGAGTGAATTGTTTTTGTCGCTGATGTGGTGGAAGCTGGCGCTGGGTAAACGCGTACTGAATTGAAAGCCAAGTTTCTCGTCTCGCCGGAAGGACTCGAGAGTGTGCGGCGCACGGCTGCAGAGCAAGAGGTCGCGGGTTCGATCCGCGACTGCGGCAGCCGCGGTTCCATCAAGGTAGAATGTAAAACCGTTCTTCTGCCGAGAATTCGCTTCGGGCTATTATAAATAACCACAGGTGGTTGGGAATGATCAGAAACCCTCTAGAATGACGCCCTAATATCCTACAGTGTAGCTCTGGTATGTAAACGCACAGTGCTGTTCATACTGCTACTAATATACACCGCTATATAATCGCGGCGGATCCCTGAGGCTAGGCTACAACACCGTTGACTTCCAAACGGTAGTCACGGGGTCCCTTTCGGTCTTTACGTCAAAAGTTTGAATCGGGTGGCGTGAGCGTCCAAGTTTTTCGGCCACAAATACGGCTTTTCCTGCCTGACGTAGACATCAAGGCAGCCACAAAAAGCAGAATCTGCCTTTACTAAAGACAAAAGACGGAAGAAGTTGGCCTCAGTGCGCTTTAACTTAGGCTCCTAGAAATTAAGCGAGAACGTAGCGCATAAGTTCTATTTGAATCTACAATGCATCTAGCATCCTAATATCTGTTTCGCGCCGCTCATTACACTCATTTTATCTATTTCTGCCTTTCTGTGCCTCACTCTATTTGCGCTATCGTTCAACAAAACCTCGCGCCCCGATTTTTTTCTCACCTGCATTCATTTTTTTCTCCGCTCAGTGCAAAACTTCCTACCAACCGGGAAGGAAGAAAAAAACAACACAAGAAGAAAGTTCTCTCGGCGCTTCAATATAGCACCGCCGCTTGGCCGAAAGGCGTGCGCGTAAATTGCGAATCAGAATATTGACACGTCGCCGGCGAATGCCAACCGCTCCTTCGACAGGGAAGACGCGAGTATGGCGGCGAGGAGAAGGGCGCAGTCCGAACGGGATCTCACTCCTTTGGAAGGCAGAGAGAGCAAGGCGAACCATGGCCACGGCTGCGGCGGCGCGGGGAGTTATCCAAACTCTGCAACTCATGCGTAACGGGTCCCCTTCCTTCGGGAAGGGGCAGTCAGTCGTACGCGCTGGCGCCGTCATCCTACTCGTGGGCGGCGGTTATTAGCAGGGGCGCTCATTGGTCGCATTCGACCACTCAGTCATTTTGTAGCACCGGGAAGTTCGACTCAGTTCAGCGCGGCAAATTAGCGCGAGCCAGGTGAAGGAAGAATTCATAAATATCGAGGTCGTCAAGGCCGTGCCGAAGCCCCGGCTCCTGAATGTGTTCGGAGCTGTTGCGAACTTCATGAACGAGGAAAGCCCAAAATTCCCGCACTTTTTAAGAGCGTCTGGGGTCTGCTACCACCTCCCTTCGGCGTGAAAATTCAAGTCCGAGGAATTCAAGATGGCGGCCTCCATAGTAAATCGGTATAGCAACCCAATTGGCAATCGATCGATGATATCACTGATATATCTAATTGGTGATTGATTGGTGACGTCGCTTATAAATCCAAGATGTCGAATTCGCATTTACATTGGTGTACCTCACTTTAATCTCCTTCATATCAATTCTAGTAAACCAAACAGCAAACGCTGTTACTTCAACGTCTTCCGGACGGTGGCGGCATCTTTTTTGTATACATCGAGCATGAAAAGGCACCAGCTATAGTCGTTTAGCGCCCCCACTCCTCCCCCTCAATCTACTATCTTCACAACAGCGCCTACCCTTAAGGCTGGTTCACACATGCAAGCGACTGAGCGATTGAGCGGCACGCCGTAACGAAAATTTCCAACTTGGAACCTCATACCCTGAGCCGCCGCGACGACTCAAAAACAGGCTTTTGCGCGGTGGCGGCAGGATTCGCTACCGTTATCGCTTGCAAGTGAAACAGTCTTCATGGTCACATCGCGGCACGGATGAGCTCTTCATGACAGCTTTTCGCTGTGAAAAGCGAGCTCTTTTTAGGACAGGAAAAGTGAGAACGCTGTAAAACATCGCTCTAGGCTACATTACTTAATAAAACAGGCTTCTAGTAGCTATCATTCAGAACGGCTCTTTCCGTGCATGATAACCAAAAAGTTTTCTGAAAGCGGCCAACGGAGTCTTGCACCAGACACCGAAACAGAAAACGGATTTTTTTTTTCCTGCAATGCGAAGTGGATTCCATTTGTGGAATCAAACATCCCCGGTTCGAGCGGGCCCCAGGTAAGCTCCTGAAAAGTGTCTATAAAACAAAATCCTCTAGCGGACGTTACACAACCAGGTGTAAGACTTCGCATGCCGTTTATCGAGCGGCGAATTGAACGGCTCAGTGCAGTTGATTCCGAGAGCGGCGCGCCACCGGTTCAGCCACGAGCCTTAGAACGGAATCCGAAGAACAAGCGCCGTTTGTGTCGCGCTCTCCACGTGTCGATGGATATCCTCGGAATCCGGACCGCCAAAGAGAGGAGGACAACGCTCAGAACGGGTTCAACACTCAGGAGGAGCGAACCGAACCTCTGAATTCGGCTTACGTGGCTAGCCTTAGCGATAAGGCACTCCTTTTTAGAAAGGCGAGATTTCCGGCGGTTTAGTCTGGATTTCTAGACGCCACTGCGGCCTAAAAAAATGCCTGCACGATTATGCTCCCTTATAAATGCATTTCACATCTGCAGCTGTTTGCGTTTTTCAAACTTCTGTTCTTCCCGTAAAAAAATTTCCTTAAACAGGATATAGACTGTCTACAGACTCTCTAAAGACAAACCCTGGAGAACAGTCTATAGGCAATACAAATCCCATAGACAGTCTATAGACCATCTATAGATTTGGGCACACTTTTAGTAGACTTTTGCCTATAGACAGTCTATAGACTATGGATAGACAAAAATAAAAACAAAAAGAAAGAAGGCAATAGAGTCTATAAGAAGTTTATAGACGCGCTATAGACCATTTTTTAAGGGTTGCGATCTGCGATTAAGTGAACAGACTCTCCACCAACAGGTGTGCGGAGAGCGCTCGAACGACTCCTAGCTGCTGCTGATGATGATTACTACTACTCTTGTACCACAACCAGTACACCTGTGCGCCAGGTAACCTGTGTGACACAGCTCCGTTGATATTGATCCCCTCCGCCTTGTGTGCAGCGGGAGGAGGGGGGGGGGGGCAAAACACGGCTATGTTACGTCACGTGACAAATGGTCAGATCACCGACGATGGTCAGGCGAAGTGCTATGCTAACGCCCGGCGCCGACGCACATGTCACAAGAGTCCCACTAAACTAACAGTTTTGCTGTAAGAACATTACCAGATAGCCGTCATAAAAAATGCTGCTCCGGGCTGCCCATCTTCTCTGGGACATTAACGAGAAACTGCGTGAGCAGCGCTCGCGGTCCGCCGGGCGATGGACTGACGAACCAATGAAAACTGAGGGTATCAAATCTTTGAGCGCGATAGATAAATAGATCATGTGAGTTCTGAAGAAAGCTTCGAGTTTCCTATTGCTCCGCACCTACGCTCGTGCTGTGCACAGCTGTCGGACCCGCACCTGCGCGCTCCAAACCTCATGAAGCGGGATAACATGCCTTGTACTGAAGCTACAGCGGTAGATAGAAAAAAAGGTTCCGAAGGGAGAATACCTTTACACAAGGACGAAGCAATGTTCATTGCTTGAAATCTTGCATTACTTTATACTTTGTATTGAGACGTTCGTGAACATTACAATAAAAGTCAACACCGATAGTCACGTGCTAAAACGAGCACGTCACTTGATAGACTTAAAAATAATAATTAATCCATTACTATTTTTAAAAATCTTAGCAAGCAAACAGCCTTTTTCCTGTCGTGAGATACGACGCGTGTCAGCAAGTTGTTCGCTTTAACCCCGCCTTCTTTCTCACTGCTGCTGTTTCGTGATCCTCTGCCATCCACGATGATTTACACAAAAAATTACAGGGTTGCACTTAAGTATGCTTAAGAGCGGAAATGCGAAAGCCTTTCCATTTCCTCTCTTTCTCGCTCCGTTTTTCATTGCTTTATGATTTGAAATTTTGTTGTATTTTTACTTATTATTGTTTGCTTCCTCATTTTTATTTTTTATTTTCTATTTTAGTTTTTTATACTAAGTAAGCCTTCTCACGCATTTAGATCGTTGTTCATCGAATCAGTCGCACAAGATATGGTTTACACACAGCAATTGTTTTCATTAATTCAATTTTATTAACTAAATAAAATTCATCGACCAAGCTTTTCCCATTTCATGATTACTCGCGCACTAGCTAACGCGATCAAACTTTTGCATATTTATCTCCCCAGAATGACGTAATCGTGCGGATGAAATTTGCGGACACTTTTTGCTGACGCGACATAACCATTCGCATTAATAAAAAGTTCAATAAAACGGACAGTTGAGCGAGTTGGTACATACTGCTGGGAATAACAGCGCGTAGACGAGGGACAAAGAAAGAAGACGACAGGACCGGCGCTGACTAACAACTGAAAGTTTATTAGAAAAAACACGCAAAATATACTCATTTGACAACCATAAAAACATTCATAAACAGACTGTCATTTGACAGTCATAAAAACATTGACTCATGCGTGAGCACCCCCTCTGTAACAGTTCATGACTGTGAACTAATGTATCTGGATTTAAGTGATTGATTTATCACTGTGGCTTTTGGTGTTGCGCACGCGCCCGTGGTTGTCAAATGAGTATATTTTGCGTGTTTTTTCTAATAAACTTTCAGTTGTTAGTCAGCGCCGGTCCTGTCGTCTTCTTCTTTCTTTGTCCCTCGTCTACGCGCTGTTATTCCCAGCAGTTAATAAAAAGCACAGCAGCGGTTAGCGCCCTGTGGGGGTGTCCGCCCCGTAGAGCCGGGCACAAGATACACAATGTCACCACAGTCGGCACATAAGCCCGCCTCGAGTAGGCCGCAAAGGAAGCACCCCTTTCCGGATGCTCCCGCTAAAGGGCCGGCTATAGCGACGATCACGAGCACCCGGCGAGGGATGTCTGGCAAAACGCTCTTAGATGGGGAGGTGGGGAGGTCGGATGCGATCGCGTATCGCAGGCGATGATAATTCATTCCGCAACGGGGTTCTGGACGAGGGAGCAGACACCCGGCCACGCCAACCACCGCATCATTCTCTGTCCCGCGCAGAAGTCGTCTCCATCCCCATTTCACGCCCGGGACGGGCACCGGCTGGGCCGCATTGGCGCCGGAAGATGGGGAGCCGAGCGGCCGGGCGGGAACCAACGGGGGAGGAGGAAAAAGGGTCGGGGCGGGGGAACGGAGGAAGCACCCGCGGGACTCGACGCCCTCGCAAGCCGCCGAAGCCGGGATGGCGACACTTGCGCCCTCTGGCGGCAACACAGAGAAGCACAAGATCAGCGCACTTCGTGATAGCTGTATCATGCGGGTTTTCTGAGGCTTAGTACTAGTACCAGTAAAACAGTAGTAATCATTACAGACTGTAGAAATCGCACTTAGTGGTACGTGGTTCATGCAGGTTTTCTGAAGCTTATTACTAGTACCAGCAAGACAGGAGTAATCATTAAAGGCAGAAGTAATCATTACAGACTAGTAATGATTACAGACAGTAGTAATCGCTGCGCCCATTACAAGGCAAAGGCGGTTAACAGCGACCTCGAAAACTATTCCAGAATAAATTTTAGTGCCGATCGTTTGCCCCCATTATTCGTGTTGCGATACTTGCGTAGAGTGATCCTGACAATTCTCGTAGCGTGCGGCCTAACACCAATGCTGAGGTATTCTGTCTATTAGCGCGACGGCCTTAGACTAGAGCAATGCAGTGGCGCAACTCTGCGGCGGCTTGGGAAGCGAATATCATGTGCGTTACGTCCATGTGCCAACGCTCGTTGATTGCGAAATAAGCGCTGTGTGCATCGCGATTCATTTGAATAACTGTTGTTATGTTGAATTATGGTCTTTTACGTCATTTCGAAAGACCGACAATATACACCACAAAAAAAAGCACTGCGAGAAATGCACTACAAAAGCCATAAGTAGAGCTGGTACCTATCCATCAACTACAGATGGTCGCCGTGCCTATTTGTACGTATTCCGAGACCTCGTTTAAAGCATCCGGTAGTAAACTGTAGTTTGTACGCTCTGCTATGCCGTCCACAGTTTAAGTATTGTAACCTTCTCTGAGAAGCGGTGTCGAAGAGCAGCGTGCTGGTACATGACAGCCGCAGCGTTGCAATCCACATCGCGCTTATGTTTGTTTGAAATGCTTCTCTCTCCCTCGTCGCCTTCGAAGTATTTCACATTAAAAAAAAACTGAAGGGAACATTTAAGCTCCGCCTTAAGGGTATGACGCGTTAGCGTTAATGGCTCAATGCCCATATATGCAGAGTTGGTAATTCTTGACTTCGCAATATTAGATCACCGGGAGTCCGCATACCACTCCTGGCGCAGTGGTGCAGCGGTTAAGCGATGCGCCACTGCCCTGAGATGGCAGGTGCTACCACGGTAGGGCTTGTGAGACCCAGGTTCTTACTCCGAGCAACCTCTCGCGACCACTCATTAATTTAACTACCATATGCAAGGGTGTTCAGTTTGCTCACAATTCGGTGGGCAGGTTGTGATGACGCCACAAGGTCACGTGACCTAGACGGCCCACCCATGTTGACCGCTCTGGCTGCGAGGCTTCGGACGGTCGCCAACGACGACGCCGGACAATTTTTTTTCGACCCGGTGATACTAACGCTCTGGCGTTAAAAATTGCGGGGCGATCAATTGGACCGGTGCTTAACATGTGCGACAGCTTTTTCCTATGAGGCCTTCTCTTCCTAAGTGCGCTCGTTCTGAAGCCTGGAGCGCGAAATGTACCACAACGACCAATACCGCTACATCTGTCTTCACTAAGCCACTACCACCGCTGTCGCCTGTCACTGAAGTGTCTTTACCAGTTGCTATCGGCGTTGTCTCATTATAGCCTGTGTTTCATTATAGTCATTGTTTTTATTATAGCCGGTGATTCATTACAATCACTGCTTCATTGTATCTGGTGTTTCCTTTTATCCGGTGTTATAGCAGGTGGCGAGCGGGAGCTGCCCCTAAACGACCCCTGCAACCTGCTGCGGTTGGCAGGCGGAGGTTTCAGACAGACGACGGAAGCCGGACAGTTTTCGCCATCGTAGCCCTCCTAATGCTCTCACGTAAAAACGGGAGACTCCCACCTCAACACAACCGAGCACAAAAGTTCGTGTGCCGTTTCCAATGCGATGACGAGGCACACAGTTAGACAAAGGTTTCCAGACCATAGGGTCTGCTTTCAAGCCTCCTAGTGGGGGATCTGCGACACCCCCAGTATCAAGATGTGCGGAGGATGAGGAGGAGTCCCCTCTCCATTCACACACATATTGGTGAGGGCATTGGTAGTATCACGGGTGGCGAAGTGCCGCACTCTACTACTCAAAAACATACGCCGAAGCCTGCGGACTTTTGGCCAGCTTTGACAGCATAAATTTATTTATTTATTTAAAATACCTGCAGCTCCCGAAGGGCTTATTGCAGAGGGCAAATACATATTGTTTTAGGGAGGCCGTTGTGTGAGAAAGAAAAAAAAAGACGAGAAAAGAACAGAATGGCGCCACAATCACAAACAAGAAAAAAAATTGAAAGGAATATCGTTCAGGCGCCGTGAGCTTCGCAAGTTCCAATGAGCCGAACGCCGTGAAATGCGTAGCGCATCGACCCTTCGGGTCTTTTAGTACGCGCCGCCTTCGTCTCGTGTTTGCAACTGATCCTGTCTCCAGAGCTCACTGCCGTGAAAAAGATCACTCTATACGATACAAGTACGCGGATTTATCAGGTGCCAATACATCTAAAGAGAGACAAGGCGCGAGCAAAATGTAGCGGATACCATTTCTCCTTAGAGCAAATCATTGTTTACACTCTGTTCTCACCCGTAAAATACGTACAGTTGTCCACACACCTGTCTAGAAGCGTATAGGGTTGGGCAAGTTGGTCAGACGTGCTAAGTGAATAATGGCACCGCATCAAGTAACGAGGACAGCAGGAGAACACACACACGTACAAACGCCAACTTACAACTTTATCGTTTGGCTGCAACTATACGCCGAATTTATAAAGTTGTAAGTTGGCGCTCGTGCATGTGTGCACTCTCCTGCTGTCCTCATTACTTGATGCTGCAACATTATTCCCTTTAGCATGTCTAGAACGCGCAAACGGCGCGCTCTGATGCGCAATAATAACAGTCACTCCCGCTTGGGGTCCCAATATAGCTTCTAGTGACCTTAGGGGTTAAACACAGTAAATATTAAATGCGCATGCGCGATAGGGACTTGTTTCGAGGCCTAGACCCCTCGTAAATGACGCAGGTGTACTCTACGGTGCGCAGCTTGAGTGCTGTAGACAGGTGTGTGGACGACTGTACAAGCTCGGCCTTGGGTGCATCTTTTCTACCGCTACGGGCCCGCGGGAATAATAATAATAATAATTGGTTTCTGGGGAAAGGAAATGCCGCAGTATCTGTCTCATGTATCGTTGGACACCCGAACAGCGCCGTAAGGGAAGGAATAAAGAAGGGAGTGAAGGAAAGGAAGAGAGAGGTGCCGCAGTGGAGGGCTCCGGAATAATTTCGACCACCTGGGGATCTTTAACGTGCACTGACATCGCACAGCACACGGGTGCCTTAGCGTTTTGCCTCCATAAAAACGCAGCCGCCGCCTGCGGGAAGCGGAAAGGCACGAAACTAGTGCCAAGTCAAACACGCCGCTGCGCATAGCGCTATACGGACAAGGTGTCGCAAATAAAGTGCCGTCATTTTCCCTCCCACGACGCCAGTTGGCGGCGGCCAGTTGTAACGGGCAAAGAAATGGCGCAGCGAGGTGCATAATGGCAGAGTCCGACGGGATGTCGAGTACAGTGCTCCCAGCGCAAGCCTCTGCTGCACTTCTCCCCTTCCCGTCAGAGGGGAAACGGGGCGACCGCGGGAGGCGCGAAGCGCGCGCCTCCGACCGCGTTCCCTGCGATCCCCTCGGTCGAGAAAGGATCCGGGAAGCAAGTTGGGGAAGGAGGAGGGATGGCGATGGCCCGAGGGAGCGTCGGCGGGAACGCGGGCGCAGGATGTGGCGGTGGCGGAGGGAGAGTATGGGGGCGACGGGGGGGGGGGGGGCAACGGAGGAGATACGCAGGGCGCACCAGCCACGCACAGACCGAATCCTGCGGGAAGGGGGTGAGGGCGAGGAAACGCCGAAAGGCGAAGGGAGAGGAGAAAGAAATGTGACGGCCTGAACGGCCCTGACACCCCGGGCACCGGGAACGGGAAGAGGACGTCCCCTCCAGATTTCTTTTTCCTTGACTCGATGCCGAGCAGGCGCGTCCCTAATGGGGAAAAAGGATATAAATTGGAAGGGACTGGTGGGCACGTTGGAAACCAGAGGAAGCGGGGGACGGGTGGGAAAAGGCGGGCGCAGTGGAGAGTATGCGCGCCTACTTCCAGTGCCAGGGTTTCCCTTTGATGTGGCCGAGACTTGTGACAGGAGCAGCGACAAAAAAAAAATGCTCTGGGATTGGACAGCAGGAAGTGACGTCTTGCTGGTATATGCTGCCTCCGTGACAGCTTCGAACGTCCCAAGAAAGCGGCCGAGCTACAACAGACCGGATAGCTCTTCCCAGTACAAAGATACAGCATGGAATCTTCACATCTGCATGCCTGCAGGCGAAGAACAGGGTTGGGTATCCAAAGCTTTTCTTGCGGGATGCCGGTAGCAGCTAGGCTGTTGTGGACGCTGGCTGATCTGGATGGCCAGTGATTTATGCAGGCATTTCGACACTGTCCCGAACAGTTCCATAAGGCAAAATAGCAAGCATCGGAATTAAAAAAAAAATCCTGTTATGAAACAGGCGTTTTAACATTGCGACGGTTAGTGAATGGTTATCCTTTGGTGGTCATAAGAATAGCGGCTCTGCAATCAATGACAATGCTCGAATATGGGCTAGTTAGTTGGGAGGCACCCATTGTCCTTTGAGCTCGACCGAACGAACAAACATGAGGACAAAACTAAGCCGATGTCGGTGACCAGCAAAAGAAAACAAAAGCGTGTCTGGAAGGCAAGCGGGCCGGATAAACAAAGGATGGTGTTAGCGATAAATACGTGGAACCGAACAATAATAATAACACGCAAGCGCGACATGAGACATTATTTATTAGACCGCACTGAATGCACCAGCGAAGTGATCAAGTAGTACATGGGAACAGTACTTTATTTGTGGTTGGAACAAGGCGGAAAGAGCGCTGAAATAAAGCTTCTATGCTGAAATGGAGCTTCTATGGTGAATGTCAGAACCTTCGTCATATGGTCACCTTCTTTGGTGATGACACGTCAACAAGGCTCCATAGAACAATTTTCGCGCATTTTGTGTGGTTATAGACGCAATCAAGATGGCAGATTGTTAGACGGCTCGTCCGGTGCCTCTTGTTCCACCGTGTCGCCTTGTCCTCAACCATGTGCACATGTCTTTATCCATTGCATAACTTTTATGTACCGTTCCCGTTTGCATACTTATTATTATAGTTTCGTTACCTTGCGGTTTTATACAATGCCTCTTTACTTGTACGTCTGACTTGAGCCCATTTACTAGCCATCGGCTACGGATCCAAACACTTTGACATTTTCGTGTTGCATGAATAACAAAATAATCTTTGAATTGAATTTAACTGCCGAAGCGGGCTACCTTGCTTACTCACATAAATCGTGTAAGGCGGCTCAAAGAAAGCACCTTCAAGACTGTGACGTCTTTAGTCAGGCGCTTCTTCGCACTGCAGAGAAGCCCTTGTAGGAGTAAACACGGACCGCGCAGGAACCATACATTCAGTTGCTGACCGTGTCAAAACCAAGGAAACGCGCAAAGAGAACTAGAAGAACAAAGCCGGGAGCAGTGATTTTTGGATGACAGTGACTTACAACTGTTGTTCAAAAACACCCACGCCCAGCTTTCCTGGACATTAGTGTTCCTGTACAGGCCGTTTCATCGATGACTTTACACAATTATTAATACTAAGTTATTGGAGTTACAAGAGCGCTTTTTTCGGCATAGCGATGAGCACTGTCAGCGGTGTAGTACATCACAAACAAGATGAGAGGTGCTAAATAGCAGTTTGGGTAACTAATATTGAATGGTTAACTTTTTAGCTGTTACCGTTAGGCTCGTTGATTTTTGAGAGGCTAGTAGCCCACCGTAAATAATATCTATATCAGTTTTTAAAATATCGAGAACGAGGTTACCTTCAGCGCTGTGGCCCAAGAAATTATGGCTATTTCAACGAGTTACCTGCAGTGGAGGGGCTGCTTTGCCTGCAAGCTTCTCGAAAACACGTGTATTTTAACGCGATGTAGCCAGAATTTGTTGGGCCACAGCGCCGAGGGTAACCGCGTTTCCGAAATTCTAAAAAAAACTGAAATAGATATTGCTTACAGTGGGCTACGCGCCTCTCAATAATTAAGGAGCCCAAGAGTAATAGTTAGTTAACTATTGAATATTATTTAACCAGCCTGCTAGTTAGCACTACTCAGTGGTATTCTGATGCACTACACCGCTGACTATGCTAAGCCGAAAAAAGTGCTTTTCTAACTCAAAAACGCTATCTTTAAAAATTGTGCAAAGTGATAAGTGAAACACCCGTGTACGTACTCCTGCAAGGAGTAGAGTTCCGCGAATGTGTTTCGCTCGCCGCTTGTAACACGATTCGCGGAGGGGCGATCACTTGAGCCCGCTTACGTCATATGTGCCAATTCGTTTCGGCTCATATCCAACCTACGAGCTGGAGGGGTCAAGCCGCTCCCATCTTGAGCGCAGTCTGCTTTATTATCCAACTTAGGGGGTTTTGTACAGCCTCTACCGAGAGTGGCAGGATTGCCTCCACACTGCCTTTTCGTGTGAGCCCTGCCTCACGAGATGCGGTTTTCCCGCAGAGCTTGGTAGAACATTATGGAGGACCTTCTCGCAACTCTGCTCGCTGCAGAAGCATACACAAGAGCACTACTGGAGATTACGACCATGTCGACCATGTCGGAATCCGTAAACCAACTAGTCCCATCAAGAGCATTAGCTACTGGAAATTAGCAACTAGCGTCATCTGCTGGCAGCCAGTTGCGAAGACAGCGTAACTAAATAGAAATATTTGAAACGTAATTTTGAAAAAAAAAGAAAATAAGCTAGAGTCCTGAGAGATTCTGACCGAAAATGCTGGCTATCATGGTCGACCCTTCCTTCTCGCTGCAAAATCAGACAGAATGGCCCCGCACTCACGCCACCTTTTCCCGACGGCCACAGAAAAAAAAATGGAAGCGCCGAACATTGAGTCTTCACGGCCACACAGCACATGGTGGCCGCCGTGCAAACTAGAAACGTTTGTCTATATATCCTGGGCTTGCATAGCCCGGTAAGCAGTAATAAGAAGCTCTTATAATGTTTACGGACAACAGCTGTTTCACATTGTAGAGATTTACGTATCGTGAGCCTCGCTAAAAAAAGTCAGAAGTTGCAGGCAGCCCTGCTCCAAGCCATTCATCTGCGTTTACCAATAGAGAAATTTCTTGGCAATGCATAGGCAGTCTGTAGTCAATGTATTGGCAGTCTCGGGGTTTTATTTCAAATTTTCGCTCAAGTGTGCACTTGTTACTTGGCCGATGTGCGCTGCGGCTTCTTCCCTTTCCATTTAATACAACTCAGGCCGAGAACTATAGACGCAGCAACTCGTGACGACCGCAAGCAAGAAATTAGAGTGGGGACAATTGAATTCAACAGCGAAACCCGAATCTTTGCATCCCCTTGGATACCGGCCGTTCCATTAGACTCCTAAACAGGCACGCATAGATTTAAACCATATAGATTAAAAGTTCCAACAGGGTTTACCCACAGCGGCTGTCAGGCGCCCTCCATAGCTTGATAAGAAATGCCTTATAGATACGGAGCGTGAGGTACGCTTGAAGGCACAGAGAAACCTGCCTTGCCGAGTATAATCTGTTTTCTTTGCGGAGCCAGCCAAAAATAAACATGTTATTAGAGCTGCATTCTTGCCGTTCTACACTTCAGGATTTATGTAAAGGATGAGGTTTTTATTGCTTCACTGATAATAATATCCTGGGTGATAAAGCACCGAAAGTGAAGACAATAAATGTGTGAATGCATCTGAATGCAGCGAAAGCATCCCTCGGTAAAGCTTCGCTGATATTGTCACGGGTCGTTCAGACGGCGCGGGTCGAAGGCACAATGGGGGACCAGGACCACAGGAGCAGGCGCCAGAGACAGGCCAAGCGGTCGCGGCCGGGCTCACGAGCGAGTTCTGCCTATCTTCTATCTCTTCACCGTCGATCGGCACCCAGCTGGTTGAAGATGACGTTGAGTGCAAAATGAGGGAATAATTATAACACACACGACAATATGAATAAAATAGACATATTTCGGAAAAATAAGTCCTACTGCTCATTACGGCATTGTGCAGTTGGGCTCACTCATTGCACGGCGTTGAACATTACGAATCGCTGAAAATTCCTGGCTTTTCTTGGTTACAGTGTCTGTAGAAGAAGAAAAGTAGCCGGATTTACGCGCGTGGAACAAACCTAGCTCAAGCCGATTACGTCTAATGAGAAAAAATACTAAACTTGAGGCCAATAGACAAACATGCAGTCGTGCATGTAGTACACATAAGCACAACCCGTGTCTCGCTGGCAGCGCAGCACACGAAGGCGCGAGTACCGTTCCCGGACGAAATGGCAGCCAGCGCGTCCCCTCCTCATCCGAGCTGTTTCCAAGCAACGGCAATACACTCCTGCGCAACCTCCTCTCCCTCCCTGGGCTCTCCCCCATACCTTGCCTGCACCTCCCCCCTTACCAGGCGCGGGACGAGGATCGCTCAGGGACCTCCCGCAATCCGTCTCCTTTCTTCTTTCCCTCGGCACCCAGTGCGCCCCGTATTGCTTCCCTAATTCCCGCGCACGCGCCCTGCGCCGTTCCGGGCTCTGCCCTCGCCCTGCCGCCGCTCGAAATAACTACAGTTTAAGGTGCGCGCACACAGACAGCCCCAGCGTAGCGGCGCGCCAGACCGACCGCTGGATGGGGTGCCCCGCGCGCTCTCCTGCTCGTGTGACTCACGTGCCCGCGGTCCACGTTTGGGGAGATGCGGGAGGGACGCCAAGAAACGTGGATGCTGGGGGAAGGAGGGCGGGGAAGGGGGCTCCCTGCTCGGTAACGCTGGATGAGTAGGTAGGGGAATCCCAGCCGTGGCATCCCGTCATCTGGAAAAGGGGGAAGAGACGAGGGGAGCGCACGGGAATCCGTGCGTCTCCGCCCCTCCCCAAATGCTATAGCTGCGCGGTCCGGGGCCCATTGCTTTGTGCGTGGCGCACCTCGGGGTGCACGGCTACGCTCTCTCGTTCACTGCCCGTCCCGTCCCTGCTGACGGCACGATAAGGAGCAAAGAGGAAAGAAAAGGACCAGGCCCGCGGAGAGCAAGTCCTAACCTTCCTACCCTCCCCTCATCGCTACTGCCACCACCATCACTGGACGCGCGCCTCGTTGCAGCGTCAGGGCATGCGGCACGCAGCTTCTCCACACGAAACCGCCACCACCACCCACCATCCCCACATGCTTTTCCCCATTTTCCCTCTTTCCCCAACTCGCACATTCCCCACGCTCTACCCTTCGCTCCTCCCGGCGGCGTGGAACATTTTCTCTCCAGCACGCTAGCCGCCGACGTAGGGATAAAAGTGCCGAAAAAGCGGTCTTGGGGGGAAAAGATGGTGAGAGAGTGGGGCACTCAGTAGTGCAAGAACAAGTCGAGGCGCGGACGAATGAAACAGGAAAGGAGGGAAAGCGCAGCGCGCGGTTCATTTTCCTCCGTCGTCCTATCTCTTCACCACCCTCCCTGCGCGCGGCTCTCGTGGAGGTGGGCTTCTCCCCTGTATTATACTGCAGGCAGGAGAAGCCTCCCCTTCTGCCGTACTCTCCACCCGGGTAGGGAAACGAAAGCTGGGGTGGACGGGAAAGGCAGGCAGGGGCCAGGTTCGGCTGCTGCCGCCCGGGTCCTAATAACAGCGGCCCGACCGACACCGGCTGCTCTCGCTCAAGTCGCACTGTGCACGTGGAAACAGCAACAAACACACACAAAAAAGAGAGCAGTAGGGGGCGCATAGGCCGTCCGGTGACGACCGGATCGGGCTGTACGTGTGTTTGCGTGAGGGGTCGGCGGTGAGGTGGGAGGCAAACGGAGGGAGGGGGGGGGGGGTCGCTCGCCCGCACGGTGACGTAACCTGGGACGGCCTGCAGCAGCAACGGGAGCACGGCGCGTGTGCTCTGAGCGGCACAGATCAATGAACGACGCCGATGCGGGCACGCGCGCTCCTTTCTCTCAATGCAGGGAGTGGGAAATAAAAGCGTGCGTCCCGTAATGACCACATTCGTGTCGCTGCAGATGAGCGATACAAGCCGGAGGTCTCGTGGTAGTGCAGCATAGTCCATGCGTCCTGTTTTGTAGAGCAAGCGTGTTTGTAAACAGAGAGTTGTATACCTGCGGCACGTTTTACTCAGGTTCGGACCCGGCCGCAGGCTGGTTAAGCCGCTATTGAAGCTCGGCTTCACTCCTGTGGAAAGTGTACTCTGTGATGCTTGTATTGGAACTATAAGTTGCTGTTTTTTAATTGTAAACACGTCTCTGTTGGGTGACCAAAAAGAAAGACACTAAAGAACAGAAACGAAGTTGTGTGTAAAGATCCCAACTAGACAGCTTACTAAGGAATATTATAGTCGTCTCGAGAAAAGCGCCCTAAGGTGAACTGTGGCTGCGAAAGAACGAATATGAACGTGAAGTTCTTGTACTCGGCATGGTAAGTTACAAAAATACTGAGCTGTAAACGTTAGCAGTGGTGTGGCTGAACGCTTCCTCTCACCATTTCGACAGTAAACAAAAGTAGGCATGTAAGTGGAGAAAGATATGATATTTGATATTTCAAAAGTTCACTCCGGGAAATATTCGAGCACGGCCGTTTTAACATCAGCCTAAGTTAACGACAATAACCGAGCTACTGTACCGGCGATGGCCGCGTCCTCTAGTTGGAACGATAACAAGTGAACTTCCACCGACTCTTGCTGGCAGCTATGTTTCCCGTACCAGCGTCGGAAGTATTTCTGGCATCATGGCTTCTCACGCAAATCTCCCGAGAAAGGACACAGGCCGTCTTTTTGTGTTGCACGCCAAGAAAGCACCCGGAAATCGACGAAATCGTCAGCGCCATTCAGCTCTCAGAGGTAACGCAAACACGACACGTTGCACTGAAAACAGCAAATTTTAGATGTCTCAGATGTGTTCATACTGTGAAATCGCCACCTAAGAGGTGGATAATTTGATTTTGATTTGATTTGATTGATTCATTTCCACAAACAAGCAGGTACAATGTTGTGGTAGAAAACAAGGGGAAAAAGCTGCAAAGAAGGCAGCTTGACTGGCCCCAAGTTCGTTTACAGTGGCAGCAGCAGGGCAGGAGGGAAATTTGTTAAACAAAAACGAAGAAGAAGAACGAAAGACCAAAGGAAAAATATACATAACAATTAAAAATATGCAAAAATGCATGAAAAGAAAGGTAGAAAGGAAAAGAAAAAAAAGAGTACAAGCACCACCGTACGCAGTCATGAGCGCGGAAACACTTCATACAGATTTCTGGCGGAACAAGTAAGTGCATCGATATTACATCTGGAAAGGTCATTAATTAAACTGGTCAGCTGGTGGCAGAACATTTGCTGACCATAATTAGTACGTGGGCGAGGAACACACCAAGTCTCGGGAGCTCGAGTTGTGTAAGGGGCTGTGCGTTTTGCAAGATTGGCGAGAGAGCTGAGAACCCCAATATCTTTTTCATCTCTTCCGTAAGTTGACAGTAAGCGGTCGTTTATTAAGACAGGTAATGATTTCAAATAACCTGGTGTGATCACTACACCCACACTGCATTACCAGATTTTTGCGTACAACACCCGCACTCAGGCTAAGAAAGGCGTCGTATAGTGGAGGTCTCCATACAAGGGAAAATTTGTAGAGAGGGAAAACACGCTTACCAGCTTTGCTCGTTAATCACTGAAAGCTGGTATAAGTTTCGTTCAGCCATTTAGTCCTGCGTTTAGCCGTGGAATTTACATCGTCAACCCCACGAGAAAGCCTAGCTGAGCGCATGCGTATCAGCGATATCTGATAAGGCCACCCGTCGCCTTTTTCCCTCCTCGTATTTGTCCTCTCCTCTTCCCTAAACGTGAAGAGGGGGATTTCCCTTTCCATTTAGCCACCTGCCAACCGTGGGAGGTGACGGCGGCCACTGAACTGAATTAAAAGTATTACTTAAATGAAAATTAATTTTATGAGCTTAAAATAAATTCACTAAGTAATTAAGATCTTACGGCTAACGCTGCAGATTCCACGGCAGAATGTAGGGATATATATGGCTAAACCAAAGCTACAACACCTTTCGCTGTATAATTAAATGCGAAATCTATTATAAAAGTAGCTCCTGAACTAGTATATCTTTCCGTATTAACCATTTTCTCTTCACGTGTAAATATTCTACGCAGTGAAAACGAACCATTAGTTGAAAGTCAGCGCTTCTGACCTGTTACCTTTCACGTTTCCTCTTTTGTTACGCGCCGCAGGTTTGCGTTTAGTGTTTCGCCAACTTGCCCTGACCTAACCTAACATCTTACAAGACATACTACCCTAGTTACCATTACAGCACGCAGAGTCCTTCGCATTTCACCCTCCGTCGACATACAACCTCTGTATCCGGGCAGCGAGCCAGCTGCATTCAGCAGATAAAAATTTCAGCCGAGGAGTCACCATGGCGAGCTTAAAGGGCAACTACAAGGCATTTTTTAACTCCCCGTGTCGTGCTAAAACTTTCATCTGAGTTCCTCGGGAGCCTTTTGATTCTTTGTGCTAAATTTCGCAGCACGGCGGCCTTCTATGTCCTTGATGGGGCGATTTTTACGGGAAGCCTTGTGTGCGTGACGTCACGAGCTGCACGCCCGTGGATAGTCGCTCATGTTTCGTGAAGAAAAAAATTTCGAGCTTGTTTGTTGGTCATTTTAGACGTATAATGAGTGCAACTGCCACTTATAGTCGCCAGTTTTGTCATTCAACGCGAACACGGTAGGTTTTGTGACAGTATTATTTGTTTTCAATACTCCCACTCTCATGCCAGGCCATAGCGGCTGAATGAAAACAGTGAAAGGCAGGATAAATTCAAACAGTGCACTCAGGAATTACGTGTCAGAAGGTCATGCAAAGCCGATCACGAATGAAGGAGCAAGTTATATATAACAAAAAAGCACTAATAAAAACACTGCATATCTAGGAGTCAGATGTAGCATCCCAGCGAAAACGTCAACGAAACAGCAGCAAAAAGGAATGAGAATAAAAAATAAACTTCCTAAACGATTAATTAACAATCAATTAAATTGTTGAGAGATGTTTGAATATATGAACAAGACTGCGTTTTAATTCAGTTCACATGAATTATATCTGTGACATAAACTGAGTCAATGACTCTGCAGTAATGAATGAAGGATCAAGGCAAACACGAGGGAGAAGTGGCGTGAGTATTCTGCCATAGTGTATGCGTGTTTCTCGATGATCGTGAATGCCATAAAGATATGTAATTTTACAGATCTACCTTGTAGTGGTTGTCAATAAGCTGAAATAAAAATTTTGAGCCGTTCGTGTTGCGCTCAAAGTGACAGTGTCGCTAAACCAGAAATAGCCGCGAGGTTAGTTTGTGAATAAGTGCGCTTGTATTTGTTATGAAAAACCGCAATACTATGCGCTGTACTTTTTCCAGTTTCGTTGCACTATAGTCAATGAGTGAGGGAAGCAAAGTGTGCTAGCGTGCTCTAAAACTAGTCGAACAAAAGTAGTATACTCTAGAAGCTTAGTCGGCCTGGATGCGAGGCGCAGACATCTCGAAAGAAAACAGTTTGCGGAATGCTGTCGAGGTAGTTAGCAACTTGCGCGTCCCGCCTGAAGTCAGAAGTTAGTGTGATATCTATAGGTAATTATGCTGCTGAACTGCAGTCATTATTTCTGCATTAATTAGGCAGGAAATGTTATCCGTGACGTCAGTGACCGTTCTTCTGTGACTTCAATGTTTGGTCGAAACCCAGTTTTGGTTTCCTGTTTTTTGCTGTTTTGTAATTGCTGTCCCCATTGTTTCCAAAAACTGCTCGTCGAAATAAAGACCCGGAGGTTCAAGAATCAAAACGAGAGTGTGAACACAAAAATGTTCACGAAATCCTCCGTAGTTACTCTTAACCCCCATCGAAATACCAGCACACAATGCGCCAACTCTCTTTCCCCTCCTGTAAACACGACGACCTCGACGTGGAAATGCGGCCACTTCTCACGCTTCATGGCCTCGCTTCAGAAACGCAGATAAACATGCGAAAACGATGGAACGTGACACTGTACACGGAGGTATAGCCCCAGAAGACCGCAGCCGACGCCCAATACTTAGCCTCGCAAAACACACAACGGAGACTGGGGGAAAAGAAGAGGCGAAACGGGAGACGCGAGGGGACCGACGTCGGAGGGATGAAGAGGAAAGAGGGACGGTGCAACGTTGGAAAGAAAGGAGAGGAGAGAGAGTGGATGGAGGGTAACCCTCGCAGCTTCATCCTCCGCTCGTTCGGTGAATCGCCGACCGCCGACGTGCTCCTAGGCACGCGCCGTCCCGATACCGTCGCGTTTGGGGAAGGGAGGGATACTCTTCCCTTCCTCGGCTCGTCGCCTACGCCATCGCCGCTGGGGACACGTGGGGGGAGGATGGCCACGGAGCGGGAAGCGCCGGAAGACCGGGACGGGCTGGTGGCTGCGGCACCGCGACCATATTATCGCGTCGTCCCTCCCCTCTTCCCCAGTCTCCCCTTTCTACGGGCGCCCATTTGCTCTCCCACCACGAAGAAAGTCCACAGCGACGAGCCCCGATGCCGCTGCGAGCCGAATGAAAGATAAGGAGGGGTCCGCCAAAAACGGGATCGACTCGCAACTGAAGTTCCGCGAAGACCCCCACGCTGAATTTGTATATAGCGAAGAGTGGGTGCGTCGGATGGGCTACGACTGTCGCGCCGCTGAACGCACAACCACGTCCCGGTCAACTCGGCGCCAATGTGTTCGTCTGTTCCCGCGCTTTGTCCCATCTTGCATTCGGCGCCTCTGCGTGAAGGATACGCGTTGAAGACGCGTGTAATTTGCGGAGCGTGGGTCATTAGAGTAGTACATCTGCTGGCCGCACGCGCTGTGTCGTTCAACGCAAAGCCGTATACAATTTCAGATGGAAGAAGCATTTGTTGCAAAAGTGCAAATTTCTCGGTTATTTCTCCACTAAAGTTGAGAGGGGCTCTTGGATGTAATACGACAAGATAAAAAACTAGTTGAGAAGCAACATAACTCCGCTTGTCACATCTAACAATGAAGCAATCAATAACTGAATGCGCGTACCTTGTTCTCTCTGGCATCGCACACGGCTGTACATATATCGCGAATCATCGCTCAACGTCCCACGCCGCTCAACTACTTTGCTCCCCGACGAGTGGGAGACCGGCCTGGTCGCCTTTCCCTGAGACAGGTGTCCCGGAGCACAGGGCGAGCGCAAGACTTGCATGTGTTTTTTTCACGCAACTTTACCATGACTGAAAAAACTGCACCAACCATCCCGGCAACATGTCCTACTCAAGTAACAGGTAATCGTATGTCTCCTGGGATGACAGTGCGGACACAACGAGGAAAAAAGTCCAATATGGCAACTAGGAACCTCGCCCGTTCACCGCATTTGCTCTCTCACTCACTGCCCTCAATCACGCTATCCCTCACTCATTGACTTACTCACTCACTCTGATGTAGCATCCATAAAACCGACTCTGCACACCCATTATAGAAGTCCTACAGCCGGCACGCGTCACAGTGGACACCGGCAGCCCATTCGCTGCCGCCTGGCGCTCTTGGCCGCTCATCATTTCCCCAGTCATCGCAGTGGGCGCCAGAGGGAGGGAACCATTAGCCCCGGTGTTTTGGTTCACTGCTTGCTCCGCGGTGTCAAAAGAAGGCTGGCGGACCGTTCCTGGTCGACGACGACAGAGAACGATGCTCGCGCAGCTATTACCGAACCGCGAACGCTCGATTTTATGCTCCGCCTGCTCCCACTTTTGGCGGGAATTACGCGCTAGACGTATGGCACAAAAGAAGAGCCAGAACGGTGGATGTGCATTGCGAACTGGGACTCATAAAAAGAAAGGAAGCCAGGAACGAACAAAGTGCCGACAGTTAGATGGATGCTGGAGAGATGAAAGAATCAGAAGGGGGAACAGCTTCCCAAAAGAGAAAGAGGGAACAAAAACCGGTTGGAGTGCGAAAGAGGAAAGAAATGAAAACACGCATCCATCGTGCCGTCTGCCGACCATAATTAGTCCGTTCTTACCGTAGTCAGACGGCGAGGATTGTGAAAGAGAGCAGAGATAAATAAAAACAATTGGAAAACACAGGGAGTAGGGAGCGGTAACAACAGCCGGACCTAATAAACTCAGACCGAAACAGCTATGCCGAAGCACGCGACAGAAATGGCACGCGCTTGTTCGAGCGAGCGGATTTCCCAGCCCCGCTTAAAAGACGTGTGTGAACTGCGGCAAGCTGGCGAGCATCACTGAACAGTAAATAAACGTTATAACTAAGCGCTGCGTTTCGCCGCTCTTATTGCTCTTAAAAGGGACTAATTAAGAATCCAATCTCGCCTATAATCACGTACACAAAACCGACCCGCGGAAGGCATCCATGTTTAATGGTCGACACACACAGAGACACTGTTCAGGGCAACACGGTTGACTACACTCCGGAATTATGTTTCATTCAACGCCCGGCGAAGGCAATCAGGAGGAACGCGAATCGACCTTTCTTTTTTTCTGCTCGACAACTTGTTCAATAGGGACGCCCACGGCGCGACAGTCGTTTATGTTACTTTGTATCCCAAGAGCTCGCTATGCGCGCAAACGCGCCGCGCTCCAGCCAATAAAAGATCGCAGTTCAGCGTAAGGGCGCACCGATCGAGCGGCAGTAATATTCTGTGCCGTTTTGGTTGCGATGCGCATTAATACTTAAGAGTGGGGCTCGTCAGAACCGTTAGGTGCGGTTGACTCCGAAAAAAAAATACATCATGCTGACAACGGAGGTGTGAGAACCGTCCGCAGACGCAAACTTTGCGGGTTGCATTGGTTCAGGAACTAATTTATTCTACAGCATTACCTCGCGGTTCAGTCGAATGATAGGAGTAGCAGTAGTATGGTACTAGTAGTAGTAGTAGTAACAGCAGCACTAGTAGTAGTAATAGTAGTTGTAGTAGCAGCAGTAGTAGTAGTAGTAGTAGTAGTAGTAACAGCAAATCCAGTTGTAGTAGTAGTAGTAGTGATGGTAACAATAGCAACAGCTAGCGCCAGTAGTAGTAGTATAGTATAGTAGTATTAGTAGTAGTAACAATAGTAACAGCAGCACCAGTAGTTAGCAGTAGTAGTAGTGGTAACAACAGTAACTGCAGCGCCAGTAGTAGTAGTAATGGTAGTAGTAGTAGTAGTAGCACCAGTAGTGGTAGTAGCAGCACCAGTAGTTAGCAGTAGTAGTAGTAGTAACAGCAACACCAGTAGTAGTAGTAGCACCAGTAAGCAGTAGTAGTAGTAGTAGTAGTAGTAGTAGCACCAGTAAGCAGTAGTAGTATTAACAGCAGCACCAGTAGTAGTAATAGTAGTAGTAGTAGCAGTAGTAGTAGCAGCAGTAGTAGTAGTGGTGGTGTTAATAAAGAATTAAGTTGGGCTAGTTGGTGCTTTTGATTCACAGACGGCGACATATTACTAGCGTTAATAAACACAAAGGACAGAGAGCAGAAACACACAGGACAGACGCTAGTAACAATAGTAACAGCAGCGCCAGTAGTAGTAGTAGTAGTAGTAGTAGTAGTAGTAACAATAGTAACAGCAGCACCAGTAGTTAGCAGTAGTAGTAGTGGTAACAACAGTAACTGCAGCGCCAGTAGTAGTAGTAATGGTAGTAGTAGTAGTAGTAGCACCAGTAGTGGTAGTAGCAGCACCAGTAGTTAGCAGTAGTAGTAGTAGTAGTAACAGCAACACCAGTAGTAGTAGTAGCACCAGTAAGCAGTAGTAGTAGTAGTAGTAGTAGTAGTAGCACCAGTAAGCAGTAGTAGTATTAACAGCAGCACCAGTAGTAGTAATAGTAGTAGTAGTAGCAGTAGTAGTAGCAGCAGTAGTAGTAGTGGTGGTGTTATTAAAGAATTAAGCTGGGCTAGTTGGTGCTTTTGATTCACAGACGGCGACATATTACTAGCGTTAATAAACACAAAGGACAGAGAGCAGAAACACACAGGACAGACGCTAGTAACAATAGTAACAGCAGCGCCAGTAGTAGTAGTAGTAGTAGTAGTAGTAGTAGTAGTAGTAGTAGTAGTAGTAGTAGTAACAATAGTAACAGCAGCACCAGCAGTTAGCAGTAGTAGTAGTAGTGGTAACAACCGTAACAGCAGAGCCAGTAGTAGTAGTAGTAGTAGTAGTAGTAGTAGTAGTAGTAGTAGTAGTAGTAGTAGTAGTAGTAGTAGTAGTGGTGGTAGTAGTAGCACCAGTAGTTAGCAGTAGTAGTAGTGGTAACAACAGTAACATCAGCGTCAGTAGTAGTAGTAACAGCAGCGCCAGTAGTAGTAGTAGTAGTAGTAGTAGTAGTAGTAGTAGTAGTAGTAGTAGTAGAAGCACCACCACCAGTTGTGGTAGTAGGAGCACTAGAAGTAGTAGTAGCAGCAGTAGTAATGGGCCACTATGCGACTAATAATCACATGGCGAGCATGTCGATCGCCTAGACTAGTCTACGCTCTTCTGCCGCTTCACACACATGGCAGGTGGTGAAGGAAAGGGAAGGAGGGTATAGGAGCCGGACTGCTGAGAAGCCGGGCAGTAGAAAAGACAGTGGGGTAAGTCAGTAACGCAAGACGGACAGCTGGGACAGGAGGATTGAAATACTATAACGAACACGCTCCGTCATTCCTGCAGGTATTTCGAGCAAATGGACTGCACGACTGAGCGGAAACATTTTTTTTTTCTCCCCACACCCAAGTCCCGCAACCTTGCGCTCTGGAATGCGTAGACTTGTCGAGGTAACAGCGCGTTGCCGCAGGATGTATGAAGATGCAGGTAACGCAGGCGTGGGTGCCCGCGATATGTCAAGGCGTTGTGTCAACCCTTTCTCGCAGTCTGCAAATATCCATCAGCCAGCGCAACCACACGTTGCCGTAAGTTACTCGTGCCCTTTCGCATACGCATGCAGATACCCGGTTACGCACCAAGAAACGCCGCGTGGAGAGAGAGATAAACTTATCGAAAGGAGAGATTTTAGCTGACAAGAATAAAAAAAAAATCGCTGACATGCTACTCTGCGTAGGGAAGGGAATCGGATACAGGAAGTGGGAAGGAGAGAGGCGGGCAAAATGTTAAAGAAGTAAAAGATGAAAAAATAAAAAAGGAATGCAGTCAAAAGAATAAAAAATGGTTGAGCTTTGAATATGGGCCGAGTTACTGATAGGAAACTCAAGCCAACTCTATTTTTTTTTCTAGTAAAAATCGATTATATGGCTCTGTCTGGTGCGTTTGTGTTTGTTCGATACCAAAAGACGCGTTCATAGCCGAGAAAATTGGAATTTAATCATTTTCTCTCACTAGATTCAAACTCACGACACCGACAGAAAATGGTTCCGTGATTCCCGTTTAGAAGTGAACGACGCTGTAGCGTAGCCTCAAAGATTCGCGTCAGAAAAAATATCTCGACGCAGCGCTGTTTACTTGCGAAAACGTACGACGATGGCGACAGCTGTATTGCATTTTTTAGCTTTTCTAGCAGCTCCACCTCCAGTGGCTGCAGCGTCTTTGAAATTATAACGTTGTAACCTATCGATACAGGCCGACTTTGGTTTGTCGCCAGTGTAATTTTTAGGCGGAAGCCTTTAATGGCTCATTGTCAAGGTCATCTGCCGTTAGCAGAAACTGTCACAACGCTCCGGCCTCCTGATTGGTCTCCTCTGTGTCGTGACGTCATGGCCTCCCGATTGGGCGCTGTGTGGCCTGACGTCACTGTCGCGAGGCGCGCGTGGCTACCGTCTGCTTGGGTGTGGTGTAGCGGTGGCGGCAGTTTACTTTGCGGTGTCGTGTGGGAAGGATGCCTCGTCTCGCCAAACCAGTGTCTCCCAACACGCGACGTGCGGCGCTCGAGAGAGGCAGAGCGTATACGTCGCATGCATCATGGCGGCGAGGCGCGTCCGCTGCGTGGTGTTTCCGACGCAACAAATCGCCATTGGCAATGGTGTCAGGCTTCCGCCGTTTCACACTTTAGTCTCGACAAAGTGTCTTCCGCAATTTTTTTTTTTTACGAGCCCAGAACGGGGATTCAACTGTCATATGATGAAAGGCTCAGAGAGAATGTATGATTATTCCTGGAGAACAGGGGCGGAAAGCTGTCGCTTCTTGGTACCCACTTACGCATAGAGACACAATAAAAAAAGACATGTGATGAGACCGAACTGGGTTAGCAGTATTGATTTTACATATGGATTTTGTATTTTCGCTTTTACAATGATCGCCTTTCCATTGCGTCTTAATTCTTCACCGTCGCTTTTTCCTTTCGCGGCTGCATGGTATTCTGGAGAGGGGGGCTTCGGACACACACACACACAGCGGCATTTTCTTCGAATGAGGGCTATACTGCTAACGCAGCAATATGCGGAAGACCCACTCGTTTTACGCACCCTAGCACCAAAAGTAAGCGCGACTAGGGTTGACGGCGTGTACTTCTGGTCAGCATTCCCCTTCTCCCATCTGCAGGAGTGGCTGTTTGAACTTAGTGTAACAGCATCTGTATCGCCATTAAAGACTTCTCTCGATCGTGCTTCTTCACAAAGTGACTCTTGCGACAAGGAGGCAGAAACGCGAAGCAAAGCATGGATCTAGCTCGATCAATCCGGCCCCGACTGTGGCTTGTCATTCATAGCGGTGGTGACGCTAAATATATGCTCTACATCAGCAATACTGCGTCCCGTTGTGCCTGACCGGTTTTCCGAGAGCGCCTAGGAGGCTTGCAGTATAGTGCGTGGTGCGCGCTCTAAGGACAGGGGACGTAGAGCATGGTAGCTGCATGGTAACTTAGTAGAGACGGAATAGACTAAGAAGAATGCTTTTTCCAAAGCTGTTACTTCGACACCACGGGTAGGTGAGGTCCTCGCTTTTTACTTAGCACAAGTCTTGTCTTCAGAATTTTAAGAGCCTTTTGTATTCGCTTAGGGGAGCTAACGTTCTTTAGTAAGCTCTGGAAACTTCGCTCAAGCACCCTCCGCCACAGCTTAGCTGGATGATGAGGTAAAGCTCTCAGACACAAACACTTTTGCCTCTCCTTGTGGGGAGCAGCTTTCTATGCTGTGACGTGCTCCACCTTACACTGCACCTCATGCATCCAAGTTCTGCAGGCATCTGAGGAAAAAGAATTCGGTCGCGTTGGCAGGCGCTTGACAGTGAAGTCTCGAGGTCAACTACGCCACCTGCGCTCAGGAAATGAAGCAACGAAACTCCGAAACACTCACCTTCACCTTGCTGCAAGGCACAAACAGGAGCTGCTCCGGCGGCGTCTTAGCGGCAGCCGCGGCCAGCGCCGCCTTGTGGACGCTCTGCTGGGGATGACCGGGCGGCAGGCCCATCTTGAAGCCCTTGGCCTTGACCCAGAAGCGGAACTTGGAGTTTTCGGCGCTCGTCTGCTCTTCGCCCTTGAGAATCTTGAGGATCCGCTGGTACTTCTTGCGGGTGACCGTCTTCGTCTTGGCGCTGTCCCCGTACGTCCGCAGCGCCCACGCCTGGAAGCCCTCGTACATCTGTTCCGGGTTGGCGGGCGGGGCCTGGGACGACCCGCCTCCGGCCGCCGTCGGCGTCACGGGCGTCGACGGCGAAGACGCCGGCGTCGCTAGGGGCGGCGACGCCGCGTCGTCGTCCATCTCTTCGTCCTCGTCTTCGTCCGAGGAGTCGCCGTTCTGCTGTACCACTTGTTGCTGATGGTGCCGGTAGCGCGGCGTCGAGGACGCCGTTACCGTGACCTGCTGGTCGCGCTGTTCGTGCTTCATGGAGACCGGCGGTGGGCTCGGCGCCGAAGTCGCCGCCGTAGCCCTGATGGTCGTCGTCGTTGAGGTCGTCTTCTCAGCGGTCGCCGCCGAAGAGGCGCCGCTGGTCGTGCTGTTACCAGCGCTGCCAGCCTTACCGGTGCTGTTTCGTGCCTGCCTCGCGGCGTGCCTCGTGTTGTGAAGTCGCTTCTCCATCGCTCTGTGAGAAACAAGGCAACAACAAGGACTACCTAAGCATCGCAGAAATGGGTGCTGGTCAACGACGTCATGTAAATAAATTACCGCAATTACCCGATTATAGCGCGCACTTGCACGTAGCATGGTTACGATTTAGTACCCCATTGTTACGCGCATTGCGTTTCCAAATTCAGTTTTAATGAAAAAAAATTCACGATAGAAACGGATGAATCCGGTACCTATATGCAAGCAAGGCATTAGATTATGCGTAGGCAAACATGAACATGAAGCGAAGCGCTGCTGTCAACACAGGACCACAAAATGCACCATGCGCTGTGTGGGGCTGCAGGGGATTTGCTTTACCGTTCGCTGCCGATCCGGCGGCCACGCAAGGGCAAAAAGTTTGGGATTTTTCTTCTCCGCCATTGAATGACTCTGCTTCACTCATCTGCCTAATGCCTGATTTTGCCCTTAATGCCCACACAGGTAAGCAATTGGTTTACTTGTTTATTGTCTCTAGAACAAGAACACATATCTCGAAATCAATGCTCCCGTTAGACAAGGACTACACCTGTCGGAAAAAAGCTTCAATGCAGAACAGGGTACTAGTGATCAAATGTGCCTGTGTCACGTTAGTTCTGGTGAGTGTAAGAGCATGTACGTTCGTGAGCAGCGCTAAAGAGGCGCTGTCTTGGGGAGAGAGCGAAAATTTAAAACCGGTTCTCAGTTTGAAGGATAATACTTACACTAGAGCGCAATCGGACAGACATAGAAGCTATGCAGGCACAAGCATCTTGGCCCTAGCGAGGCAGGAGTGTTGAGATTTCACTTCATTTGCTCCGTAGCAAAGCGCTCGAGTGCTCCAAGCAAGCGTGCTGACGTCTGTACTTGGAGCTCGCCATTGAAGCGTAGGACCCCAAAACTGTGGGCCACCTTGAGAGAACTGAAAAAACCAGTCGTCAATTTGTAAAGATAACTTGACTCATTTTGTGCTTTCTTGTTGTTTGGCACCTGAAGGGAAAAATGCTCAGTTCTCGTAAAACATCCGAAGCGGCTGCCAAGGAAGCGTAAATTAATGAGCCGCCTAAGCTTTTCCTGACTTCTTGTCCTCGAGCATTGTTTAAGAAAATCCGCCTAAAGGAATTATTCATTTCCTCGCTGGAAATATGGATAACCAAGAACAGCTTGGGAGGCTCTCACTTAAAGAAAAAAAAAGCGAATACAAAAAGGCGGGAGCCAGACGTCGAGTCCTTTGAAAATCCAGCTGCCCCTAGTGCCACTTCATTTATTTGGTGAAGGCCCCTTCCCACATAGCAAAGGCGTCTTCGCGAATGTTTTCCTTGTTACCGGCCATTCATGCGGCGGCCCTTCCAAAAAAATGTAAAGTTCTACGTTTCCTGGGTGAGATCCGTGCAA
Organism: Amblyomma americanum; assembly: GCF_052857255.1. Lineage (NCBI taxonomy): Eukaryota > Metazoa > Arthropoda > Arachnida > Ixodida > Ixodidae > Amblyomma > Amblyomma americanum. Next base: position 10,023,770 of record NC_135506.1, read on the forward strand.
TAATAATAATAATAATAATAATAATTGGTTTTTTGGGGAAAGGAAATGGCGCAGTATCTGTCTCATATATCGTTGGACACCTGAACCGCGCCGTAAGGGAAGGGATAAAGGAGGGAGTGAAAGAAGAAAGGAAGAGAGAGGTGCCGTAGTGGAGGGCTCCGGAATAATTTCGACCACCTGGGGATCTTTAACGTGCACTGACATCGCACAGCACACGGGCGCCTTAGCGTTTTTCCTCCATAAAAACGCAGCCGCCGCGGTCGGGTTCGAACCCGGGAACTCCGGATCAGTAGCCGAGCGTCCTAACCACTGAGCCACCGCGGCGGGTGAGACCCGTGCAGACAAAATCCCATTCGACGACGGAAAGCTAGCGGGGAACTTGAAATCTCCGTGAGAGCCACTGTTAATTTCAAATAATGACTCCAAACTCCACTGACCTTTAACGGCACGTGTAGCAGAATTATGAACAGAAATCCTCGATGCTACACGGTGTCTGTCCTTTGGAGAGCCAGTCAACTATGGTGCACAAGAGGGCATGGGAACTCACTTTCATTGCCACAGAGAGGAGAAACGATCTTTAAAGTGCATTCTTAACATTAATGATCTTATATGGGAGCAAAAAGATAGTAAGCTGTCCTCTAGACCACTCCCGTTTAGGGACAAGGTATTCTTCTCCCTGGGGTGCACTTAACCAACACAAATACAGAACACTTACCGTTTTTTTGGCAATGGAAACAAATTCGCTCTTCAAAACACGCGACGGTCTGGTAATTACAAAGACTTTAACAAGTTTTTTTAATCTTTTCTGATCTGCTAACCTCAAGACCTCCGGTGCCGCGTTTAAAGGCCTCCTCCGACAGCCAACTGCGTTAAGTTACTATGCTTTGCAGTGGGAATATGCCTCCCTTACCAAGAACAAGCATACCCTAATATCTAGTGGCCGATATCTATCCTGAGAAATAGGCAGTAATACCCTGTCTATAAACGCCGCGCGCTAGAAATCAGCTTGCTCCCTTCTAACCCCCATAAAGGCTGATTTGTGTTTAGAATGGCATCATAGTGATCAGCCTGACTATGACCACTGCAGGACAAAGGTTTCACCCATATATCTTCAATTAACACTTTCTTGCGCAGGCCCCGGAAATCTTATCCTCGCAAACTTCCCAATCTCATCCGCCCACCTAACGTTCTGCCGTCTCCTGCTACGCTTGCCTTCTCTTGAAATCCACTCCGCTACCCTTAAGGACCAGCGGTTATCTTGCCTTCGCATTACATGCCCTGCCCAAGCCCCATTTCGTCTTCTTGATTTCAGAATCAGAATCAGAATCATGTTTATTTAACATCATGTCGGTGTTGGGTGCGTCGACAAAAAGGCCAGTGAAAAGCTTGACGAGCCCTACGCACCCCACAGAGGCACTGCAGTGGTACACAACATCATAAAACTTTCAAAAAACAAAAAACAAAGAACAGACTTGGCATTAGCTGTACCTCAATTCGGACTCATTATTTAATTAATGCGGGAAGGTGTCGCTCAGCATTTTATAGCCTTAATTTGTTCGCATCCTAGGTACATACCATTTGGGTGTAGCTTGCGCACTCTTTTAGTGTGTACTCTACATGTAGAGTACTTTGGGACTTTGCATTGTAAACCTGAAAGCTTTACCATAGGGCAATTATTTTTATTGAGAATAATCCGCGTTTGTTCCCTCACCCACTCTGCCTGCTTCCGGTCTCTTAACGTTACACCTATCATTTTTATTTCCATGACTCGCTGCGTTGTCCTTAACTTAAGCTGAACTCTTTTCGTTAGCCTCCACGTTTCTGCCCCGTAGGTGAGTACCGGTAAGATGCAGCTGCTGTATCCGTTTTCCTTGAGGGGTATTGGTAAACTGCCATTCATGATCTCAAAGAACCTGCCAAATGCGGTCCATCCCATCCTTATACTTCTAGTCATTTCAGTCTCGTGATCGAGATCTGCGGTCACTGACTGTCCTAAGTACACGTTTTCCCTTACCACTCCCAGCGCCTCGCTACCAATCGTAAACTGCTGTTCCTATTCGAGACTTGAAAATTACTTTGGCTTTCTGCACGTTAACCTTTAGCCTCACCGTTCTGCTCTCTAAGTTACTGGTCATGCACTGCAATTTATCCACTGCAAAAAGAAAAAAAATCTTCTGTCGAAGGAATTGCACAACAATGACTGGAGTGCGGCCTGATCTCGGTGACCAGAACCGACAACGCACTCCCTCACTAGAACACGATTTGGCCGCCCTGGTGTAGTACTTGGCCACAACCGCCTATATCTGAATACACACCAGGTTAGAATGTCAGCGTAGTTAAGTTCTCAACTATGCAACAATCGCAACACACAAGTGTACAAGACACAAGAGGAAGGAGTGGGGGGATGGAGAGAACTAAAGACTGCTACTCCCCAAGAAATATTTTGTGCTATTGCTTGCGTGTATGTATGCTCCAGATTCACTCTTACGTACTGTAATAATAATAATTGGTTTTTGGGGAAAGGAAATGGCGCAGTATCTGTCTCATATATCGTTGGAGACCCGAACCGCGCCGTAAGGGAAGGGATAAAAGAGGGAGTGAAAGAAGAAAGGAAGAAAGAGGTGCCGTAGTGGAGGGCTCCGGAATAATTTCGACCACCTGGGAATCTTTAACGTGCACTGACATCGCAAAGCACACGGGCGCCTTAGCGTTCTGCCTCTATAAAAACGCCGCCGCCGCGGTCGGGTTCGAACTCGGGCGGCGGCTGCGTTTTTATAACGACGCAGATTTACAGCCCCGCCATTTCCAGCGTTTCGCACCAACGAAAACACTAAAATGTCAAGAGCATGGCGAACGTGCGCTTGGAATTCAGTCCTATCTCGTGCGGCCATTTGTCCGGACGCTAATGGGGACGAAGGGCTCGTTCTAACTAACGCTCGGTTACAAAAAAAAAAAATGTTTGTCCAAGTCACATGTCGGAACAGCTTGTAGAACTGTAAAGTTTGCACGAGAAACTGCGGCTCTCCTTGCTACATACATACTCAGTGTTTGGAAGTCCGCGTAGCGCGATTGGTTCAAAAGCTCTGAAATCAACCGACTAAGCTGCATCGGAAGATCGTCACTTGGGCCAGCAATTAAAATGCGGCGAGCCTGTCTTTGTAGATTCTGTCTCATTGTATACTGTATTCTATTTAAATCGGTAGCGCCGATTGGCCAATGCAGTACCGCAGTTCATGAGCCAGTCAACAAGCACCAACATAAAAGCGCAAGAAGAATAGCTGTGAATTCTCCCGGCTCTCAAAAATAATACACCCTGCACATCTTAACGGTTGAAGCGCAGACTCTTATGCCGAAACAGCTTCACGAACGCGACTTCAGAGACCACACTTCGTGATGATTCTTGTTCACGATCCATTCCTTCGCGCCTTGGACAGCTGCGCCTCGCCTGACTTCAACAGTAGCTAGCGACGACATAAAAGGGCAACAGAGTATAAAGTAGAAAAACTGTCTTCACTATATAGAACGCGGCACCCGACTGTTCTTCCCGTTCTGTGCAGCACGGAGTGCGCAGAAATACCGCGAAACTATGGCCCCATGTCGCGAGATTTAATGAGAGAACGGAAGAAAGAAAGGGGCGACAGAAGAAGAAGGAAAGAGGTCAAAAGGCGAGGCGGCGACGGCGCAGGCAAGCTAACCGTCGCTGGCGCTCCTGCAGACAGGTTCGCGATCGCGCGCTCGCGGCCGGAACCCGCGTTCCAAACCCCGCGGAGAGAGCTCGGCGTCGCGGCATTTCGCGCGCGCGGCCCGCGTCGTGCCTCGCCGCTTCGCGTTCTTCTCTCTCCCTCTCTCTCTCTGTGTTTGGTGACCTGCCCTCCTCCCCTACCTGACGCACATGCACGCCCTCTAGCATTATCCAGCGGCGGCAGCAGCAGCGGCCACGTATGTAAGCGCGTAGCGGCGCCGGGCGCTGCCGCAGCTGCTCGCTGCCCGAATGCTCGAGAGAGGAGCTGGGCGAGCTCTGTCCGCTATAACCGGAGGCAAGTGCGCGCCGTTCGCGCTAAGCGGAAGGTCCGCAGCTGCGCGTTCGCCCCCCAACGCGGCCCCTAGTCCCGGGATGCGAAGGCAGCTACGTTCGCCGACCGGGCCTCCACCGACGGCGGCGTAGGGAGCCGCGCAGCGCCCGAGCACTTTGGCGGAACTAAAATCGCCCTGATTTTGGCGCCTAACTGCTGGGGGTGATTAAGTGCAAAAGCGCTGAAAGCGCCAGAATGTAGCGCCCAAGTAGCGGAGAATTCTGCGCCTTCAGACATCCAAGCACGCGGAGACTCGACTGCAGCGTTCACAGCCACCTTTGCATATCAGGACTCGGCAGCGCTATGGGTCGGGCGTATCGAGTGTCACCGTTGAACGTTGAACGTCCTACAGCTGTATATGGGATATGGCGGACGGCGCAGTGGAGTGCTCAGGATTAATTCCCACCGCCTGGTTAACGCGCTCTAACGTACGCATATTTTAAAAAAAGAAAGCAAAAATAGAATAAGGAGGTCATCAGTATTGTCCCTGTATCGCCTCCCCCCATCTACATACCAATTCTAAGGCCAACGAAGCTGTAATCCCTGCGTCACGTACACAACAACTGCGTACAGTGTGTCGAACTGACCTGGGAGGCAACGCACTACGTCCTACATATCCTTTACTGCTCCAGCGTCGTAGTATAGGTGCGGCTAAGCAAGAAAGAGTGCCCGCATATCTCACCCTTCCCCTACAAAGGGCGCTGAAACCTACTCAATAGCCACACTTCCTATTCGAATGCCATCTTGCAGATTGTTACCAGTTCAGCGGAAGCTATAGTATACGGGCGCGGGGTGACAGTCTACCAGCCAGAGCAGTTGGCCCGTGAGCGCATAAGCGCGGCACGCATGGTTATAAGTGTCGCCGCGCTCTCGTACAGCTTCTTCGCCACTGTCAAGCTCAGAGACTGAGTATATAGAACACTTTGGGCGACGACTGTCACCGTTAAGTTATGCTCCTGCCTAAGAAAAAAAAATGAACACGAGACAACAGAGACTCAAAAATATCTGAGAAGTTGACCCTGTGTTTCACGTCTATCAGTAATAAAAATAAGAGACAGAAAATGCGCGTATCTGCGCCATCGGTCGAAATATTGACACCACATCGTTTGCTATCCCCGCAGCGGGTCTAACGAAACAAAAACTGTACAAGGGGCGCAATGTGATGAAACTTCCCTCACCTCTAGTTAATTTCGTTTTGTGTTGTCACGAATCCCATCCTCTTGCTTTCTGTCTACAGGGCCATGCTTAACAAGAGTCATGCAAGAAAGAAAAGCAAAAGCGTAGCGCCCGCGTTGCTCGAGCAATTCATCTACCACAATACCAGCATTAAACTACGCACTTTAAAATGTTAGTTTGTGCGCCATCGTTCTGTGCCGTCTCTGGAAATGAAGTTTCTGTCATCCACGTTAAGAGCGCGAATGCGGCACAAAACAAGAGGAGGAAACAACAGCGCTGACTGTCAACTAAATTTTATTCGAGTGCCAGGGAAGATAATTGTGTACCGATACACACCAATTCAGTTTCGTAGCAAAACACCGGGACGCACAAACAAGAGAGATACTAGAGGCTTTCATCACTGTAAGATTCCAGGACGACTGCATAAGCGCACCATCAGTGGCATTGTCCCAGAAAGAAATCAAGTGCCTAGAGTGGAAAATTTGACACGTGCTAGCTAACCGCCAGCGCTAGTGCATTTCGCGCATGCGCGTGGTTTTGTTCTTGTGTGTTTTTTTCCTTACTGGTCGCCGGATGGTGTAAAATCCTGCTGGCCCTCTAATAAAATTTAGTTGACAGTGACCGCTGTTGCGTCCTCCTCTTCTTTTGTGCCGTCTTTGCGCTGTTAATATGGAACTACGTAACCAACTCGCCCAAATTAGTGTATTATGGAAGTTTCTGTCCCTGTTTCTGCGAAAGCCCAGCCGCGCTTTCTCTCTCTCTCTCTTCCTCTCTTTCTCTGTCTGCATTATTATGCATGCGCTCACTCAGAAGATATTCAATGCATAAAAACCAAAATAAACCGCACCCGCCACCAGCAGCAATGTGCGTTCCCCCAGCGCACGCTGGTGCCGAATTATTCACGGGGATTGGTAGCGATCAATCAGCGAACTGTCACGTCAGCTATGGCCGTATGCCAACCAGTGCCCTTAGCTCTGACATGTGTGCCACTGGGGACTGACACATTTGCGATTAGGTCCGACAGTCGCGCGGAGAACAGCCGAGCCCGTCTTTGCCATGGTGACGATGGCACAAGGTCAATTCTTCGCTAGTCTGGGGAAATCGGTCCGACTTGTGATAGCGGTGCGGAAGGGTGCACCCAGAAATTCATAGTCGACTGACGAAAATTGAAAATTGGTTTTGAGCAAAGGTACCCGCCGCGGTGGCTCAGTGGTTAGGGCGCTCGACTACTGATCCGGAGTTCCCGGGTTCGAACCCGACAGCGGCGGCTCTGTTTCAATGGAGGCGAAGCGCTAAGGCGCCCGTGTGCTGTGCGATGTCAGTGCACGTTACAGATCCCCAGGTGGTCGAAATTATTCCGGAGCCCTCCACTACGGCCCCTCTTTCTTCCTTTCTTCTTTCACTCCATCCTTTATCCCTTCCCTTACAGCGCGGTTCAGGTGTCCAACGATATATGAGACAGATGCTGCGCCATTTCCTTTCCACGAAAACCAATTATTATTATTATATTGAGCGAAGGAAATGGCGCGGTGTCTGTTTCACTGGTGGATACCTCAACCGCGCAGTGAGGGAAGGGAGTAAGGTGGAAGTGAAAGAAGGGGGAAATAGAGAAGGAGGTGCCGTAGTGGAGGGCTCCGGAATAATTTCGACCACCTGGGGATCTTCAGCGCGCACTGACACCCCACAGCAAACGGGCGCCTTCTGCGTTTCACCTCCATCGAAATGCGGCGCCGCTCCGGAATCGGACCCTGGTCCTCCGGGTCAGCAGCAAAGCACCCTAATCGCTCAGCCACCGCGGCAGGTAATCGAGTGATGCACTCGAGAGGGCCACCAATGTTTTCCAGCGAACCCTTTCTTAATTCAGTCCTTTGGCAGTGGCTTAGTGGTTTCAGCATCCGCCTCTCGCGTGAAAGGTGCGCGGTTCGATCCCCATTACTGCCGGGTACCCATGACCGGTGATACACTGGGTACAAGCTTCCAGGTGGCCTGGTGCTCGGCTTACATGCAGAGTGACATGCTTAGGAAACTGGTCCCTGACCCCACCTTGTGTAACTAAATCTACTTTGTGCATTGGCGCCCTTCGGTCAAAGCTGTCCTTGTGCCATTAAAATTCATCATAATGAAATGACCAATTTTTGCTGCTTCTTTCCCGTTACCTCGGCCTTTGATACCGCTACGGCGGTCGATGTACAAATCCTGCAGAGTGCGAATGCAGCGCCGGCGGCGGCAGAGATAGGGTCCAGCCTTAAGAGGCATATTAAACGGCGCTATGGCGCCATACGATATTTCTCGGCGACTGCGAACGCCCTGGACTTATGGGCGCCCGCGAATGCTACCGACAGTTGAGGACTTTAAACACGCCACTAGACTTCGAAGGCAGCATTCGCTGTTTAAAAGCTTCAGTCTCGACTAATCAGCCACAATATAAAAATCAAAGCATGCATTTATGAATATATTCATGGCTTGTATGCATACAAACGAGCGCGTAATGTGTTCATATATGTGCCAATTAGCGGCACGAAATTCAGAAGGAGTGTTCAGATATTCAATTTCTGGGGCTACAAAAAAAAAAAAAACCCGCCGCGGTGGCTCAGTGGTTAGGGCGCTCGACTACTGATCCGGAGTTCCCGGGTTCGAACCCGACCGCGGCGGCTGCGTTTTTATGGAGGAAAAAACGCTAAGGCTCCCGTGTGCTGTGCGATGTCTGTGCACGTCAAAGATCCCCAGGTGGTCGAAATTATTCCGGAGCCCTCCACTGCGGCACCTCTTTCTTCATTTCTTCTTTCTCTCCCTCCTTTATCCCTTCCCTTACGGCGCGGTTCAGGTGTCCGCCGATATATGAGACAGATACTGCGCCATTTCCTTTCCCCAAAAACGAATTATTATTATTATTATTATTATTATTATTATTATTATTATTATTATTATTATTATTATTATTACAAAATGCTCATCGATTAATTTCAGAACAAATATGCATTGTTAACAGCGACCGAAATCACTAAATCGTTCTTAGAAGTTGCGAATAATGAAGATGATGTTAATTTATGACCCATTTGCCGAGGCAGCACTTCTGTTACTTCGTCCGATCGAAATTACAAACTCAGCGGCCTTCGTTATACATGCCGGGTGTTTTTTTTTTCACTGCAATGCGTACTTGAAGGCCACCTGTGGTTTCCTCAAGGGGAGCGCCTCGCTTTTCACGCAGTGTTTCTTTCTTTGTTTCAAAAACTGCGTGACACGCATTCATCTGCCAACATTCTAACCACTGTCTCATCGCGTTCAGTCATACATTCGTCAAAATGTTACTTAGAGCAGAAATGGGAACAGCCTCAATCATCGACGGTGCCAGCAACACCCCGTCAATCGAAATGAGCAGGGTTTCACTGACGCTGCGACACAATCAGCCTGATGAGGAGCCCAACGCTGCCTCGAAAGTTGAACCAGTCAAGTTGAAGTAAACGGACGCCTATTATCGTTTCTATTTTTTTGTAATCCCACGAGCCTTGAAATGCAACTCTCCGCCTTAATCCAGGCTAGGAGACTCGGTCCCTGAAAAACGACTGCATCCAGGGCGTTTTCAAAGCAGCAGTTTGTGACAGTTCTCCGGTCCCGCCGGTACTATTGCTTCAGAGGTTTATTGTGCAATGAATTACAACATAAGCTTCAGACAAGCTGGTGGGGTAATTAGGGGTCTGACAACATCAAACAGTTGCGGCCACGGAATCACCCACTGGATGAAGCTTTGACGTTTCGTTTTGAGATTTAGTACGTGCTCCGGTTATGTGGCTGTGATGGAACGTCTGGAAGGTGCTTTCAGACAGACGCCGTCAAAGACTTGGACCCATACTCTGACTTCGATCCCCGGATTGATCGCTGAAACGTGGAGTGATGCCTACAGCCACGCACCAATTCCCTGAAGCAGCAATGGAAGCCGCGGTTGGGAGGGGGGAGGGGGAGGGGGGGGGGGGTCTATTTGCGCTTGGAGCTGCAGTGGCCCGACCATGCTCGCTTTGCCCTGCTGCTGCCTTTTTTTCGCCGTAGTTGCGTAAGTCATAGTTTCTAACTACAGTACCAAAACGCACCCAAAACCGAAGTATGACTTTATAAAATCTGTTTTGAAATATATTCGCTCCGAAAGAGAGACAACTTCGAGGGCATTGCTGTCGGCCGCAGGGCAACACACAGCTGAGGTCACTTCACGGCACCCATGGACCCCAGCCTGAACCTCCATCCTGGACGTGCTGTAAACAAGGAGTGGTTCTTCTACCAGTATCCCGGCTCCGGGAAAGTTACTCCCCGCCTGCAGAGCAGTGTAGAAGGTCATACAGCACGAAGCCGAGTCGCTGAATCAACCGCGCTTCGGTAGCGTGGGACTCACGTCGCTCTCTTGACGCCCGCGCAAACGACTCTTTTTTTTCTACGTAGCTTAACGCTGCAAGCTCTTCCGCTTATGTAACCGACCGAAGCGCGCTTCGAGTTAACAGTCCCTGCTGGCGGTCAAAGTTAGAAAAAAAGAAAAGAAAAACCCAATGTCGCTCGCTTAGGCGACACGACGGAAATAAATGCGCGAGCGCTCGCCGTTACGAACTGCGCTCATTGACCGCACACCGAATTTTGTTCCTTTTTTGTTCATTTTTGTTCTTAGCGCCTCTTCGTCTTCATTCTGGTCATTTTCTTTTAACGCCAAGACATCGCTCGTTCTCGATTTTACATTCAATTCACAGATCCCCGGGAGTCCTCATACCGCTCCTGGCGCAGTGGGGCAGCGGTTAAGCGATGCACCACTGCTCTGCGATGGCAGGTGCTGCCACAGGTGGGTCTTGTGAGACCCAGGTTGTTACTCCGAGCAACCACTCGCGACCAGTCATTAATTTAGCTGCCACCTGTCACGGTGGTCAGTTTCGCTCACAGAGCGGTGGGCGGGTTGTGATGACGCCACAAGGTCACGTAATAAAACTTAAAAGGAGGACGCCGACCAAAAGTAAAAAAAAACAGCGTGTTTACAGAGTCCCGTGTTCTGATTGTGACAGCGTCTACATCGGTGAGACTGGTGATTTTAATAGACGCCTAAAAGAACATTGTAATGATGTTAAAAACAAAAAAGTGAACTCTAATGCTATCGCCGAACACTCCGTATCAACTGGCCACGATATTGACTGGGGTAGGGCACACGTGCTGGCAACTGAAAAGAATCTGTACCGTCGCCTTCACCTCGAATCATTATTCATTCAAACGACTAACCGCACCCTCAATCGCAACACTGGAAATCTAACTCCTGTATACGCACGCTCCCTGCGCCCTCTTTTCAAACGTATTTAATCCTGATGCACTTTCTAATCCTTCTCATTGTGAACAAGGCTCCCGTACGGGAGCCGAAACGTCATTTTGTTGTTTTTTTTGTTTTTTACTTTTGGTCGGCGTCCTCCTTTTAAGTTTTAATATGATTGTCCCCGACCAGACGAGTTTTCGTCCAACTCTCGACTTCAAGGTCACGTAACCCACGTGGTCCACCTAGGATACTACTCCCCTGGAAATATTCTCTTCAGGGCTTTCACTCCGCTTATTCTTCATGCCACTTTCTCCGCGACATGTTCCCCAGGCTTAAACCTAGCCTTTAAAGTGCCATGCGACAGGATTATAGATTACTCCTGCGCATAGATTCACAGATCACAGGTCATTCCCGCGCATAGATTCTGAGATTACTCATGCTGCTTTTGCATAGGTTCACAGATACCCGGGGCCCGCCGCCGTGGCTCTGTGGTCACGGCGCTCGGTTGCTGACCCGAAAGATGCGGGTTCGATCCCGGCTGCGGCGGAAGAATTTCGATGGAGGCGAAACGCTAGAGGCCCGTGTAATCTGCGATGCTATAGAGCAGGTTTCTTTTAAAGAACCCCATGTGGTCGAAATTATCCGGAGCCCTCCACTATACGGCATCCCTCACAGCCTGAGTCGCTTTGGGACGTTAAACACCCATAAGCCATAAATATATACACGGGAGTCCTCATACCACTGTGGCGCAGTAGTGCAGCGGATAAGCGATGCGCCAACTGCCTCGGCAAGTGGCTGTTTCAAACACAGCCACCGGTGGGGCTTGAGAGAACCAGGCTTATTTTTGCACAGACAGGCCTTCTGGACGCTATCACTCGACCAATGAGCTGACGCCCAGTGTTACGGTGGGAAGATAGAATTACAGTGAGTTTACATGAATTAAATTGCCATTTGTCATTTTGGGAAGGTTGCCCGTAGCCCAAGTGGGCGTCCGCGTCGCGAAAAATGAGGTCAACCACAATCCGGTGGGCAGCGGCCCACCGTGGTAGACGGGCGACCTGATTTTCATTGACGCGTACGGACGGATGGACGCCGGCTTTTCTCGAGAATGGGACCTCTATAATGCTAACCAATTAAAATAGTGCACGCTGGCGAAGTTTTCTAACTTCTACTGCCAACAGGGGCTATTTGCTGGAAGCGCGTTCCCGGGGGCGCTTAATTATCGTTATAAGGGGACAATTCGTGAGCATTATGAGGTCTTCTGTATACTTTTAGGCGCTTTTCTTTAGCTTAACTTCTCTTTATATTTGCTTATATACTCTGCCACGATTTCTTCTCTCATTAAAGGCTCCTTGGTGAATTCTGCTGAAAAAGCTGCTTAACAACTTTACTTTGCTGTTTCCTCTCTTACAAAATTTTTTTAGACAGTCCATAGAGTGTCCATAGACTCCTGTCTATAAAATCTATATACTGTCTATAGACAAATCCTAAAGAACAGTATATATAGGCAATACAAATGCTATAGACAGTCTGAAGACAAGCTGCAGATTTATGGCCATACACTTTTAGTAAACTTTAGTCTATATGCAGTCTATAGAGTATGAATAGGTAAAAAGAAATATCTATATGAAGGCGATAGACTATAGACTGTCTATAGGCCATTTTTATAAGGGCTGATTCGTTTTCGTCGTTTTCATTTTTGCTCAGTCATGCCTAGTCCGCTTCATTTTTGCTGAATCAATCAAAGCTATTATTAGTCATTGACAGTTGTCATTAATGGTAATTAATGAATTACTAGTCATAAGAATATTAGCCATCAATCATTAATAATCATATCGGGCAGGCGGGATTTTCGTAGTGGCAGCCGCGTTCCGGACTCTCCCTTTCCTTCTCTAAAAGTGGAGAGAGAATTTTCCTCTCTTCCATTTGCCAGCTGGCAACCATGGCAGGTAGCAAGTGTACGCCACACTACGCCGCCGTACTGCTAAACCGGACACTTTTTCAGTACAGTGGGGCTTCTAATGCAAGTTTATTAATATGGTCGCGCTGGCAAGATTTGCGCGGGCAACTCTGCAAGAAAGCTTCTTGATGATGATTTGATTTTAGCGCCACAAAGGCAGCTTCGCCAAAGAGTTCCATGGCTACCGTTGTTCAGTCTGCAAAAAGTGGCGCCAAATACCCATTTTCCCCGAATCACTTGACCTCTTGTGTTTAACTCTCATGGTTGAAACTAGCAGCAGAGATAAAGTTTGGAGAAAGCCCGTTCCTAACGCAGGCTTATAACCAAAAAAAAAAAAAAACCTCCACAGAAGCCCAGCTCCCAAGCACGGTAAATATTGTGTCCCACTAGAGAACAGCTGGGTAGCTCACGGCTCTGGACACCGAACTCCGCGCCTTCCACATACGAGGCGAATGCTGAAATCACTTGGCCACATTGAGGGGTTTCTTGCAGAGTACAGCAGAAAACTTTACGACTCAGACTGTGTTGACGCCACATGGTAGCGCGGGTAGCCCACCAATCACGCGCAAGCAAATGACGTCACGCCCACCAGCGACAAACGCCATTGGTCGGCGCGGCCGCTGTACTTATCTCACAAGCTGTTCGCAGCGAAGTAGAAGCTCGAGAAGTCGTTCTCGAACGATCGCGGGCAAACCTGGCAAGTCTAGAGTCCATCGCCTCGCGGTTGTAATTGTTAGTGGTTATTTATTAATAAAAATAACAATGAAAGGAAAAGATTTTGCTAGCCGCGGCATCTACCTTCGGAACCTGAAGTACGTAGTTACTATTTTACTATTTTACAGCGGACAATTAGCGAGATGCAGTAGTCGCAAGACCCGGGTGACGAAGTATTACCCTGCAGGTATGCACTTGTGTTATCTGACTCCTGACGTTGAGCATGGAGCTGTAATAAGCTACTGATGGGAGACTGGCCTTGTGATACACTGCCTGCGACTGCTCCGCGTATCGGCACTTCATGTACACGTTTAAATGAAGCCGACCGTTGGCTGCACAGTCTTGCGTCCACAAGGTCTTCTCTCACGACTCTTACAGTCACCAAGTGCCGGTACATTATATAACAATAATAATTGGTTTTTTTGGGGAAAGGAAATGGCGCAGTATCTGTCTCATATATCGTTGGACACCTGAACCGCGCCGTAAGGGAAGGGATAAAACGAATCCATTTTGATTCGATTCCATGCACAACGCTAGCTGTCTTGGATTTACTCCCGGGTTTCGTGCAGTCGCCTTATTCGCCTCGCGTCACGTTCGTCGCCTTCACGTGCAGCGTTCTCACCTATTATCACGTGACCACGCACTGCGGCATGCAAGCCCGTGCCGCGCACCTATACTGGCGCCTTTGTCGCCGTCAGGAAAAAAAAATAAATCGTTTTTTGAGGAAAGGAAATGGCGCAGAAAATTGTCTTACATCTCGATGGACACCGAACCGCACCGTGATGGGAGGGGAGGAAAGTGGCAGCGAAAGAAGAAAGAGGTGCCGTAGTAGAGGGCTCCGAAATAATTTCGACCCTCTAAGGACATTTAATGTGCACTGGCGTCGCACAGCACACGGGCGGAGTGTTAGTGGCACATACGCTGCTGGTTATGTGTATACTGATGAATCAAAAGTTAAATACATATGCGCACTTTTGCGACAAAACAAGAATCTCGAAAGTTTAGTCAATTTTAAACATTTGCATCCTGCATAGAAACTGTATGGACCTGCCCAATATAGAAAAGCCTTCAGCAACGATAGCGGAGTGATCACGGCGTTTGGCTGCCGAGCGCATGGAAACGCGGTACAATCCCTGTCCCGGCGAGCGCGTTGTGTTGGGTGGACTAAGGATGGTCTAAGGGTGCCAGCCACGAAAACTCCGAGAATATTCACTATCTTTGAGTAATAATAATAATAATTGGTTTTTGGGGAAAGGAAATGGCGCAGTATCTGTCTCATATATCGTTGGACACCTGAACCGCGCCGTAAGGGAAGGGTAAAGGAGGGAATGAGAGAAGAAAGGAAGAGAGAGGTGCCGTAGTGGAGGGCTCCGGAATAATTTCGACCACCTGGGGATCTTTAACGTGCACTGACATCGCACAGCACACGGGCGCCTTGGCGTTTTTCCTCCATAAAAACGCAGCCGCCGCGGTCGGGTTCGAACCCGGGAACTCCGGATCAGTAGTCGAGCGCCCTAACCACTGAGCCACCGCGGCGGGAGTCTCTTTGAGCCAATAAAGTTTTTCAGTGCAGAAAACACCCGTATGCTGAGCGATGTCGACGCGCAGTGAAGAACCCGAAGAGGTCGAACTTATCCCAAACACTCTACTCTAATCACGAATACGCCTACATGGGAGTAGACAGGGAATAAGCACTCCCTTTTGTAAAAGGGTGTGTACTAGAGGACACCTTACTTCCTATCTACTGCTTTCTGTTTAGAATGTAGGTCAGCCGTTTCTCAATCCACCCCATTCTTCATCCCTATCCTCACGGCGCGATTCAGGTGTCCACCCTGAGACAGTTACTGCAGCTTCCCCTTCGTCGGAACTAATTGCAGGTAATTTGAAAGTATCAACACCTCATGCCACAAACGTTCGTACCATGTGCTGTAAAACCATTCGGAAGTTCCCTTGTCTAGCTTAAATACTCTCACAGTCAGTGTTGATTCATCCCCCCCCCCCCCCTCCAAATTGTCGCGCTGCCTACAAAAGGACGCGCCCCGGGTCCCGCTCCGGGCTCGGGACCCGAGAGCCTCCAGAGGCGCGCAGCGGAATCTCCCACTGCAACAGCCAGCTCCCGCCGCGTTGCACAGACTGTGACGTCACAGGAGAAAGAGCACCAACTTAGCCGCGTGGGCTACACAGCAAGCGGACGCCGAAGCTCGCGAGACGACAACTCAAAGCGACGACAGTGCTCGGCCGCGGATGTGGAAGGAAAGAGGGAAGGAGGGGGGGGGGGTATCGAACAGCGCCAACCGGAGCGAGCCAGCACCGAGTTTTTTCCCGGGCTTCACGGAGACCAATGACCGATCGAAACTCCCGAAATTGGCCACGGAGGATCTCGCGCCACGCTCACTGTTCCAGCGGCACGCGTGGCCGCGGACATGTTGCGAAAGGCGCGGGAAAGCTCTGATTGGTTGCCGGTGACATGTCGTTGCCGGACTAGGTTCCGGGTGTGGGTGCTAACGGCAACTCGCTTTAATGAGGCACGGCTGTCAGCTAGCACTCATGAAAATGCAATTAAGCGGAGGCTGGTACGAGCGGCTCTCGATTAAACGTCCTGGCCACATTAGCTGCGGGTTTGCAAACAGAAATGACTCGCACCCCATAAATAGCGCGCCAGTGAAAACGAAAGCAAACACTTCTCGGTTACATAGTCACGGCACCCGACGTCCCGCTTCCGGATAGGAGTGGCGCGAAGCGAAATAAAATTAGAAGCGAGAAATTTCGCCACGCCGCAGCACGGAACGTCGAGCTGCGTATTACAAAAGCTGGGCTCGAAAATGTCACCGCGCATCAGCTGCTGCAGCCCGCTCAATAGGCAGTCCAACTCGGGCTGGTCACAAGAACGCGTATAAGACGCAGGGGCATCCCCCCCCCCCCCCCCCCCCCAACTCTTTCGGACGCGGGCGTTCACCATCCATTCGTACGGTTATCACTCGGCTTTCATCACTCAGCGCTGACCAAACTCTAGGCGACGACAGGACAGTCGTCGACGCGCAAAACTGCAAAGCCCGTTTGGAACCCGTTTCGGAACGCGGGCCGTGAGGCCCTATTCACTGGTCGCGAGCACCGCCAGGCAACTTCCAAAGAAAAAAAAAAACAGTGACGATGCGCTGCTGAAACACCTTTTCAGAATCGAAGGGGACCATCCGCGTGGCACTCAACGCGGGCAATCCACCAGACGTGGCGACGATGTAGTACAAGCACCACACTCCGGCGCCAAATGACATCGACGGGGCGCCGGTGATAACGGAGCGCCAACAACGTCGACGGCGAAGGTGGGCCGTAGCAGACGACGCGCCCAAGCGCGGGACACTCACCGCTCGTGTAGCAGCCGGTGGGGCCCGGGGTTAGGCCTAGCCCCGGGTCGGGCGTCCCACGAGAGGCGGCTGCGTCGGCCGCGTCGTCGTCCACGGCTCGGTCCCGGCGTGGTTGCTGCGCCGGCACTGCTGAGAGCGCCGGGTCCTCCTTCCCGTCGCTGCAGTTGGCGTGGTGGTTCCTGGAGCGCGTCGTCGTCGGCGAAGCAACGGCGGCGGCGACTGCGTTAACGCGGCTGGCAGCGGCTGCTGCTGCTACTCGCGCCCGAGCCAGGCTCGTCCCGCCGGCAGTAGACTCCCTCCCCTCCTCCTCTCCTCCCTCTTCGCGATCCTCCTCCGGTGCGCGAGCGTTCTTTCGCCCGGGAGGCCCCGCGCCAGCCAATGGGACAGACGCGCGTGCACCGCCTCCCTCTCCCGGCAGCCCTCCACGGTCGCAGCCGGCGCACGGCACGGCTGCGGGCTGAAGCCCCCCCTCGGAGCCTCACCGGCGCTGTTCGAAAGCAAGTGTTCGGCGCCTTGGGCGCCCTCTTCTTTTCCCCGGCTGTCTTCGCAGTATACTCTTTCCTCTTGTTTTCGGCTGTCTGTCGCACTGACCGTGCTTCAGGAGCTTCCAGGCAGCGTCAAGTCTGCGAGAAACCTTCCTCGGGGCATCGCGTCGCTCAGGAGCGTGACAGCGTCCGACTGCGTCCTAGCGGGCCCCGACTCGAAAGCTCGATTACGATCTGCTCTTCCACTTTAGAACTTTTAGTGCGCCGAAGCGACCTGTTGAAAGCGCAGCGCGCGCGGCGGCTGGACGCTTTGTGTGGCGCAAATTTTTCCCTTTAGCGCTGCTTGCGTTGGCCCGCATGTTGTCGATTTGTTGGTGCGCATAACTCAACCATTCCTTTTTGACTTGTAGTGGTTGTGGTAGTAACTTTATTCATAGAAATATATGGGTGGGTCTCGGTGTCGAGTCACTCTTCGCATCTTTTGACGTGGTCTGTGGCTATTGTGGCAGGGTTGGAGCCCCTAGTCCAGGGCCCCACTGAGTCTTGCCGCCAGGTAGGCTTTCTGGGCTAGTCCTGCCTGGACCGCCGGATCCTCGCTGGAAAGCATCCTCTCCCACTGCTCCGCACTCGGAATTCTGTTTATTGCAGCCGCATTTGTTCTCTTTTCACACCACGTTGTATGAATTAACGTGGCTTTGTCCTCGCACCACGGGCATTTCCTGCTATATAGCCCTGGGTGGATCTTGCTTAGCATGTTTAGATTCGGCAAAGTTCCCGTTTGCAGCTGTCTCCAATAGAACGCTTCCTGCTGGTGGAGATTTTTTTTTTGAGGTGGGGGATATCTAATCCTGACCCCTTTATAGTAATTCAGAATTTATGAGTATCCTAAGGGCACTGGTTCCGCGTCAGGCTGCTCGAGGCTGGTTAGCTTGGAGGCTCTGTTTGTAAGCTCTCGAGCTCTCCTATCCGCCTCGGCATTCCCCGCGATGCCTGTGTGTCCCGGTGCCCACATTATTATGGGTTGCAATTGTTTTTCCTTCGGTAATTTGGCTGTCTTTAGGATTTGGAGCGCTGCCCCCTATATTGCCATTCATGTAGTTTCTGCACACTGTTTGCGAGTCTGTTAGAATTATTAGGGACCTTTGAGCACGGTAGCCCTCTGCTCCGCTAGGGCAATGGCAGCCTCTTCGGCCTCCTCAATCGTGCCATCCCTGATAGTTGCGCTGGCTATTTCTTTGAGCTCATGATTAATTTCTGTTGCAACCGCTCTATTTCTGTTGTGTTGTCTGGTTCTTCCGTATGCAGCCGCATCCGTGTACGTAATGTTTCCTTTGTTGGCTAGGTTCTGTTGCACATACTGTGCCCTAGCCTCCCGTCGCCCTTTGTGCAGGTTCGGATCAATATTTTTGGGAATTGGTGCTACCATAATTGTTTGCCGCAGTTCATCGGGTATTCGTTTCGATCTTTTTTATCTCTGAGAGTGCACCCTCGTAGCCACACCTTTCGAACAGCTCTGTCTCTGTTTTGGTATTTTTTATCCTCTGGAGCTGAGCTACGAGTTGGGCCTCCCTTTGCACCTCAGAGTAGTGCTGATTCAGAGTAGTGACATGTAGTGCTGATTCTCGCTTAGGTTTAGTGCATGGACGAAGCAGGAAACCGCATATAAAGTTTGCCACTCTGTGTTTATTTACGGGAAATATTCGTAGGTCCCTATACTGAGACAGCCTCTGTTAAGTGTCTCGCAATGATCGTCAATTCTAATGCGCAGTGAAAGAAAAACCCATTGAGTATTCGAGTCGATGATTTAACCTTGAGCCCTACGTTACATTGCCTCTTAATAATAATAATAGTAATTAGTTTTTGGGGACAGGAAATGGCGCAGTATCTGTCTCATATCGTTGGACACCTGAACCGCGCCGTAAGGGACGGTATAAAGGAGGGAGTGAAATAAGAAAGGAAGAAAGAGGTGCCGTAGTGGAGGGCTCCCAAATAATTTCGACCACCTGGGGATCTTTAACCTGCACTGACATCGCACAGCACACGGGCGCCTTAGCGTTGTGCCTCCTTAATAATAATAATTGGTATTTGGGGAAAGGAAATGGGCCCCGCCGCGGTGGCTCAGTGGTTAGGGCGCTCAACTACTGATCCGGAGTTCCCGGGTTCGAACCCGACCGCGGCTGCTGCGTTTTTATGGAGGCAAAACGCTAAGGCGCCAGTGTGCTGTGCGATGTCAGTGCACGTTAAAGATCCCCAGGTGGTCGAAATTATTCCGGAGCCCTCCACTACGGTACCTAATTCTTCCTTTCTTCTTTCACTCCCTATCTTATCCCTTCCCTTACGGCGCGGTTCAGGTGTCCAACGATATATGAGACAGATACTGCGCCATTTCCTTTCCCCAAAAACCAATTATTATTATTATTATAAAAACGCAGCCGCCGCGGTTGGGTTCGAACCCGGGAACTCCGGATCTGTAGCCGAGCGCCCTAACCACTGAGCCACCGCGGCGGGTATGCCCCTTCTGTTCACCAGAAAATCCTATGTAGGCGTTTTCGGTGGCGTCGGCGTTGTGAGCGAAAAATTGTGAGCGGTTAAAAAGCGCTTCCTGTAAGGTCTTCTCCTGCTTCAGCAGCAGTTGATTCAAGCTCTATTCGGAGGGAGCTGGCATGAGCATACGAGGCGGAGGCTTTACCTCACATCCTGGAAATATGTGATCTTGGATTGTCAATTGCTGGTATACATAAGCATGCAGAATTATACTCCCCGTTCGTAATAAATGACAACCTGTGGGGGCTTAGAATGTATCGAGTGCTGATCCTTCTTAGCATTGTGGCCCGTGCTTTGCAAAGGTCCGCAGGCGGAGGCGTATAAATATGTCTTCTATTCTTATAATATTTAGTTATGTCATGGTACGTGGGCAGTGCTAAACATCAGTCCTTGACCCATAACCTTCCTGTTGCGCTCAACGAATACTATTCTATTCATGAATACAGTGTCAAGCAGCTGCTTTCCTATTTTGCTAATATATGATTTGTATTACTATTTTTGTTCTGTTAGCGATATTTCATATTGAACGCACATTGATGTTATTACTCTTTTGTTGTTGTTTTGCTTTGTGTGAGATCTCTTTTTGTGATATGCGTCATGTATGCTAAATGCTGTGTGTATGCTACGGAAATAGTATAGATCAGTTTCATTTGTGAACTTTTTGGGTGAATATATCTTTTTTTGTAAACACGCGCTACTGCGATGTATTGGGTCTCCTGGGCCTAGTCAAGCTCATAGTTCTTAGCTCAGGACACCTTTATAATTTCTGGAAAAATAAAAAAAAAATATATGTATGTTTGTATTCTTGACCCCGGGTGTCCGATTTTGAGGGGCTGATCTCCCTGTTCGTCAGAGCTCGGGTTATACGATCTGTCTCCTCGTTCCCCGGATTCCATGAATAAGCTGGGACCCATACCAATTCTATCAAATGTTGTGGAGTGCAACCCCGCAAGATGTGGTCTGCCGTCTTGCTTACCGCTCTTTTACAGAAATACGTAATGGCCCGCTTGGAGTCACTTAAGACGGTGTGCGTCGATGGATACGGGAGTGCTAGTGCCACGGCAGCCTCTTCGGCTTCTACAACTGAGGCTGCTTTAACCACAGCCGTGTTAATTATTCTTCCTTCCTCGGTCACTGCTCATACTGTGAATTTGTGGCAGGATTTCTTAGCTGCATCTACGTATACTGCATCAGGGTTGCAGTCATACTCGACTTTCAACGCATCAGCTCTCGCTGTTCGTATCCCATCGTGTCTGCCTCGCAGCACATTCTTAGGAATATTAGTTTGACGATTAACTGAAGTCAGAAGACGTCCGGAAGTGGCGTTCGTCCTTCCGATTCCATTACAGGATTAATGTTGAGTTTACTTAGTATGTGTCCTAGCCCGAGAAACCTTTCAGTGCTGCCAAATTTGGGCAGTCCGAGCAGCTTAGTGCGCCGCACGTATGACACTGTTCACAGATTTCTGCTCGTTAAGATGAAGGGGATAGTATGGGAAGGATTAAGTGATTCGACTAACAAGAAAAGCCTGGGTTAGCATGCATAAATCCGTCTCCTTCATCCCACGATACTTTGTGGCCACTCCCGTAAGGAGTCCCGGAATTTGACGAACGGTCGTCTATAATCTTTTGATGGCTTCGCCACTGTACGTGTTACGCTGGATTAACGTACCTAACATCCTGCTAACCGAGTCTTCCGGCACCGAATTCCCAGCCGAGGTGACGATTATGCTCTGCGAGGTGCTCTTTTGTTCATTTTCCTTTGTTCTGCCTCGAACAACCAGGAGCTCAGATTTCTTACGCGAGCAGATGAGGCCGTTTTGTTGCACAAAAGGCTGAACGACCTCTGCTGTACTCTGCACGGCCTCAAAAATTTCTCCGTTCGATTCGCTGTTTGTCCAGTTCGTGATATTGTCCGCATGGGACGGGTGTTTAATATGCGGGATGTTATTCAATAGCGGCCGCTGATTCAGCATGGCCAGGTTTAAAAGAAAGGGAGATAGAACTGTACCCTTTGGAGTGCCTCTCGTACCAAGATTGATACTCCCGCTCTTGAATTCTCCCAGGTGGATCTCTGCAGTCCTGTCTTTTTGGAAATTAGCGATGCAGTTATAGGTACGGGCCGCTACATTTATGTCTTCTAGGTTAGTGAGCACAGCTGCATGTGAAACATTATCGAAAGCTTTACTCATGTCCAGTCCCAGAATAGTTCGAGCAGCCTTAACTGGCCCCTGGTGTAGGATGTCATTTTGTATCTGCCACATGATATCTCGTGTAGACAAACGCGGTCTAAAGCTGATCATAGTATGAGTCATAAGGCTCTCAATTTCCACATATGTGGCCCGGGGAACAACGGGTGCGTCACGGAATCGCGACGAGTGATGTGTGTGACGGATGCGGTGCAGTGGAAACACTAGAACACCTGCTCCTTCACTGTGCCGCGTTCGCCGATGCTCGTCGCGATATGCTCGCGGCCTATAGGGCGCAGGGCATACTACCAGACTCCATCAAGGTGATATTGTGGGCGCAGGGCAGTGCGCGCACTCGTGAGCGAACTTTGGTGAGCCTCTGTGCATTACTCGAACACACAGGCTTGACGTCCCGTCTGTTCTCCGTCAGGTAGTTACACGCAGTGACCGAACGCTCCGCGAGTTCTACCTTGAACGATTAATAACTGGACGCCCCACTCCAGTTGTAACCTACACAGTGCTGTGCGCGTGTGTTATTTAATTCCTCTAAAATGAACTAATCACGCGCACAACCTGGACACATTTCTTATTGTATAAACAGTTTGTACATACTACTTCTCCCCCTGTCCTCTCTTCCTGTCCCCTCACCTCTATCATTTCATTTCTTCATTCTGCCTGCTGTGCTTTATTTCCGCTGCCCCGGCTCAGGTGCTTCAGTATCGATGGCAGATGCCGGGGATAGCAAAAATCTTTTCCTTCATTTTTACTATTATTTTTAATAAAACCACTATCACCACCTTTCAGCTACTCAGGATGACGTGCTCCATTACTTTACCGAAGCAAGATGTGAGGGAGATTGGGCGGAGGCTTCCCATTTCCAATTTCTTGCCAGGTTTGGGAATAAAGATGACCCGGACATGCTTCCAGTTTGCAGGAAGAACACCGACCTTCCAATATCCATTGAAAAGATCAGTGACCTTCGTTGCTGATTGATCGTCCAGGTTTCGTGGCATTTTATTAGTAATACGGTCCTCGCCTGCCGCAGCGGTAGATTTAATGTTGTCAAGAACAGCCTTGGCTTCGGATTCTGTGACATCCTTGTCAACATTTAAATTCTCTCGACCCTGATACACCTGTGGGAAATGAATGTCAGTCTGAGTATCATCTGCTGTGATACGTGTTATATCCACCTGCTAAGGTCTCAACTAGAGACTGGCAGTATTTCAAATAAATAAAATAAAATGTATCTTGAATAGCCACCAGGGAGTCATCGTCCCCATCGTGCGCATGTATGATCCTTTGCATGTTCTTTTGAGATGCCGATCTGGTATGCTGTGGATCCAGAAGATGCTAATGTTATAACCAAGTATTCTTACATCCAAGCTGAACATTCAGGTGGTCACAGACCTGATACCAATGCTCTCGACTCAATTCTTGCGTGCTAATTTCTATCTTTCTTTCCAACTGGCTCAGGCATTTACGGAGAAATAATAAAAATAATTGGTTTTTGTGGAAAGGAAATGGCGCAGTATCTGTCTCATATATCGTTGGACGCCTGAACCGCACCGTAAGGGAAGGGATAAAGAAGGGAGTGAAAGAAGGAAGAAATGGGTGCCGTAGTGGAGGGCTCCGGAATAATTTCGACCACCTGGGGATCTTTAACGTGCACTGACATCGCACAGCACACAGGCGCCTTGGCGTTTTGCCTCCATCAAAACGCAGCCGCCGCGGTGGGGTTCGAACCCGGGAACTCCGGATCAGTAGCCGAGCGCCTTAACCACTGAGCCAACACGGCGGGTCGTTTACGGAGAAATAGAAAAGAAAAAGAATGGTTTTGAGGAAAGGAATAGGCGCAGTATCTGTCATATATCGTTGGACGCCCGAACCGCACCGTAAGGGAAGGGATAAAGGATGGAGTGAAAGAAGGAAGAGAGAGGTGGCATATGGGAGGGCCCCGGAATAATTTCGACCACCTGAGGATCTTTAACGTGCACTGACATCGCACAGCACACGGGCGCCTTAGCGTTTTGCCTCCATCAAAACGCAGCCGCTGCGGTGGGGTTCGAGCCCGGGAACTCCGGATCAGTAGCCGAGCGCCTTAACCACTGAGCCAACACGGCGGGTCGTTTACGGAGAAATAGAAAAGAAAAGGAATGGTTTTTGAGGAAAAAAAAAGGCACAGTATCTGTCTCTTATATCGTTGGACACCTGAACCGCGCCGTAAGGGAAGAAATAAAGGAGGGAGTGAAAGAAGAAGGGAAGAGAGAGGTGCCGTAGTGGAGGGTTCCGGTATAATTTAGACCACCTTGGGATCCTTAACGTGCACTGACATCGCACAGCACACGGGCGCCTTTGCGTTTCGCCTTTATCGAAACGCTGCCGCCGCGGTTGGGTTCGAAGCCGGGAACTCTGGATCAGTAACCGAGCGCCCTAACCACTTAGCCACCATGGCGGGTAAAATCAAATCAAAATTTTATTTCTCTCGCTCCACATTTGCTAATATAGGAGAGGGGAGAAAAGAAAAACAGCTGCCAGCCGCAGGTTGAAAAACCACCTGCACCCGTTGGTCACAAAGCAGCCGTGGTTGAGCAATTGAGGGTTTATACAAGAGATTTGTACACAAAAAAAAAACGTGTCGTCCGAATATGATGATTACAAACATAACAATCGTGTTATATGAAAAAAGAAACATTGCACACAACACGGAACTTGCAAAAACAAGACAATATGAGTGCAAGAAAAAAATAGCTGGAGGTGTAGCATTTAAAAGCACAAAATACTGTGCGAGAGCAGTTTTTCGCAGGTGGACACCACCGCCACGCACCTGGAATTGAGGTGTCCACTGACCCAGGGAGCCAGTTGCCCGCGTCTTAAACTCTTTTCATCGTTAATGATATTATAACCAATGTACCCCGGCGGCCTATGCTCCACTGCCGCGTTCCTGCAGTAATGCGCACGGTAAATGCCAACGCGTATTGCCCCATAGTGCCGTGTTTCTGCCACAGCGCTGTCCATGTCAACGCATGCAGCGCACAACTCTTTGTCGCTACCGTCACACAGCTCCAAGCGCGAATATTAGGTTCGTGGTATTATTAGTTGATGAAGAAGACGAGGTGAAATATAAAGCGCGAGAGTGTGCAGCAGTTTAACACGAGGCGTGTTCGTCTGCGTCGAACACGGCTCGGGCTAGCTTAGTGCTCTCGCGGGGTGGCCAGCGAAGATGATCTGTTCCAGCCGCGCGTTAGAATTGCAGTCGCAGATATTTATTTGATTTTTTTATTTATTTATTTAACTTGGCACAAACCCACAAACATCGCAGAATCTTGATCTGGTCTTGCCCATCGGAATAATGCTTCGCACTAAAAAGGGGAAATCAAGGCGTTGCCATTTCGCCACAGAGACAAATTACGGCAGGTAGTTCCATGATTGGCTTTTTTTCTATGGCTTATGCCATGTGTTGCAAATACCTTTAGCTGTTTCGGCAAGTTGTAGCGCAGTTATTTGATACGATAAGCGAAGCGTCATAGTTGGGATCCCAAAAGTTGGATGCCGCTGCGGTGGCTGAGTGGTTATGGCGCTCGGCTGCTGGCCCGAAAGACGCGGGCTCGATCCCGACCGCGGCGGTCGAATTTCGATGGAGGCGAAATTCTAGAGGCCCGTGTACTGCGCGATGTCAGTGCACGTTAAAGAACCCCAGGTGGTCGAAATTTCCGGAGCCCTTCACTACGGCGTCCCTCATAGTCTGTCTGAGTCGCTTTGGGACGTTAATCCCCCATAAACCAAACCAAATCAAAAGTTGGGACGCTGCACTGGGTATGCAGGCGTGTGTCGTATTACTTGGAACACTTTCAGCATACAATCGGACTGACGCATGCCGAATTTTCTCGAGAACGGAACCTCTCATGGTATTACATTAAAATAACTAGTCAATAACATCCAAATCCCAAAAATATTTCTCCATTGGATCGTTTTCCACGCCGTTCAACTTTTATACAGTCTCAGTAAGATGCATAAAAGAAACGTCAATTTCTTCCTTAAAAAATGACGAGCACATTATTCTATCTCCCCGCCATATTCCACCCCAGCCAGGTACCCCACCCCACCCCCTTTTCCCTCAAACCTTGGGCCATCGCAAAGCTAAGCCAACGCCAGCAAAACGAAGAAAAAAGAATCACGGACAAGCACTCGTAACTTTCATTGCTATCAAAACAGATATTAAAATGAAGCTAGCACGGAGGCCTATATCAAAACTGGAAAAAGCGGCGAACCCAACGCTTTGCTACACGGAGCTGCCTGCACCGTTTGAGGCATCTGAAACATGTTATTGATTGCTTCGGCGGTACTTGGAATTGATACCAGCGGCAGCGTGCGCTCGACATGCTATCTCGCGCCATGGTGAAACATGGGCCTGTGCATGGTCTTTGGTGCCCCTTCTACGGCCCTGGAGAAGCTTCCCTACGTCCTGGGAGGCAAGCAATATACCGAAACAGGTGCATGAAACCTCACAATCCTGTGTTAGGCCTTCCTCTCAGTCCCTCTTTTATCCCTTCCATTACGGCGCGGTTCGGGTGTCCGCCGAGATGCGAGACAGATACTGCGCCATTTCCTTTCCCCCAAAAAACAATTTTCATTTCTCCGTAAAGGACCCGCCGCCGTGGCTCAGTGGTTAGGGCACTCGGGTACTGATCCGGAGTAACTATTGTTCGAACCCGACCGCGGCGGCCGCGTTTCGATAGAGGCGAAGCTCAAAAGGAGCCTGTGTGCTGTGCGATGTCAGTGCACGTTAAAGATCCCCACGTGGTCGAAATTATTCCGAAGACCCGCTACCGGAGACCTCCACTACGGCACACCTTTCTTCCTTTGTCCTCTGAGTTCCTCCTTTATCCCTTCCCTTACGGCGAGGTTCGGGTGTCCGCCGAGATGCGAGACAGATACTGCGCCATTTCCTTTCCCCAAAAAGAATTTTCATTCCGGGTTCGAACCCGACCATGGCGGCCTCGTTTCGATGGAGGCCAAACTCAAAGGCGCCCGTGTGCTGTGCGATGTCAGGGCACGTTAAAGATCCCCAGGTGGGCGAAATTATTCCGGAGCCCTCCCATACGGCACCTCTCTGTTCCTTCTTTCACTCCCTCCTTTATCCCTTCCCTTACGGTGCGGTTCAGGCATCCAACGATATATGACAGATACTGCGCCATTTCCTTCCCTCAAAAACACGACCGATTTAACTCTTTCAGGAAGAAAAAAATAAACACCGGGATTCCGCTTCATTAGTGTAGTTCGACCAAGTCCATGTTACCTACCTATTTTCTCGCAATATAGATTTCGGGAAGGGACGCACGCATACACCCGAAAGGTGACGAAATGACTGTCGCAGGCAAAGGCCCGCAGTAGCATGAAAAACATGCTCTGGCTTGGTCCTTTTCAGGAAATTGTGTAGCGGGCTGTCATTTCATATGACGACCAGCGTTGCACCTCGCGTGTTCATGGAAGAATGTTTGAATTCAGATTACCTTTGAACAAAGGGTTCTGTAAAATTCTGTGTTTAATGTTCTAGCGCTCTTTTTTTACAGCTGCCAGTGCTAGTACGTTTGTGCTATTTCTCAACCGTTGAAACACTCCAAAATTAAATAACTCATCCCTAAAGTATAATGTACGAAATGTTTTAAAAAAAGTCATTTTAGCTGGATGTTGACCGAGAAAACTGGGATAAATTGCGTCCAACGAACCACGACAGGCTTTCGTTGAAAACAAGAATTAAACTGTTGAAAAGCAGACATGAATAAAGAAATGTGTGACAGGCGCAGGTGCGAGGTATTAAGTTACTTCTTTTCTTTTTAATTGACATTTATTGCCCTGTATATGCTTCAACTCCTCGAGTATTGAACTTGGCGGCATTCGCTGAATCAATGGCAGTGAAACAAAAATGTGCTCAAGCGATGACACAAAAATACATGAACTTTCTTTTTGTCAGCAAAAAAAAAACACCCACTGCTCGCGCAACTGATTTTTGTAGTGAAAATGAAACGAGCCTGTCTTTCCCTGTCAATACTAAATCGTATTTCCTTTGGCTTTGTGAAAAGTAAGAGGCGTTGAAATGCAAATTCGGCAAATGAAAACTGACGGCGAAGTGTCCTTATTCGCTGTGGTGCTGAGAGTGTCAAAAGGATGATTTGTGGCCTCGCTCGCAGAATCAGTTATTCTTTTTCTACGCTACGCACAGTACAAAGTGATTTATTTATGGTTGAGGTTGGTTGGCGAGCATGGTAGGAAATATTAGCGAACAGACCACTAAGTTAACGATTTCCTTTCACTTCGCTCTTTGTTAGAATACTGTTATTTTTAAGCACGTGAAGGAATGGGTCCGGCGCAGCATCCGCGCTTTCAGCATGGTTCATCCGGGAGCCCGGTTTATGCGGAAGATCTCTGAGCTACTTGTGGAAACAGCAGGATTCTATACACCACAGCAGACACAGGGCAGAGGGAGGTGTCTGCTGCGGTGTATAGCCTTCGATTTCTCACCAACTGGCATACACATCTACCCTCCTAACTTGCGCAACAGGTGGTCAATCAAGTTCGAAGTGTGCACAAGCCATGTGGATACCGCCGGGCCCTGTCCATCACGTGCGACTCTATGACATTAACTTGGCCATTCAGCTTCACCCGAAGGGTCAACAGTTAGTTTTCTTCCGCGTAGAAAATGAACACCACATTTGCTCATACTTTATAACCCCGGCTTTCTTAATACCCCTGAAAATGGCCGTTCAAGAAAGTAAAATGAAATTACCATCATCGACCGAGGCTGCGGTTGCTGTGCAATTCTTTACAAAAGAATGACTAACGCCTCGCTGGGTTCCTTTCGGGAAAACCTCATTTTCACATTTCAGAGAAAGCTTGGCGGGCTCTTTATCACAAGGGGCTGTCTCCTACAAACGGTATGTCTTAGTTTTGTCGCTCTTGCCATGACGTGCAAAATACTACTTTGTTTACCCACCACAGGGCATAAAGAAGAGACAATACTGACGTCCCGACCTTTCCTCTACACGTAAAATGATGCCGGTTGTATTTCGTTCTTTATGTAACGAAGCCAGTTTCCATTTCAGCATCTTCGCACGCTCAATCGCTCGCGCATCGAGCGCCTCGCGCAGAGAGGTTGTGCCGTGCGTGCACAGTGGGTGCCCGGTCACTGCGGCATCGCCGGCAACGAAGAAGCTGACGACCTCGCGACCGCTGCACACCAACTACCTGCCAGCGATCTGCCCCTTGCGCTGGAGGACGTGCGTGCGGCCATCCACGACCATCTCCGAAAGCAGCACCCCGACCCACGCATCGCGGGAATTGAGCGCATCGACAGTGTCACCGGCTGTCGCGCAATTACACGGTCACAACGTGCAATGATCCTCCGCGCGCGCATTGGCTGCGTATGGCCCGGGGAACGACGGGTGCGTCACGGAATCGCGACGAGTGATGTGTGTGACGGATGCGGTGCAGTGGAAACACTAGAACACCTGCTCCTTCGCTGTTCCGCGTTCGCCGAGGCTCGTCGCGATATGCTCGCGGCCTATAGGGCGCACGGCATACTACCAGACTCCATCAAGACGCTAATATGGCCGCAGGGCAGTGCGCGCACTCGTGAGCGAACTTTGGTGAGCCTCTGTGCATTCCTCGAACACACGGGCTTGACGTCCCGTCTGTTCTCCGTCAGGTAGTTACACGCAGTGACCGAACGCTCCGCGAGTTCTACCTTGAACGATTAATAACTGGACGCCCCACTACAGTTGTAACCAACACAGTGGTGTGCGCGTGTGTGATTTAATTCCTTTAAAATGAACTAATCACGCGCACAACCTGGACACATTTCTTATTGTGTAAATAGTCTGTACATATTACTTCTCCCCCTATCCTTTATACCCTGTCCCCTCACCTCTTTCATTTCATTTCTCCATTCTGCCTGCTGTCCTTTATTTCCGCTGCCCCAGCTCAGGTGCTTCAGTATCGATGGCAGATGCCGGGGCTGGCAAAATCTTTTCCTTCCTTTTTACTATTATTTTTTTAATAAAACCACTACCACCACCACCACGCTCAACAGGGAGGCTGTGTTTTGATTTCCGTATAAAAATGAGGTATAGACAGTCTGTAGACTTCCTATAGACGCTATTACCTTCCTACAGATATTTATTTTGTCTACTGATAGTATATAAGTGTCTATAGGCCAAAGTCTATTAAAAGTGTGTGGCCATATATCTATAGATTGTCTACGGACTGTGTATAGGATTTGTATTGCCTATTGTCTATTCTCTAGGATCCGTTTATAGGCAGTCTATAGACTTTATAGACAGAAGTCTATGAACTGTCTATAGACTATGTAAAGAAATTTTTTAAAGGGTTATGCGTTTAAACATCAGAGAGGAAAAAGTATAGGTCGGACCACGGTGTTAGGCACACGCTTAGGGTAGAGCTACAAGATAAACCATCCCCCAGACCCTTTTAAAGGGGCATTGACAACATGTAGATAGAAGCCGGATTGCATCGATAGACTGGGACATTCTGAAGACAGAGACACCGCTCATGCCGAAAACGGATATTTTATACGCTAGAAAAGACCAAAAGGCGAAATACAGGAGTCGCCATCTGCGGTCCATTTCGCAAGTAAGATTTTTGCGTCGACATCGAATTAAACGCGGATCTCAGAGGCTACGCTACATCGAGAGTCTTTGCGAAACGTTGACAACTCGTCGGTGTCTATAAAGACGTGAACAGTTTGAATCGACTGGCGGAAATATTATACAGCGACAGCTGTTAAGCGCCCATTCCTGGGTTTGGCGTCGTAGTAGTATGTTTTTGTCTGTCGTAGTCATCGGCGTAACCGGCGGGTGCGTTGCCATGGGAACCACTCTCAGTTTGGTTCCTGCACAAGGAGTAAGGTATCAGGTGAGCGGAGAAATGCGTAACCGGAAGGTGGTTACCGGGGATGGAGGAGGTTATCGGAAAAGGAGATAAATATTCCCCAACTGGGGAATGGTTACCCTGGAAGGAGGAGGGTATGGCGAGAGCGTAAGAAGGAGATACCGATTGGTGGTTGGCACGGGAACCTTCCGGAGGGTAGTCACCCTGCAAAGACGAGCAGAGTTACCATAGTAGGAAGCTTTATGGCGAGAGCATAGAAAGGCGTAACCAGGGGATGGTTACAACGGTAACCATCCGGAAGATAACCGGGAAAGGAGGAGGGTGTGGCAAGAGCGTGAGAAGGCGTACCTGGCACGTGGTTGTCATAGGAACCAACCAGAGGGCAGTCACCATATAAGGAGAAGGAGGGTTGCTGTGAAAGGTGTGTGTGCATGGAGAGAGGAGAAGGTTATTGTGAGAGTGTACGACAGCGCACTACGGTGACCATCCAGAACATGGTCACCGTGGAAGGCTGCTGGACAGCAGACCTTGACGAAATAATACTGTGTGATCAAAAACGACTAGACGAAAAGGCGACAATCAAAAGAAAGAGAAGAATAAATTTATTTATCAAAGTCGGCTGGTGCGTAGCACACACTATTGCCACCGAACACTTCCGAAGTGATAGCCATCGTTGTCTTTGAGCTGGGCAGCAGAAATATCTTTCTCCAGGACGACAGATAATGGCGCGAAGGATTGAGGAAGACAGAGGGCAAGCTTCCTTGCTGAAAAACAGCGACTTGCACGCGCATTCAGAGGCGCTCACTTTGGACCCTTGTCGTAGTTGAGAGTTATGACGAAGGGTGGAAACCCACGGCGGTTAAGGCTGAGAAGAAAGTTTTCAAGCAAAAAAGAACAAATTTGTATCGAATTTAGCCTCCGCTGAGTCTACCTACAGAGAATGTATTGTACTGCCAATGTTTTCCAAGCGTAATTTGTACCTTTTAGGGCCGCCGCGGTGGCTGGGTGGTTATGGCGCTCGGCTGCTGACTCGAAAGACGTGGGTTCGATCCCAGCCGCGGCGGTCGAATTTCGATGGAGGCGAAATTTAGAGGCCCGTGTACTCTGCAACGTCAGTGCATGTTAAAGAACCCCAGGTGGTCGGAAATTTCCGGCGCCCTTCACTGCTGTGTCCCTCATAGCCTGAGTCGCTTTGGGACGTTCATCATCAGCCTTACTGCACCCACTGTAAGGCAAAGGCCTCTCCCATGTTTCTCCAATTAACCCTATCCTTTGCCAGCTTCATGCATCCACCCTTTGCCTGCAAACTTCTTAATCTCATCCGCCCACCTAACCTTCTGCCGCACCCTTCTACGCTTAGTTTCCCTTGGAATCCACTCCGTTACCCTTAAGGACCAGCTGTTATCTTGTCTTCGCATAACATGCTCTGCCCAAGCCCATTTCTTTCTCGTGATTTCCACTAGGATGTCATTAACGCGCGTTTGTTCCCACACCCACTCTGCCCGCTTCCGGTCTCTTAACGATACACCTATCATTTTTCTTTCCATGGATCGCGGCGTTGTCCTTAACTAAAGCTGAACTCTTTTCGTTAGCCTTTACGTTTCTGCCCCGTAGGTGAGTACCGGTAAAATACAGCTGTTGTACACATTTCTCTTGAGGGAAATTGGTAAACTGCCACTCATGATCTGAGACAAACTGCCATATGCGCTCCACCACATCCTTACTCTTATAGTTATCTCCCTCTCATGATCCGGATCAGCTGTCACTACTTGCCCTAAGTTGACGTATTCCTTTACAACTTCCAGGCTCTCACTGCCAATTGTGAAGTACCGTTCCTTTGCTAGACTGCTGAACATTACCTTGGTTTTCTGCATGTTAATTTTTAGACCCAGCATTCTGCTCTGCCTGTCTAACTCATTGATCATGATTTGCAGTTCACCTCCTGAGTGACTCAGCAAGGGAATGCCATCAGCGAATCGCAGATTATTTAGGTATTCCCCATTTACTCTTATTTCCAACTGTTCCCAATTCATGGCTCGGAATACCTCCTGTAAACAGGCAGTGAATAGCATTTGCGAGATCGTGTCTTCTTGCATGACGCCTTTCCTTATTGGAATTTTATTGCCGACTTTATGGAGGACTATGGTAGCTGTGCAGTTGCTAAATATATCTTCCAGCATTTTGACATAAGGCTCTTCTACCCCCTGATTACGCAATGCCTGTATGATTGCTGAGGTTTCTAGTGAGTCGAATGCTATCTTGTAATCAATGAAGGCTATATATAGAGGTTGGTTATACTCTGCGCATTTCTCTATCACCTGATTGATAGTGTGAATATGAGCTATTGTGGAATATTCTTTACGAAAGCCTTCCTGATCATTTGGTTGAGTAAAGTCTAAGGTTGCCCTGACTCTATTAGCGATTACCTTAGTAAATACTTTGTAGGCAGCGGATAGTAAGCTGATCGGTCTGTAATTTTTCAGGTCCTTCGTGTCTCCCTTCTTAAGAATTAAGATAATGTTTGCATTCTTCCAAGCTTCTAGTACAGTCGAGGTCACGAGGCATTGCGTATACAGGGTGCCTAGTTCTTCTAGCACGATGTCCCCTTCATCCTTCAACAGATCTGCTCTTACCTGATCCTCCCCAGGTGCTTTTCCCCTTTCCATTGCTCCCAAGGCTTTCTTTACTTCATCTTTCGTTACTGGCGGGATGACGCATTGCTGTGCACTGCTCTCTTTCTCATTAACGCTCTGATTACATTGGCTACTGTACAGGTCTGTGTAGAACTCTTCGGCTACGTTAAGCATCTTATCCATATTGCTAACGACATTGCCCTGCTTGTCTCTTAACGCATACATCTGGTTTTTATCTATGCCTAGTTTCCTCTTCACCGCTTTTAGGCTACCTCCGTTCTTTAGAGTATGCTCGATTCTCTATATTAAACTTCTTTATGTCAGCTACCTTGCGCTTATTTATTAACTGCGCTAACTCTGTCAGTTCTATTCTGTCGGTAGGGTTAGACGCCCTCATGCTTTGGCGCTTCTTAATCAGATCTTTCGTCACCTGAGATAGATTTCCGGTATCCTGTCGAACTGTCCTACCGCCTACTTATACTGCGCACTCCGTAATGATGGCTGTGAGATTATCGTTCATTGTATGAACATCAAGATCGTCTTCCTCATTTAAAGCCGAATATCTGTTTTGCAGCGCTATCCTAAACTTCTGTACTTTCCCTCTTACGGCTAACTCGTTAATGGACTTCCTCTTCACTAGCTTCTTCCGTTCCCTCTTCAAGTCTAAGCTAATTCGAGACCTTACCATTCTGTGGTCGCTACAACGCACCTTTCCGACGATGGCCACATTCTGAACGATGCCAGGTTTAGCGCATAGTATGAAGTAGATTTCATTTTTAGTCTCACCATTGGGGCTCCTCCAGGTCCACTTCCTGTTTTCTCGTTAGAGGAAGAAGGTATTCATGATCCGTAAACTATTTCTGTCTGCAAATTCGACTAATAACTCTCCCCTGCTATTTCTAGAACCTATCCCATAGTCACCTACCGCGTGGTCGTCAGCCTGCTTCTTTCCCACCTTAGCATTGAAGTCGCCCATCAGTACAGTGTACTGTGAGTTTACTTTATTTATTGCCGATTCTACGTCCTCATAGAAACTTTCAACGGTCTGGTCATCATGGCTGGATGTGGGCGCGTAGGCCTGCACAACGTTCAGCTTGTACCTCTTATTGAGCCTAATTTCGAAAGCTGCCACCCTTTCGTTAATACTATATAAATCCTCTACGTTACCAGCCATATCCTGATTAATGAGGAATCCCACACCTAGTTCTCGTCTAACCGCTAATCCGCGACAGCACAGTATGTGTCCGTCTTTTAGTACTGTATACGCGTCACCTGTCCTCCTTACTCCACTAAGCCCTATGACATCCCATTTAATGCCCCCTAGTTCCTCGGACAGCGCTGCTAGGCTAGCCTCACTAGATAAAGTTCTAGCGTTAAACGTTGCCAGGTTCAGATTCCAATCGCGTCCTTTCCGGAGCCAGAAATTCTTAGCGTTAACCCCCATAAACCATAGACGTTAAACCCTCATAAACCATAAACCGTAATTTGTAACTTACACATTATTCTTTAAATAGTAATAAGAGTGGATTTGCAACATCTCTAGTCTTGTCTCAACCAATTCCCGCCTCATGGCGGGATGCGAGCACAGGCCGACCCGTACCACGTGACACACTACCCTCTTTCATCCCTCCCTCTCACTCTTCTGTTCAGACATTCTTTGGCGCTTTTGTCTCTACATTTTCTCTCTGCAGAAGGTGAAGGTGGGAGTTGCAGACACCTTCTGCGACTTTTGTGAGTTTCACTCAACACCTGCGAACGAGGAACCTGATATGGGAAGAATCCTGATATGGGAAGAATTCCGGGAAGAGGCACGAAAGAAACTGGATGAGGAACAGGAATGACATCCGGGGTCGACATTTTTAGATTTTTAGTAATCAGCTGGAGGATATCCATAATAGAAAGGCTCGCTTTGTAATTTTGTGCTGTCATCGTAGAGCGAGCATATCAAGCATGAAATATAACTCGAGCTTAGCAGCACTTGTATCCCGTTGAAAACTTATAAGTTACTTCGGCTTCATAAAGTTTATCATCATGACAAGCCGCACAGTTGGCTGCTCATTCTACCTACGTGCCCTTAGGCCTCGCACATGAAATTCGCATGTCGCGCAAGCCTCTTTTAGAAAGATAGCTCTAGTCAACGTAGAAACTGGCGTTTCAGTCGTTATATAGATTTGACAATTAACTTACCTTCGGACTTAGCGATTTCATAGCAACAGCCCTAAGTTAGATGCCGAAGCATACTTTGACTATGGCCGATGCAATGGTGTCCGCAAATTTGTCCCTGGTCATTATCAACATTAACCCACCCCATCCCCCAAAATTTGACCTCTAATTTAGACCAACTTAATTTGAATGTGACCAATACGATGTGACCTCCATATTTGGACTGTGTCATTTCCAAATTTGATTCACCATCACCCCCAAAATTTAAACTAGGATTTGAACCAAAATCAATATACAACCTAATATGAATGTGCCCAGTACGATGGTGACCTCCAAATTTGGCCTTCGCCATTTACAAACTGGCCCACCTCCACCTCCAAAACTTAACCTTCTTGGATTTGGACCGAAATCGATATCCAGACAAATTTGAATGTGCCCAATACGATGGTGGCCTCCAAATCTGACTCGGGGGACTCTAAATATTTGGCCTACCCCACCTCCGAAATTTACCTTTGATTTGGACCAAAATCGACGTTCGGGCTAATTTCAGTGTACTCGATACGATGGTAACTTCCAGCTTTGCCTTGCGTGTGATCCCTGCAAATATGATCATAGTCGAACTGCAAACCTCAGCCAACTACTTCACGGACCGCAAGACAGTGTTTGCGAGAATCAGTACGAATCAAGAAGCATGACTTAATAAACATTTAACAGTTTGCCAACTGAGAACATAATCCGAGTACATATAGCAATCGCAAGCAACAAGTTAAGCCAAGAGATATGCAGCAGCAAAATCGTGGTAGAAGCAAAAATAGCTATCGCTTGACCATTCGCTGCAACAGAGTTAAACCACTGTCATTTTTTTATTCATTCTTTGAACACATGTCAACAAACAGGAGCCGTCTACCCTCTTCATATCCAACGATTACCAAATTTTAGTATTTAATGCAGTAATAGCTTAATATTTGGCCACATCAGAAACTTAGTTGTTCGAGCATCCGTCTCGTGAGCAGTAGGTGCGCGGTTCGATGCCCAGTGTCGCCGGGTATTCTATCGGTATTTCCTGTGGGTATCTGGAGGCCGCACTGTGGTCTCCACTAGCTCTATAGCAAATATTGAGATGCGCCGACGTGAAGCATGATGGTCTGGTTTAGTGTTTGGTTTATGGTGGTTTAACGTCCCAAAGCGACTCAGGCTATGAGACACGCCGTAGTGAAGGGCTCCGGAGATTTCGACCACCTGGGGTTCTTTAACGTGCACTGACATCGCACAGCCCACTGGCCTCTAGAATTTCGCATCTAGAATTTCGCCTCCATCTAAATTCGACCGCCGCGGCCGGGATCGAACCCGCGTCTTTCGGGCCGGCAGCCGAGCGCCATAACCACTCAGCCACTGCGGCGGCCGTGAAGCATGATGGAGCGGAGCGTACTGCTATACGACGAGGGTCCCGAGCGTTCTATGATGATGATGATGATGATGATGACGTCCCCAGGCATAATCGCACATGCCCACGGCGAGAGATTGGCCAGGGTGCATTGCGAATACAAACGCACTCATGGACAATAAGCGGAGCATGTAGATAATTTTGTGCCTTAGACGATCTATCTAGTGGGAGCTGGCGCGTGATTTCTACTTCGTCAACTTTGTCACGCCG
Organism: Amblyomma americanum; assembly: GCF_052857255.1. Taxonomy (NCBI): domain Eukaryota; kingdom Metazoa; phylum Arthropoda; class Arachnida; order Ixodida; family Ixodidae; genus Amblyomma; species Amblyomma americanum. Next base: position 10,060,898 of record NC_135506.1, read on the forward strand.
CGGTGGTTAAGGCACTCGTCTACTGAGCCGGAGTACCTGGGTTCGAACCCCACCGCGGCGGCCGCGTTTGGGTGAAGGCGAAACGCAAAAGGCGGCCGTGTGCTGTGCGATGTCAGTGCACGTTAAATATCCCCAGGTGGTCGAAATAATTCCGGAGCCCTTCACTACGGCACCTCTTTCTTCCTTTCTTCTCTTAGCCCATCCTTTGTCCCTTCCCTTAGGGCACGGTTTGGGTGTCCACCGAGATATGTGAGACAGTTACTGCTTCATTTCATTTCCTCAAAAAACAATTTTCATGTTACTTTGTCACTTGGCCTGCGCTGACTACACGGGTCGCTACAGGCACAAGCATTCTTCTGGACTGGTGCTCGGATCTCTCTTGCGCAAAATGCATCGACGAAAAAAAGGGGTCACTTCATACAGATACAACACGTTAGCCATCCCACTGTTTATACAATCTCCCTTCGCCCAAAACAAATGAAATAAACCATCGTCATCATCATCCGTATCGTATTATTTGGTCCAAATTGTGTTTATTTTGAAGGCTACGAAAACAACCGGCGAGAAGCGCTGCTGCACCTACACAGCCATCCCTCCTAATTCCCCAACAGTGGTTGAGAGCTACCCATTCCTTGTATTAAAGGTTTATTTATTCTTTCGGTGTTGTATTCGCGTCTGCATAGTTGTTTATGACCCTGTATCTGCTTCAAATATGATGCAACAGTAGTGTGTAACTCACTTGATTAAAGCTGTATTTACATTGAGGGTATGAATACGCAAAATAAAAATAAAATGAGTATAAAAGCGGGCTCGAACAGAAGATCATACGCCAAGGTAGTCCGCTCCTTTCCTACTCAATGTACAGCCTTGGTCAAAAGTCTTTTCCGGAGTTCCCAGGTTCGAACCCGACCGCGGCGGCTGCGTTTTTATGGAGGAAAAACGCTAAGGCGCCCGTGTGCTGTGCAATGTCAGTGCACGTTAAAGATCCCCAGGTGGTCGAAATTATTCCGGAGCCCTCCACTCCGGCACCTCTTCTTCCTTCTTTCACTCCCTCCTTTATCCCTTCCCTTACGGCGCGGTTCAGGTGTCCAACGATATATGAGACAGATACTGCGCCATTTCCTTTCCCCCAATACCAATTATTATTATTAAATGTCTTAGGACACAGGGTTAGCTTTTGAGCTGCGTTGTGGAAGCCTTTCTCACCGCTCCTCCAAAGACCCCCACGTCTTAAGACCTGAGGACGAGGGTTCTCTTCCCGCTACTGAGATTATGATCTTCAACGGCAACCTCACTGACCGGCTGCAAAGCAAGCAATGCGGCCTGAAGACCTTTGACGAAGACTGTACGTGGCTGCAGCAACGCTCTATTCAACTCCACCGCGTTCTCCGTGCGAGGCACACATGTGGGAGGCCGGCTGGCAGAGCCCGTGGTCCGTCCGGGGACGTCGGGTCTCCGTCCAAAGCAGAACGGGATCGAGAGATAGCGAGGGAGTCACAGAGAGTGCGAGAGGGAGAGAGCCCGAGACCTGTTTGTGGCGGCGAGTAGCAGCAGCTGGGCCCGCGATCCACGCACGTGCCTCGGTATTCCGCACTCCGCCGCAATGGCAGCGAGGTTCCCGTCACAATGGGCATATCGATCACGCGAGGATCTGGATCGCACGCCGGCACCGCGACGCGGCAAAGACGAAGACGCTCCCCCCCCCCCCCTTCCTTATCCACAGGCTGCAGCGGCTACACACAGCAACGACACGTTCGCGAGCGGCGGACACCCTCAGAGAAAGAGGCGAGCCCGCCGCCGCTGCTGCTGACGACAGCGGGGCAGCAGCGCAGATGGGGGGAAAGATCAGCTGCGAGTCACACGCTATACGTAACCTGCTGCTGCCGCAGCCCGCCTGCGGCCCACAGCCGCTGGCCCGCGATAGCTAAGGGTGAGCGCGCGCGGGATGCCGAGAAACGACACGTCGAACATTGTGTAACGGGCCGCGAATGAGCGAGACTTGCGTCCGGGGAATTCGGTTCGCGGTGATGAAAGTTGTCTTTAAGGGAGAAGATTGTTCGAGAGAGAAGCAAGAAGAAGCATGTTCGGTCGCGAGTGGCTCTTTACTTTGAGGTTTGGTTTGGCTTGGTTTATAGGGTTTAAGATAGATAGATAGATAAAGAGGAGGAGGGAAAGACAGGGATGTTAACCAGAAAGGGGTTCCGGTTAGCTACCCTGCACTGGGGAAGAGGGATTAGGGGCTAAAAGGAGGAAGAGAGAAGGGGAAAAAGGCATAACACACACACGCAACGCTGTCACAATTTGTCACTCAATCCAGTCGCTCTCAAGTAGGCAGAGTGCCTTGTATGCCTTGAGGGCAGTCGACTGCTGTGGCCACGGACCGAGAATCTTTTGCTCTGTTAATGGGCGAGGATCGAGGCGGTCCAGGGCGGTCCCAAACAAACTCTGGCTATGAAGGAGGCAGTAGTGGAAGCCTCCGGATAATTTAGACCACCTCGGGATCTTTAACGGGCACTGACGTCGCACAGTACACAGGTCTCTAGAATTTTGCCTCCAACCGAAATGCGACCGCCGCGGCCGGTATCGAACCCGTGTCTTTTGGGTGAGCAGCGGAGCACCATAACCACTGAGCCACAGCGGGGGGTGGGCTCTTTACTTTATGTGCGTTCCTTGATCCGATGCGGTGGCTCAGCGGTCATTGCGTTTCGGATACTGGGAACGATGTCGTGAGATGGAATCCCGGCCGCTGCGAGATGGGTGGGAAATATAAAGACGTCCTGGCGCTGTACGATGTTACTCTCAGCGAAAGATCTCCGGGTGGTCGAAATTAAACCGGAGTCCTCCACTATAACTCTTAGCTTCTTCCTTCTTTCCCTCGCTCCTTCGTGACTTCCCTTACGGCGGGCTCGACGAGTGGTAATTTACATTACTGTAGCTAACAGTGGCTTTTTGTACTCAACGAGAGAGCATCGATAGGATGAAGTAAACACTTCTTTCCGATTTAAAAACTTCCTGCAAAATCTTTTTCGCAGCTTGCAAATGGCAGTAGGATACAAAATTCATAACAAGGTACCCAAGACACATATGCTGTTGGTGAATTTGACCTGAATTAGAACGGGGCCAATGTTCGCAGGATGCAGGTATCTCGGTTTATAATCCCCGCCACGGCCAACGTAATACCAGCGAAATGACGATGAGTTTCTCTAAGAAGTCCACATATGCGTCGAGTTTGTCCTCACAAAGCCGAAAGGGGTAGATGCAGATTTCATGGTGTAAGGTGGGCCCCGTTAACGCTTCCGCCAATACCTACAAGGAGACGACACGGGATTGACCGGTGAATTCCCAGTTTTTAAGGCTTGCCCCAGTCACAACTGCTGAATTGAGGCCCACTCTTAATCAACATCATGCGCTACCTGGGCTGTTTCCTTGAACGCAACTGTCAGCAAAGTTTTCACTTAGCACGAAACAAAGGTCTAACTGAATTTGCTGATTTGTTTCTCAATGATCAATCAAGTATCCGCTGACACCGTTGCAAACGTTGTATATACACACTTTAATGCAATCGATATACCTGAATCTTAACTTCTTGTTACTCGCAGAAAGTTCGCTCGGTTGTCATTCCTTCACACGTTATACTATAGCTGACCAGCCATTCTCACGAAATCATATCTTTCCTGTGCCGGATTGCTCAGCTCGCCTGGATCATGCGCATAAAGTCCGCCCGATCTTCACCCGCACACTGAAATATCAGAAGTCACGGATGGTATTGGCAATAAATGAATGAAACGCACTGCCATCCAGCATAGTCAGCCATATCGAATCATCGTCTTTTCAAGAAGCTTTACTAACACTGTTGAACACAGAAAATGCGTCAGACAGTGCTTGACTCCTGCGTAAGTTATGAATGCCTTTACATTTTGCCGGTACCCTTTTGCTTTGCTTATGTTCTGTTGTTGCTGTGCTATGCTGAAGAATGCCTTAGCTTGTTTTGTGTACCGTGTTTTCACAGTTCATGAATCTTCTCTTATGGCAAAATGTTAACTCAACTTTGCGTGCTGTACATTTTCTATCATTTGCTATCGGTTGGTGCTTCTTTGATACATTCCACCCCTATGTAATATCCAGTTCTGGACCTTTAGGCTGAATAAAATAAAGAAATAAATATACTTCTCTAACGGAACATGTTTAAAAATTAATCGTTGCTGTAACTTACTCAACATAAGTTTTACATTCGTTATTTCCGTCACTTCAATTTCAGTGACCATTTCGAAATAAATCCTTGATTGACATTTTGGTACTTCTCCTGCTTCAAATGCGGTGCGAATTTCTCGAAAACATGCAGCATTTTCTGCACCCCCCCCCCCCCACACACACACACACGAAACGAAGAAACTATATCGAAAATATAAGCGGTCGATCTCAAGCCGTTTTTCTGAGTAGGGGACGATGTGCAGAGACATCAATTCGAAGTCTTCTTCGCAACTTATGAATTAAAGAATGAATACAAGCTGGTTCTATCCTCGGAGGCTGCAACAAAGTTTCAAACTCAAGTGTTTCTCTCTCTCACACACTGTTGCTTTGCAGACTTTCATGGCTCAGTGCAGAATGAGACACCTACACACTGCTTCTTCCATTCAACGTGCCGCAGATAGCTGTGACTCAATGAGACTTCAATTACCCTTGGTTATTGCCAAACGTAATAAAACAACACGCTTTGAAAAATACAGAAGGCACCCTATAATCATATCTAGGTGCTGGCGTATACAAAAAAACTACATTTCGAACCAAACTGTCAATTATGATGCATTGGGACAAATAAATCAGTATGTTACTAATATTTTCATGAGCAACACCATAAACCAGGTATATGCTCATAACTTTTAGCCCCTATAGACCTGCGTTGGTTTTATTACACTTTCAGCAAATTTTTGCTATTCTATACGTTATTTATACGAGATGAACAGTCACCTGTGTATTGCGCTATTTGGCCGGAGGTGACTTTGATCCCATAAATATCCATTATCTTCATCATGATATATTCAGACGAACCACTGCATTAAACACACGCACCCTGAAAACACGAAATATATAACACATAAGTGAAATACAACAAATGTCCCAACTGCAAATGGGGTATGTGCGCATTATGAATTAAGGGTGAAGATTAAATTTTAGGAAAGAAACTACCCAAGCAGCACAGATCATCGGCGCAATATTGCAACAGGAAGGTCCCATCCTGTTACTTTGTAGGCCAACTTTGCCAATACAGTTCCAATGTTGGGCCAATTACTTGTGCTGCTTGGGATAGACATACTTTCAGATAAAGATGCTACAATACAGGAGAATGTCTATTTTTCTCAACGTCATGGTAGAGGCTCGAAAGCTCGGAGATAAGCGGACCAACCGTTTTTGATGCCTCTCACCCCCTCCCGTTAGAAAAACAACCAATTTGGTCCTCAGGACATCACTGAGCCACACACAAAATAGGGGCATGAGGCTCTTTCATGATAACAGCCGCTTGAGGTATACACGGCACTTATTCTCACAGTTTACCACAGTTTCTATCCTTATGGCGTCAAAACAGGCTGAATTTGTTTCGCAGGTGATTCCTGCTGCTTCTTACTACTGTTACCACGGCGATTCCGTTCGGTCTTGTTCAGATAGCAATGAGAAACAATAAAAGAATTGACAAAGCCACCATTATCTTGTCTCGGTAACGGAAGCTTTACTGGCCCATATGTTGTACAAAGTTTCAACGTGGGCTTTTTTTTCTCCATCGCAACGCCTTCTTCTTAAGAGGCTCTAATACGCGCACCTTGGCAGTGCGCGAAGACACACGTCCAGCGTACAAGCTGGCCGCGCTCCCCCTTTTCCCGTGGAAACAATATATCGCCCGGCGTCCCGTGCGCGGCGAGTGGCCTGGCCGCTTATCGGGTTCTTTCCCTGCGAACGGCCGGCGGACGCTGCCGGCCTCATCGATCGGCCCGACGCCGCCACCGGGGCCCCGTTGCGCCGGGAGACGACGGGCCGCGCAGCCTCCCCTCCCTCCCCCTTTCCCGCTAGGGAAGCTCAGGAGGACCCGCCGTCCCTCCTTCCCCACCTCGGTCTCCCCAGCGCCCTTCCTCCCTCGTCCGTCGCTACGGCCGCACTGGCTTTCCCCCAATTCTGCCGCGCTTCTCGGCGAGCCACCTTTCGTTCCCCTTTCTACCCAGATTCGTTCCTTCAGCTGGCCACCCGTCTTCCAAGCCTTCCCTCTCCTTTCGTTAGTTTCCCTTCCCCGCTACGTCTCGAACCTTGCGACAGACACTTCATCCTTGCTCCGTACTTTTCCCGGAACGCAGCCTCTCCTCTCCGCTTCACCCACGCTTCGCAGCGACCTATCCCTCTCTGCCTTTCCACGGTGGTCTCTCTTCCTCTGTCGGCTTTGTTCTGCTGTTCCGACTCCTTGCATTCGTAATTCTTCATTCGTCTATATTCAGCGCAGCTTCGAATAGACGCCATTGTTTTACTCCTCTTTACGTGCGAAAGAATCCTCCTGTATTCCCCGTAATAGTTCGCCTCCTTCCTCGGGGCTTGGCAGACGCTTATGTCTCGTCTCCTTTCCGTTTCCTCCGTAAACCTATCCTCCAGTTTTTCCCATATCAAATTTACTCCTTCCATTGCCCGTCTATTTTGTTGCTACTTCGGACGCACCAGGAACACACGTCGGCCTCAAACTCATTTTTATATAAATATATGTTTTCTACATATAATTTTATGTAATATAATTTTATATAAATTTTTATATAAATAGACAATGGTTCTTGTTAACAACAGCCCAACAGACGAAACCGCGTATGATTGTAGCAGTGGCCAACTACCGGTAGATCATTCGATGTCTTCCTGCTTCGGAAGATGATACAGCTCGTGCCTCCTCAGACTCGTTCCCCATTTTAATAACCTTAGTTTTGCGTCACTAAAAAGTCCTACAAAAATTCCACGCATTCGTTGCTGTTATTTATCACATCAAAACCACCTTATTTCAAACGGCTGAACAAAGCTGCCCTAGCACTGTGTGTCTAATTAAAAGCGCGTTAGACAACTTGTAGTGCTTGCACTCTCACACATCGCTTCGATAACGTCGAGGGCGCGTACCACTTCGGTCAACTCTCCCTTAGATGAATTAGCGCGCGCGACAAAGAAATTGAAAGAGGTGCAACGCTTTCTTAAAACCCGTACAGGAGTCTCGCCCACTCGCCTATGTTTTCATTAAGGAGTCCAGCGTCATCTCAATAATCTTTTTCTTTCTTTTCTTCTTGCCCTGCAACTGAAGCGCCGTATTCGCCCACGTGCGCTGCCCATCGCATCACCGGTCTATGACGGCGCCGCCTCGACGGCCGCTAAGTATGGAACGTGCACGGCACGTATTCAGGAACCAGCGGAAGCCGATTCGGGTGGCTCACCTTTTCTCGTCTGCCCCCGCACGTTGCCTTTGTGTAGGCTCGCATAGTGAGAGAAAATTCTTCACTTCGAGCCCTCGCTAAACCTTGTTCGGCGAGCCGTCTCCTTTTCATTAATGAGATCTTTCCCATCTTTTTTCGCCCAAGAGCCATGGAACTTCACCGCCCACTATGCTAGGCCACCGACTTCGGCACTTTCAAGTGCGTACTTTTGGTATATTTGGAGGTTGTTGGTTTTGAGGGTCTCATTTTCATGCTGAATTTCACCGGTCTGTGAGTCTGGACTTTTTGCCGCACTGTTCTGCGCTTTTTTTTTGATCGAATTGTTGGACTAACTGCCTAGTGCAGTTTCTCTGTTAGGAGAGTGGAAGAGAGGGTAAGGGCAGGCGGCTGTCCTGCTACGGCCGTCATCCCTTGCATATGGGCAGGTTTAGGACGGGTGACACCTCCCCTTTTCTATGCGAACAAGCCACGCTGTCTCTTCTTTTCTTATTTTGCTGCTAGCTCTAGTCTTCGTTACCCTTGTTGTCAGCGCTGCACCGAGCAGCTGCCTTTATTAAAAGCGCTGTAGAAGTTTAAATCATGACATGTTGACTTGGAGGGTGTTCACGAAATGTCATTTCTTGCACTGCGCTAGGGCAACTTCGAGCGCAGAGTAAACAAAGAGATTTTGCGACAGTGTGTCCTTAAAATCAAAATTAAACAAGGAAATGAATTTTTCATTAACTAGTCGCGGACTTAACGCCTGCATTACCATTATTAATGGTGGCGCGGGGGCCTCTGCAAAAATATAAAACAAACGACGCGTCGTTGTTATTAAAAGGAACGCTAAATTGTTTGTTTATCTCATTGACCACGACTGTCTGCAATCATGGAGAGCTAGTTTACGGTACCCGGTCATTATTTCTCTATTTCTGGAAAATACTCATGCAAGGACAAATGACAATGCAAACAGGCGATGTCTGTAATGTTTCTGGCGTTATGAGTTGTGTACTTTAAGCTTGGTACTCAGAAATTTTGCCGCATGCTTCTCCCAGTGAGGTATTTTGTAGATGGTTGAGAGAGCCATATAAGCGAACACGTACTCACTCTACGTCTCGTGAAACAGTGCGAAGCCACTCGGCTGCCTCTTATTTTAGGAACCTACTACAGGCAGACTGTCGTGATCACAGTTATAAGAATATCATCAGGGTATGTTTCGTCTACATGCTCTCCTTGTATATCGTCCCACCTCAGGCCTTCTTGAAAATCTACTCTTTGTAAAGAAACTTACCAATATTTGCCGATGCAGTATGATAAACACCGCTTCTCAAACTCCCCTTCCCCCTCACCCTCTTATTTCTTTCCACCACCTTTTCTATAAATTCTTTTCCACCCACCATTATAGACACCTTCGATAGCGTTATGGTACGGTAAGGTGCGATACGGTGTGGTCTGTCCGGTACGGAACGGCACGGCCCGTACAGTATGACATGGGATGTTATATATTGTTTAACGTTCGGAACCGGGACTTGGGCTAACGCTTTCGGCAACAGTGGCTGAGTGGATTTGAGGCGGACAGTAAGAAAAAAATATAAGAGCACGTGCTGCTCAAATTACGCTATTGTCTAGTTAACACTGTAACTACTAAACGACGTTGTGAAGTCAAGACAACACATACCGGCTTTTAATCCCCTGACCCTTTCCATTACATATCATTGGTGCCAAATGAGCATTCGCAGCCAAGCAGAAGGACGGCACTGCAAGAATAATAACGTCATGTTCAAGATTACAACGGCGTATGCTACCACTCATATACGGTGAATTTCGAATGTTGACGCGAATGTTGACCATGGCCTTTGCAATTATAGTCGTGCATTCGGTGAGGAAACTGCAGGCTTTCCTTTTTGCTCGATATAGAAATGATCTATTCGGTTCAAACTAACGCCGTAGTTTTGGGGCAATACAGTCCCACTACGGAACAAAATGGCAGCCCTAAAGAGCGCGTACCTGTGTGCGCGAAAGTGTGATGGGTTTCGCAAGTGTCTCAGAGTGGCGCAATAAATCTGTGCCGGGGAGAGCCCGGTAACAGCGCTCCTTAATCAAACTTTGAGCATGTACTCAGCCCCCTCTCTCATGTTTCCTCAAAGCTTTAACGCGAGCACATCGACAGTTGTTACAAGTACCTTAACGCAGCGAGCTAACAATGGACAGGTCGTGTCTAAGCGTTCCAGTTAATTAGACATAACCGTGGCGGCGCTTTCGGCCTTTAACACTCCGGAAGATAAATGGAGACAAACTAATTCAGCGCGATCTAGCAGACGCCCGCCGACACCGGCGTCGCGTCTCGTCTTCCCCCAGACGCTGCTGTGTGCCGAGCCCTTCTCTCAACCTACCACGTGACCCGTTTTCCCGCAAGGCCTCCCCAGCGTTCCGGGAAGAGAGGAGCGGGGGAGGGCGACAGAAAGAGGGAGAGGAGATTTGGTGCGGAGCGGAGAGAAACCGGAGGCAGGCTCCGGACTTTCCCAATTTGTCGGTGCGACGAGGTGTTTTTAGACGCGGTCAATGAAGCCATCCTCTTCCTCCCCCACCGCCGCCACCGTCTCACCTGCTCAGGCAAGCGGCGACTGCTGCTCCTGCTGCTGCTGGGACCTGATGGGCCCCGCCCTAACGCGGCACTGGCGCAGTGTTGAGCGCGCTTCTGCGTCGGCATTTTTATGGACTGGGGGGACACGGAGTTTTCGGGCTCTTTTTCTCCCTCTGACAACGGCACGAAGAGCTACAGGAACCATAGAATTGTTGAAAATATGGCCGAGTGCGCTTTGAATGATTTGTGGAAGCAGTTTCTTAAGTTCAGAGTTTAGGCTTACGCGAGCAGTGCATATAAACTCTAGTATAAAATCTAGTATGAAATCTCTACAATAGTATAAAATCTATAAAATAGTATAGTATAAAATATAGTATATAAATCTAGTATAAAAATTTTCATAAGTCATGCGCATTCACAAAAACACTGACGTCACTGTTGTGTGAGTCACGTGACTGGCAGTGCTGTTTACTAGGTTGATGTCGTCCCACGCCACGAAAACCGGAACCGAGCCTCAGTACAGCGTTTTCTCATCAGGAACAGTAACAGGTTTTCTGGTCAGCACGAGCCACCCATAATGCAAGCAGCTGAATATATTCAACATACCTTGAAGGATCAGGAATTTCATTTTTAAAGAATTCCCGATGGAGGCATATATCATGCCGTTTTTTTTTTTTCGCCGTGAGTTACGTCCTGCTTATACTTACCACAATCTTAGTCTTTCTGCACTGTATCGCAGTTTTCTGTTGCAAATACAGAATGTAGTTAGAATTCGATTACGGTCGCAGTTGGCGGTTCAGCCATTTTTACACACAAGGCAGGGCACAGTTGGTTACGCCAAAAAGTACCTTAACGAGGGCTCGTGCGGAAATAATTTGTAGAAGATGTGGTGCACAGCTTACGCCTGTTACAGCCTTCCAATGTAAGGAACATCCTGACATTAGGTTTCCTAGTCCTCCCAAAAGTAAGCTTGAGCCCTTCACGAAAGACAGCGTTATCATAGAAAATACAATATACGAAAATGGCAATACATGTGCGTCAATGGACAGTGGTCTGAATGCATCCAGAGGTTAACAGGATATACTCGGGGCTGGGCCGCCTCGAATGCACCTTTTGTCAGTCATGATTCCACTGATCCATTTAGAACCCTTTTGTTGATGCTCACACACAACTGCTCGTTTATCGATGCGGGTGGCGCCCTCTACAACTCGTCCCCAGATCTTTGCTGGACGTCACGTCCACGCCTGCTGGAGGCTCTCCATAGCAAACCGCGATGCATGACGTGGCATGGAAGCGAGAATAGCTCTCAAAGTGGACAGCATGGGACGCTTGCTTATGAGCTCGGTCCACACTGAGAGATGGCCTGTCAAAGCTGGTACATGCTACTTGTTTGTTCGCCGAGCAAAGCCTGTTAGTTCGGCTGGGGTGCGGGCCAGCAGTTGTGCCGGAGCGTCGCTAGGGTCACTTGGGGAGCGATGGCAGCGTACCGGAAAATAGGCGCGTCAAGCAGCGGCGGTTGTGCTCTTTGAATTGGAAACTGATGCACAAAAAGTTGGCACGCTAGTAGCGTCCCCTATTGTTTGTTGCCAGTGTTCCTCTGGTAAGGACAAGCCACCGCGTCCCCAGTAACACGCTTTTCCAAAAAAAAAAACATGAGAAAAAACAAGCCAGGAGAGAAAAACGGAGACAAAACCGAGTGACCCCAATGGTTCAGTATTGTCGTCCCTACAAAGGACGCAACCCATCTGCATGAACGCACGTGAAAGAACTTCACCGAGGCAGCAGATGCTATAACAGGAGCTAGTTAAAACAGTTCATCAGCGCTAAACGCGCTTCACTAATGGACGCCGGCCCGCGTAGTTAATAAAACGGTGATACACAGACAAAAAGTCGCGCTTTGTCTTATCTGCGCCGTATCTATTGTGTCATTATTTTGCCGGCATGAAGTGTAAAAGCTTGTGCTCGAAGAAGACGTCACAGCATGCTGAACCACAGCCGTGGGCGTTAGGACAACAATGCCAGATCGCTTTCAGGAACGCTTAGCGCTCTCACTACGCTATACGCGCACGAAGCACGAAATATAACACTTCAATCTGGCAATCATCCTGTCAGACAGAAGTTCTTTTTCAACGAGAGTTATGGGGGACACATCTGCGTTCCTTCTTGCTGGTCGACAATGCAGCACGTATTTGGGCCACTCTTTCTTCGTGTTTTCTGAACATGCGAACCACTGCAAAGATTGAAGGGCGGCCACATTCTTGACAGCGGCTGACCAAGTGGCAAAAGGGCGATCATTTCAACGAGCTGGCGTGTTCCTGCCATCAATCACCCATCAATCACCGTCTGGCCCCATTGCCATGTATAACAATTGTCGCCTGAAAGTAGGGCGCTGTAGCCGGTATTCTTGAGGCAGTTTACTTACCTGAGAGCCCCGCTTCCATCACTCCCACTGACCTGCTTGCTGTGGCATCCCGTCCTTTTCAGTAAGGCGGTCACGCGTTTGCATCGACTGTTGCAGATTCTTAAGTTCATTTTTCCCGCCGATACTGCGTTTGTTTCTGCAGGGCAAACGCCTACATAGCCAGAAGAAACTTTCACTAAGAGCAATAACAAGGATTCAGCTTTTCTTCGTGTCCCTTTCCTTTTTGATATGCAAGGAAATTGCTCTCTTTAGGGGCCTCCGCGTTTCAAAAGCTCCTTTGATGAGCTGTAGGGGAAGGATATTCATTTGATAGCTCCGCTGCTTCTACTGCGGCTAGTATGGAAATTACAGTGGTTAAAAACCATCATTTATGGTTACCCACCGCCGAAGCTCGCTGTCTTCTGCGTTCGGGGGCTGACATTAAGCTCGCAGGTTAAAATCCGAGACTTCCGAATGGCTGCATTTCGTTGGCGGTGAAATGCAACAAGACTCATGTTCTGTGTGACGTCAGCGCACACGTTAAAGAACTTTCACAGGTCTAAATGAATCCGGGGCCCTCCACTACGGCGTCGCTCATGGCCGATGCGTCGCTTAGGGACGTTGAACCCCGTGTCTATACCCATACCTATACCCATACCCATATACATACCGATACCCGTACCGATGCCCATGCACATGCCCATACCCATACTCATGCCCGTACCCGTAACGGTACCCGTACCCGCACCCCTTACCAGTGCACGTGCCCAAACCCGTACCCGTACCTATTCCCATTCCCAATCCCATATCCTTGCTAATGCCCATATACCCATGTACCCATAGCCATACTCATTATTTCTGAAAGTTCACTTCAATACTGAGTTCACTTCGCTATCTATGAAGGCATATCGTCGATAAACCAAACGCACTTTTTTCCATTCCATGAAGGCAAAAAAATAGATCACCATCCAATGGCGAGATAGCCATCTTGAGTAACTGGGAACTTTAGCATGTATATATGCTATGAAAGTACATTACCAAGTATGTACTGCAACTACCTATATCCGTTTACCTCGTACCGTTTACATATATATGTATATATGTCCAGGAACATATGAATTTTAAGTCTAGAATGAGCAGTTCTGAATACATGGGCATTAAGTCATTAATACTATCGCGTCCTGTCCTTAAGGCGGAGCTTAAGTGTCCGCTCCAATTTTTTTACGCGTGTCAGCCTGCTTGATAAGCATATAGCTTCTGGTTCAAGGTGCATTCTTCGCAACTCTTGTATATATACATATCTGAATAACCTGTGCAGAAGCAGTAGATACCATCGCCTGATTACCAGGACGTCTACTCCACAGCGGCGCTCTCCCAACCTGGGCCCTGGCGCGCGCGAGTAAGGCCTCCGTGTCGTTGACGCCGCCGCTGACGGCGGCGCCACCATCACGCCTTGCCCTGGGCCAGGAAGCCGCGCACATGACGCATGCTGGACGGCCCCCCTCCAGCCCTTCTTTTTCCCCTCTTCCTGAATATGCTCCCCTTCTCCTCCCTCTCGGCAGCGCGCCGTCTCCCCACCGTCTCCCAAAAAAGGGCACCGACGACGCGTTGCTCCCCAGCTCCCGTCCAAAGTCCCCCTCCTGCCTTTCCGCCGCTGCGGGCTACCTTGCTCTCCTCATCTCCCTCATATCGAACAGCTCACCTGGTTCCCCACTCGCCCGCGCTCTCTTCCCGCTGGTGTGCTCCGCGCTGTATCTAGCTGTGCACTCCCTTCAAAGACCCTGGCCTCTCTGACTAGTTTTTCCTCAATTTCCCGCGTCTTCCCCTCTCTTTTCGTTAGTGATGCTACTTTCCTAGTTTGCTAGGACCCTGCTCTGCAATCAGCATGGCGGAGAGGCAAAGAGAGTGGGTGCGAGCACTATTACGTCACCGTTTTACGGGGCGGCTTCCCTTCTGAGCGGGTTTTGAGAGTGACCGTACACGTACATAATTTTCCAAGAATATAGAGTGTGCCCGACACTTGTAAAGCATTTCGAACGGTTTCTGAACTAATTACACCCTCTGTTGAATTTCTAATCATCAAATGCACTTTTGCCGTCACTGCTGACGTTCTCCGTCCGACTTTGCGTCAGCACACGTAAATTCGCGTCAAGCTACTTGAAGCTACTTCAAAAGCATCCTAATTCTACGACATCACATGGTACATGGTGTCTCACGTTCAAAAGTTACGCATGAGCTATGGTAGAAAGCATAGTGGAGGGCTCCGGAATAATTTCAACCACCTGGGGATCTTTAACGGGCACTGACATAGCAGAGCACACAGACGCCTTTGCGTTTCGTCGCTATCGAAATGCAGTCAGTGTGGCTGGGATTCGATCGAGCATTCTTGGTCTGAGCAGCCGAATGCTATAGCCACTGAACCACAGCAGAGGATCACCTACTTGTCCGAACTGCCGGCGATGTTGACAATTTTAGGCGTGCTGATTGGCCCAACTTTCTGAAATTTGCTTAAGTATGTTTTGTGTCGCATTTCATGGGGGTGAAATGTGAGAAGACCCGTGTGCTGTGCGATGTCAATGAACGTTACAGAACTCGAGGTGGTCTCAATTAATCCCCAGCCAAACCCTGCGGCGTCTCTTATAACCCCACAATTTTTAAGTAGATGTTTACGATTTCTGAAATTTGCATCATGACGGCTGCATGCGATAATGGAAATCAACTACCTCTAATTGGACAATTCAAAGATAGATGGGAACTTAACAAGTGATAACTGCATCAACGAACTTTAATTGTACTATTCAGTGGAACAGAGGAACCTCATAAATGCTAGCTATGCTCTCCGAGCAAATGTAACCTCGACTCCTTATTTCCCTACATATGCTCGCCTTTATCTCAGTGTGGCAGGGGATCCCGTTTTGCAAAGGTACCTTTCTGCTGGCAGTAGGGAATATAAGGAATGAACTGTTAAATCACTACACGGCCCGAATAGTTAGTGGTCTTAGCAGGATCTCTTAACCCTATGAGGAAGCAGCGCCTTCACGCTATCATAGATAAGCGCACCCTAATTTTAGACCACCACATTGTTTTCTACTGCCGAGAACCCGGCCATAGGTCTTGCAGACTTAAACACTAACCACGGCATCCTTTCATGTCTTCTGGTGGCAGAGATTGAGTCCCATGTATCTGTGCAAAAGGTTTCACTGTAGCTTTACCGCTGGCGTCTGTTCGCCACCAGCTTGTATGACGCATTTATTTTTAGTAAGTTGGCGCATTACTCTGTAAACGGTCTATATTCTACGATCGTTAAGGTTAACGAGTGGGTTCAAAGAGAAGGCAAGCGTAGCAGGGGCAGCAGAAAGTTAGGTGGGCGGATGATATTACGAAGATTGCGGGGGAGGGGGAGGGGGGGGGAGGGGGAGGTTGGCCGTAGGGCGGCCGTAGAGGGTAGGATTAATTGAAGAGATATGGGAGAGGAGTTTAGCCTGTAGTGGGCGTATTCAGGCTCATGACTATGATCAGATCACTCCATGTGACGCAGCAGGAGGGGAACTCGAATTCTTTTCCAGGATTTTTTCTATCCTTCATTTCAGAATGATGTAAATCACTAATTCGAAGTTTTAAAGCATGAATCGCTTTTGTTTCCCATTATCTCCATACTAAGGCAAACATGCTGGGTATGCCGTCTGGATATGCCGCTAATCAGTCATGTCAAAACTATATTACACTTCAGCGAACGAACGCAAGGGTGGATAATAAGTAGTAATAATTAATAACCTGCTTTTTTTCCGAGAACAATAATTCCCTGGAATGACCTTACTAGCCGGATCGTTTTAGTCAAACATGGCACTATTTTATTACACCACACCTGATCTCATCTATAGACCAAATATAATACTAATTTTTCCTAGCTTTGTATTGTTTCTTTGTGTTAGATATTGTAGCTCTGATGATGATTTTACTAAGGTTTCATGATTTCTTTTGGATATATTTTGAACTGTCGAAGTTTTATTCATGCTTGCAGTTGTGTGTTTAGTTTGTACTTTGACTATTATGTTTCATATAGATCTGTTTAAACCACTCTATTCAATACTGCGATCCCGAAAATGGGATCGGAGTGTCTGTAAATAAATCTGAAAGAACGTATTTTTCAAAGCACCCTCACGAATGCAGAGGGGCTACAATAGGAGCAGGTACTGGGCCAATACACGTACTGTCTCGGAGCCCAATTTTCCTCAGCGGGCACGAGTGCACCGCAAAGAACGAGCACAATATGGGAGCAATTACTCATTGACATCCATCCTAGCGCAGCCATACGGCTATGGCTTTGACCAACACAGTTCCCACACAGTTCCCACAGTTCCCACTCTCGCCCTACCATAGGTTTGCCGTCCCGGTCGACTCAGTTGGTAGAGCGACTGCTCCGGTGAAGCGGTGAAGCAGGACGAATTTTTCTTTAACTTCGAAGTTCCGAGAAAGCTGTATAGCTTTCCTTTGTAGCTGTATGGCTGCGCGCGGGTGGATGTCAACGAGTAATTACTCCCTTTTTACAAATCTACTCCACCTTGGGGGATTCCCCTAAACATTCGACCGCCAAATAACGAGCATGTTTGCATGGCCAAAGATTCTCCCGAGAGGGTCGTAGACTGCTAATTATTACGCATTCGTCACCGGCTTTGCTGGCACCGAGGAAGACAGCGATCAAGGCAGTGAAGTTTACGCATGCATTGCTGTCCACCAAGCTCTGGACAATCCCCCCACCGTGGGCATTCGTCATTGCTTCAGGGGCAACAACAACTTGGGGCTGACACGCAGTGAAATAAGGGCAGCATCCACTTAGCAGTCCTTGGATCATAGCGGGACGCAGTCGTGCCGTGCGGCAGCTCTGAAGGGCCTCAGTCGTAATATCACGCTTTTTCGGACTGGAGACGGTAAGTGGTAGGCATTGTTCATTTCCTTGGCGTTTTTCGAAGAGAGCGGTGACGCTCTAAAACAGGTAAGTACTCTATTCAGTGTGCATGCAATCAACTACCTCTGTGTTGCTAAGAATTGTATATAAATGTAAATTTCTTGTTGGGGAAAGGAAATGGCGCGGTATAATAATAATAATTGGTTTTTGGGGAAAGGAAATGGCGCAGTATCTGTCTCATATATCGTTGGACACCTGAACCGCGCCGTAAGGGAAGGGATACGGGAGGGAAAGAAAGACGAAAGGAAGAAAGGGGTGCCGTAGTGGAGGGCTCCGGAATAATTTCGACCACCTGGGGATCTTTAACGTGCACTGACATCGCACAGCACACGGGCGCCTTAGCGTTTTTCCTCCATAAAAGCGCAGCCGCCGCGGTCGGGTTCGAACCCGGGAACTCCGGATGAGTAGTCGAGCGCCCTAACCACTGAGCCACCGCGGCGGGCAGCATCTGTTTCACATCTCGGCGGACAGCTGAACCGCGCCGTAAGGTGAAGGCATAAAGGAGGGACTGATAATAGAAAGAGGAAAGAGGTGCCGTAGTGGAGGGCTTCGGAATCTATGAATCGGAAATCTCATTTTCTTTAGGCCCCTCCATAGAAAGCTGCGTCAAAATCGATGATAATAAATTATGGGAACAAAATTCAAAACTTTTTGCAGGCTAGTCCGCGCTGCACCCGGATTACCCTGCTGCACTTAACGCAGCGAAGTATTCCTTTATGCAGCTGCAGGGTACCGTCTTCCTGCGGTTCTTTTGACGGAGCACCCATAGAGTTTCATGTATTGTTCGAGTCTATCATTTGGCCTTGCAAGTACTTGAGCGTTCCATGGTTACCCAGGTGAATTTTGACTTGTATTGGTATGGTATTGTCCCACTGAATCCAAAGTATTAGACTAGGTGTATAAAGGACGCCGGGACATTTCCTTACGTACAACATTCGCACAGTTGAACAGGTGCACATGATGAGCAGAGGTGCTGAGCATGGGTAGATTGACTTTTTCAGCTATGCACCTGAGCGGATGGACGGTAGGTGAAAATTAGTTGACACTGGAGACTGGGCATCGGCAGACTATACGCCGGGACATTGGTCACCGGCACAACGGATCTCGGGGCACCAGCACACCGGATATCGGGACACCGGACACCAAGAGAGCGGAGTGGGAAACATCGTAACCATAATCGTCTAATCCATTAAAACTCCTTTCTTTGGGACGCCTTAATTGCTGAAAAAGTAATTACGATAGCTTCATCGCCCCCTTGCAATGTCACTTACATACAATGAGGGCGATCACACTAAAAGCCACATGGGCAGGTCCACCTTGGTCATGTGATCACCGAAAGCGTGTTCTCGAGAGCTGCCAAACAGCACATCTTGACAACATTTCTATCGAGAGACGGCTCAGTGCATGTCTTTCTGCTACGGTAGACTGCAGCCGCAGAAGCTTACACACGTTTAACCAGCAAAATTCGTTCACATTGCATTTAATAATAATGCTGGCTGGCAGTGTTGCATTTTGATGGGCAAACGTGGGGAGGGAAATGATGAAACAGCGATGAAGATGTTCGATGTAACAGCTGGCGGCGTACAAGGCGGCGTATAGAAGAGCTGTAACTCACAATGTCCGTAATTATTTTGGAGTGACCAATCAAAAACAGCATCTTAACGATATATAGCGTTCACATCGTAGGAGTGAACTTTACAGGGAAACCTAGGGATAGTTTCACAATGCGACCATACCAACCCACGCTATAAAGGCCACGGGTGTTCGAGAAGCAGTTATGCATTTTGTTTAGCTTCCGGGCAGGGTCGCCCTGGGGTCGCTTGGTTTACCCTGCAAACATGGCGGCAGCAGCGCGAGCGTGACCGCCGAGGACGCCGCCACCGCCCTATAGCGTGCTGCCTCCGCCGCACTTTGCCCGGCGCCGGCGCCGGGAGCAGCCCGGGCCGAGCAGCGCGCATCCCGAGTTGGATGGGAGTTGCGGGAGAGTGAGGAGGGGAGGGAGTCTTTTCCCGGGTTGGTAGGGAGGGAAGGAGGGGGGCGCTCCGCGGCCCGGGTCGGAGCACGACCACCTCACGCTTCTCCGCCGACGTTGGCGGCTCCGAAAGGAGTGAGTGAGAGGGAGGAGAGTGGTCACGTGCTCTCGGGACGGGGTGCGGGCCTCATCGATCGGCCGTCCCTCGCAGAGTCCGGTAGGGGAAGGCCTTTCCTCCCTCCTCGCACGGCCTCGGCGGCGGCTGTGCTGCTGTTTGTGCAGGCCAGCCTACTCCCTTCTGCGTCGTCGTCCTGGTCTCGCAGCGGGACCCATCTCGCGGCGTCTCTGCGGGCGGCCGCTCCCTCTCCATCGAGCGTGGAGCCGCCGCCGGGCAACTTCGGGCTCCCCGGCCATATTGCACTCCGACCGCAGGCGGTGCGTGATTCGTCCAAAGGGCCCACACAAATACGGCCTGCGTTCAAGGGACGCGCGTACCGAAACATCTAATGAACTGCGATGAATGCCGGCGGTTATTGTGCGTAAAATCAGGAATTGTCCATGCTTCTTGTGTGTAGAAAGTGTTGTAAGTAAACTGTACTATACAAGCTGATTCATTCTATTCTATGCAGATGTTTATGAAAAGTGCGATGATTGCAAAGCACCAACAGCATATCTTGTTCAACTATATTTGAAAGTATTTCCAAGTAAAGTTAGCTAACCTGTTCTAGTAACTCTAATTATGAACTGTATTTTTGCGTTTGATTGATTGTACTTAACAGATTGATCAACCGCTGATAGATGTGTGCACGGTTTTTCAACCAGTAAGACAGTTGGTAGTCATCGTCAACATTTGTTTACCCTACACTACATAAGGTGGGAGGTGGGGGGGGGAGGGAGAAGGGATGGTAATAACGGATCATAGTGCAGTAAAGCATGCTGCTGGGCTAGTTGGTTTAGCATATTTTGAAGCTCGGAAAAAATTCACCTTGGCGCAAATAAATTCACACAGACAAAACAAGAGAGAGAAGGAGGCAACGGAGAGGCCAGTGGTGCCCATCCTATGTTCCCTGGCCTCAGTTGTCCTTCTATTGCGTGAGGATAGTTTTCCTAAGTTTTCCCTTACGAAGAGCTGAATAAAAAGTTCTAAAACGGAGCACTATAAATGACATCTGGCTAAGAGGCTAGTACCGCAGTTCCAGAGTTCAAGGAAGTAGGCAGGTTAGGAGGTTTTGGTATCCGGAGAGAGTGAGGTTACTTTCGAATCAACCTTGTTATGGGAGGGCCAAATACACCTTGTTTCGAGAAACATAAGCGATGTTTAGTTTTATTACTACTGCTTTCTCCTCATACGCAGCCTTTAAGTGAAAAGAAGCATATGAAAGTTCACCTCCTGTTACACGCATCAATTTTCCAAACCTTTTGTGTATTTCAGTGGGAGCTGCTTTGTTTACTTGACCACCACTTTGCTTCACTTCTTTCCAACTGACAGGGCAGGAATTCATGAATAATTAAGGCGCTTGCGGATATGTTTGTATAAATTGACTTATATCCTTGGTCACCGCAATGGATTGTACGGTCGTTATGCATGTTTTGTGGTTTTGTTTGAGGAGCCGCGTTAAATATTGCGCTTGCGGTGAAGGTGAGTTTCTTTTGAGGGATCATAATTTGAGGCAACGAACGATTTTAATCTCTCCTTAAGGAAACCTTAATGAGCCATTAACCATTGTGAGCGATCTTCGAGACAAAACTCATCAGCATGCTTTCCTGATTGTGAGAGCTCTGGCTTAGGTTATGGTTCAGATAAAGGAGGGCTTTGAGGTATACCGTACTCTTACTACCCTCCAGCGTATCGTTATTCCCGTCCCCATGCATTCCAAGCGCGTTAATAATGCAATCTACATACAAAAGCCTTTGAGTGAAGTATTCGAACATATATTTGACGGAAAACTAGACAAGCGCGAATCTTAGTGGTATGATTCAGCCCCTAAGGTCATGCGGATTTGGTTAATGGTGTTGAATAGGTTTCACAAAACTAGAGTGGCTTTGTTTATATCATGGCTTTTGTAGTGAGTGGGGTTACGGTGAAGTGCGTAGATTCGAAGACAGCTGGCTGTGTCTGAGCTGTCTCCTAGGTAAGGGTTGGGAAAAAAAGTGCCAGAATTTTTGTGTAAAAACAAAGTTTTGAATACTCCTTTTACCTTCGTACTATAACTCAGTGAAATGTCCTGCCTACAAGCGTAGTTAGCTGTGTGGTGGTGGACGTGTTCCGTTCCTACAAGCGCAGAATAATATATAGCGCAAATATTCATCGCTGCGTGCCGGAAAGTTTTTGTTGTGTTTTTATCCTCTCTCTTTCCGCGCAGAGTCTTGCAGTAGAGAATTTCTCTCGCATCTGTTTGCCCACTACTTCTTCTGTTGCGACGATATGCTTTCTTATTATTCTGCTTTGTGTTTCTGCCATCATTGTACCCAGTTCCTTCCGAAGGCCCGAAACACTGGCCGGCAGTAGTATCTGAATTAACAAATAATAAATAAAGGTGCGGGTACTCAAGGCCCCTAGGGAGTCGCACTCACGCGAATTCAATGAACCAGCTGGCAACAGTAACTGCGGGTTGGCGGGCGAACTGGACGGCACGAGGCAGCTGGCGTGCCCGTCGCGGGCATGCATAGCAGGGAGCAGTGGCAAGTGTAGGAGGTGGTCCCTAACTGGGGTGCTATAAGGCCGCCAAAACTGCGGGCGCTTTTTGGGTTGCACCAGAGCAGCTTGCATTTCGCTGTGAGCATCTGTTCTGCGCAAATCGCATTGCCTCATAGATGCAGCTGTGGCAGCACACGAGGTTTTTTCGTTGGAAACAGTTTATCTTTTCATATATCAGTGGAGAGCGATTGCTTTTGAAGAGCCGTCTACTCGTGCCGGCCTACTAGAGAATCCGGTAATAAGCCATGCGCTTTCTAAACCTAAGCCTTTAACCCTTCATACTGTCCCTATGCCCACGCCCTGAACGCCATGGTTTGAGAGACCGAAGGAGGTTTGACTCAGATTGACATACGGAAGCAGGTATACTACGCATGTATTTGTGTGTGGTGCGAGAAAAAGGCTAAATAACTGTCTCAGTCTTGCTGGATACCTGAACCAGGCTACAATGGAAGCGATGAAGGAGTGAATCAAAGAAGGAAGCGAGAAAGAGGCGCTATAGTTGAGGACTCCGGATTAGTTTAGACAATCTGAGGTTATTCAACGTGCACCAGCATCGCAGTGGACATGATTTCAGAGGCAACTTTTTATGTCGCGAAGTAGGATTTAAAAAGGAGGGACATCCCCCTCCACGCCTCAAAAAATTTCTCTGAGAAAACCGCATTGGCCTCCTTTTGTTGACAGAAGAAGTTCAAGGAATGCATTCAGCGCACACGATTTCGGCGCCAGTTCTTGTAGAAATCTGGCGGTAAATTACGCAATCATCGGCAAATAGTCGGATGTTAGAGGTAACATTGTAAGGAAGATTGTTAATGTAAATGAGAAAACCCATGGCCATTGGCAGTATGTTCGCAAGGATCGCATATGGTGTTCCGTAAGGCGGTTGTCCTGTGGGCTGTAGGCCGGTCTTTTTCATTGGCCGGTGTGGCAATGGTATGAGATCGCTTGAATCAGTTCAGCCGAGAATAAATGTTCCCCTGTCAGTGATTAAAACGCAAGGCGCACCGTATGTCAAGACAACATGAATCCCAAATAATTATGTTAAGGTCTTTGATGCTTTCTTGCGATGGCGTCCTGCTCGTGGGATTGCCCGGCTCCGTCGTTTAAAGCCTCGCTAGGAGAGACAAATTTGGCAGGGCCGTATAATCTGTTGCCATCCTCGTGGACTAAAAACAACCTGTTCCGAGCCAGGTGTACTACCTTGCTAGGAGTTTGTAAACCCAAGTCTGCTCGTCTCTTGAGCCGCTTTTAGCCTTCTGTTTTCCAGCCTCCGATTTTTTCCCAAACCGCCGCCTTCCCTCTTGGGTGTTCTTGTTCTAACGTTCCCAAACACGTACCTCTCCATTCCTTTTTTCCCCTTCCGTCTCTAGGGACACAGGGATGGCGGTCTGTCACCAAAGCGGCCGGAGAGGTGACACTGCAGAGGAGAAAAAAGAGGAGAAAGAGATGAGGAGGAAATCGTTTCTCGGTTTAGTCCCTCGAATACTGCCACCGTGGTGGGTGGAGAAGCGGCCGAGAAGCGAGTGGGGACTTTGGCCTGGTGGGAGGCGAGACGGGAGAGAGGGTAGAGGAAGAAAGGGAGAAGAGTGTCCCGGATTTCGACCGGCGGCCAGCGCCGCCTGTTGCTCTTCGGTCCGGAAATGGCCGGTGACCGGTGGCGTCGCGGCGCGGGCCTCAACGGGAGCGCTCGAGTCGTCGGCTAGGGTAAGGGGGGGGGGGGGATAAAAATAGGCCTAGCAGC
This sequence comes from Amblyomma americanum, assembly GCF_052857255.1. Taxonomy (NCBI): domain Eukaryota; kingdom Metazoa; phylum Arthropoda; class Arachnida; order Ixodida; family Ixodidae; genus Amblyomma; species Amblyomma americanum. Next base: position 10,084,678 of record NC_135506.1, read on the forward strand.
GCTGGACTAGCAACGGCGCGCCTGCTTGCTCTCTTGCTGGTCCTCTCTCGCTTGGCCTCCTCCTCCTCGGCCAATGAGAGGGAGAAGGGGAGAGAGGAAGGCTCTGCCCTGTGTCCGGTCGCGCGCTGCGCCCCCTTGCCGTTGGTACCAGGGCAAATATTGTCGCAGAAATTGACATTGATGAGTAGCAGGACGCCATCTTATGGCTGCTCGCGCCCCCCACCAACCCCCTGATCCCTCGCCTGCACTCTCCCGCGCTTCCTCGACGGCTGCCAATAGTGTTAGCAGAATGCGGAGCGTCTTGTGATTGCTGGGCAACGAGCAGAAAAAGCTCGTCAATCTGCTTGACTCCCCGGAGCGAAGCTGTCGTCGCTAAACTTATGGGGGCATAGAAGTCGTGCTGTATACTTTCTGCTGGGAAGCAATAGATTGTTGATTCGGGCGTTCTGCTTACTGTTTGGACACAGTCCTGATACTGTTTGGCAACCGGAGCCTATTTAGTGGCGGGTATACTGCAAGCCAGAAAACATCGTCAGTTTGCTTGCCATCATCTAAGAGTTAGTAGTATAGCGATTATGACGAAACACAAAACATATTTTGTAATTTTTCGTTGATACGTTACATCCGTGATATTTCATTGTTGCGCTGATATTTGACTGTGGAACAGTGCAAGGCCACGATATTAGCCCAATAGCCCAGTTTGCCACACTATACGTTACACTGTAAAGTGAGTGTTATGTACTCACGTTGTTGATTTGTTGCCACGCGATTTCTGAAAGGCAAGTCTAATGCGAAGTTTTTTTTTTTTGACGTTGAACAAGTAAGTACATGTTGTGTGCAGTGCACACAAAGTTGGGGCATTCGTTACGCCATAGTGACAACACTTGAGGTTCGAACTCGATCGATATGCGGAAGGATTGAAAGCCTTCGAGGGAAATAAATACGTTTAAAGGTTATCGACCAATGAACAACCAGTATAATCCACAAGATACACTGCATAGAAGCGCGCTGCTTTTTTTTAAAGATTAGCTGGAATGACGAAAGCAGGCCAACGTTGACAGCACATTGTCGTATTGATATGTGCGCAGTGTTTGTTTGGGGCTTGCAACTGTTTACAGGGGCAATTGCAATTTCCTGATAGAAATAGTGACCAGCAATGTTCAACTGCCAGACATACGTAACCTTACTCTTTATACATCCATGGTCAAAAACCTGAACATGGAGTCGTAAGTATAGTGGTACAAAATAAAATGTCTAATATTTACGACGCAGAGACAGAGCGGAGAAGAAAGATGGAAAGGGGAAGAATAAAAGCAGAAACAGTTACGAGACTTCTACTTTGAAAATATGTGCACATAAGCCTATCTGTTAGCGGCAGCCGCTTCTATTACTTGTGGGGCCAGCTGACCGTAACCTCAGCTGACTGCAAGGTAAGAATGAGACTGCTGTAGTGTGTATTACTATTCACCGAGGGGTACTTTCTTTTTCCTTGTCGCCTTTGAGAAGAACAGTGCTCGAACACCGAAATCAGTGCTTTTTTCACAACCTCTAGAACCTTACTCTGTAGAGCTGCGTTACTTGTGGATTTAAGTCCGGACAAACAACACCCGAACAGTTACAATTCAAGACTGGAAAAAGAGATTCTACAGTGTATGCCATGATATGAATCGTGCAACGATGATACCAAGCAAGTCAAGAATGTGCGCTGCATTTATATTAGTAAAAATAACTTATAGAAAAGGAAAGCTGAATAAAGAGGTTGAGGACAAAAGTCTTCAAGTAAAATATGTTTTGAGAATAGAATAAACCACGCCAGAAGCAACAACAATTTAATTCCGGGAGGGAACACATATTTTAGGCACAGCTCATGAAAAAAAAAACTGCTGCAGAACGTATAGATTCAGAAAACTATGTTGTTGCCAAAGGACAAGCTTGTAGAAACACGGAAAAGGCTTAAGAGCAGTTTCTTAGAAAGTAATAACAATATGCATGCATAGAATTGAACGGGGCCTTGATCTGGAATTTTTTGCCAGTACACATCAAGCAAGCCAATAACTTCAGAACTTTTCTAAAGAAATACCTTTTTGAATCCTATTGTAATGTTTAAATCAAATTGTGACACAATATTATTGCATTCCATATGATGTGTGCGTCAAGAATAAATTTTGTATTTGTTAATTATATTCCTCCTCTGCTGTGTTAGTATTTGTATCGTATTTCGTCACTGGACCCTTTACTAGCCAATAGCTATGGGTCCAGCAACTTCTTTGTATTTTGAAAGAAACAAATAAAATTCTTGAATTTAAAGAAACATAAATAAATTCCTGGAAAAATAAATTGTTAAATATTTGCACAACTCGCTTAACTGAAGAGACAGACTTGTAAACTTCGAAGGAAGTGAAGCGAATATTTCATAGAAAACAACGAGATTTCGAAGACAGCATGTTTTAATTTCGAAAGCAGGCGCTCGCTTAAATTCGTTCTTAATGCCCAACGCTACCTAATTGCTTTGTAGCACGCATTACGCCTCCCTCCCTCCCCCTCATAAGTGCAGTATACGTGCTAACCATGTGTTGTTTTTGCAGAGGCAAAATTAGCTTCTGAGTAATAGAAAAGTGTTAGCGGACATGTCAATTTTTGATTCAGGTTTTTAACTGATGAGAAAGAAGTGTAAAGAATTTAATTTGACGATGATTAATTTTACTGGTGCAAACGTATCTCGGCAAAACAGGACCATGGCTGAAAGGTGTTTAACCTGGCCGAGGTGGGGTTAAAGGCCGATTTTTCCCAAGTATTCTGTCCTGAAGAAGGTGTGCACCTGTCCATGGGGCAGCTTATGTACACATTAGAAAACCGGATAATGCACGGCGGGATCGGGGATCGAACCCAGCACCTCCCACACACGAAGCGGAAGCTAGGTCACTATAGGCCATGCAAGTAAAGTGGCTTATCTTCGCGGAGGTATAAAATAACACCCTCGGAGATATCTGGACTCAGCAGTATTTTGGCATGTTGCGACACCATACATCACGGACCATATACCACGAAGTTCGGAGCCACCCACGCACATCGATGGCAATACGCGATGTGTGGTTCTTTCACATCAGCGTCTTCTCTATTCTTAACCTAACCAACCCAACCACCTATTTTCTCCCTTTTTCTCTTTTCTCAATTTATCCACTTTTTAACGGCAAGTTTGAAGTTCCCTTTCACAGTATAGCCTGACGCGCTACCGGTCAGGAATTATCTCTACTCCTCCATCTGACAAGAGCTGGTCGTTTCACAGGCGATCGTTTCACGGGCGATCGTTTGACGGGTGATCGTTTGAATAGGGCTCCTCGACCGCAGTGCCTATGTACGGTCGACAATCACTCGCTGTAATGACAGCGTGGTGCCACTGAGCACAGTTTTCATGTCCGTCCCGTCTTGCGCGCGAATCGCACCTGGATGACCTGGAGGCATCCCAGAGCTTAATTATGCCCAGACGAAACATCTTCCTCCCGACTGATTGCAGCACTTCATGGGGACAAGCCACGTCATCTATAAAGGTGCGTGCCGCTGGCTTTGCCGGCCTTAGCATTGCGTGAACGTCAAACGCTCACGAGTTGTTCTTTCTTCAGCACCCACTCGCTCCCCTTTCTCTGCCGCAATGTTCGCTTCGCTTGCCACCCGAACTCCCTCTTGTTTGCGTTTTCTTTTCCAGTCCCGTCGCTCTATTTTGCCTCGGCGTCGTGCGGTTGGGCGCGAAAGGGGATCCGCTGGAGAGACTGATTTCGACCGCGGAATAGCGCCGCTAAAAGGGGCACCAAGCGCGCGCGCGCCTCCGGTCTAATCTAATTTCGGTACACGGTGGCTCCCTCTTCCGGCCACCGGCAGCAGCGGGCGGGAGTTTAGGGAAGGCGAGAGGGAATGCGGGAAGCGAGGGAGGAGGAAGCAGTTGAAGCGCGAGAGCGGAGTTGCGCACCCCGCCCTGGAGTCGGGGTAGAGCTCCCGCCTTTCCCCACTGCTCCTCACTGGCCCCCTTCTTCTCTCTCTATTTTTTGAGCGAGTTGGAAGCGTAGTCGCAGTCGCCCTGGGACACCGCCAAGCTTCCCGGCGCTGCAAGGGAGTTCCGGAAAGGGCAGGAAAATAGAGTGCCTGTTTCTGGTCGGCCCCGTGCACGTCGAACGCTGCCTTTTCTGTCTTAGCACTTAGAGCTGAAATCGCAACTGCGCGCTGCCATGATTAGTTGGACGCTGTACAGTGATGATGCTTTCGGATAATTTTACCTTTTTCCGAAGTTTCAGGAGCAATACTTGGCGAAAAAAGAATCTCCGTAGGTTCCTCTCTATATTAATTAATGATTTGCCTGTTGCACTAAATCCCACAAAATGCATTGTATAGTGCAGCGATGGCGTAGCGGTAGAGCGTCCGCCTCACGTGCAAGAGGACCGTGGTTCGAATCCCGTTGCCGCGCAATTCTCCATCGGGTTTGAAAAAAAAAGTCCGCGTGTCGATGTAATTGCATAAGCCTGGGGTGCTGCCTGATCTCGGTGACCAGAACCGACAACGCACTCGCTCACCAGAACAGGATTTGGCCACCATGGCGTAGCACTTGACCACAACCTTCTGAGAAAGCCAATTAACCCTCGGCCCTCAGTCCCCAGCGGCTGCGGAGAAACTGACCAAGGCGGCGGTAAGACCTGTGACGCAGCGGAGGGCGCTAAGAATCCCTGTCCCCGGACAGGCCGCCACTGGAATCTGAACCTGGCAACGTTCAACGCTAGAACCTTATCTAGTGAGGCCTGCCTAGCAGTGCTGTCCGAGGAACTAGGGGGCATTAAATGGGATGTCATAGGGCTTAGTGGAGTAAGGAGGACAGATGAGGCGTATACTAAAGGACGGGCACATACTGTGCTGTCGCGGATTAGCGGATAGACGAGAACTAGTTGTGGGATTCCTCATTAATCAGGATATGGCTGGCAACGTAGAGGATTTATATAGTATTAACGAAAGGGTGGCAGCTATCGAAATTAGGCCCAATAAGAGGTACAAGCTGAAGGTGGCGCAGGTCAACGCGCCTAGATCCAGTCATGATGACCAGACCGTTGAAAGTTTCTATGAAGACGTTGAATCGGCAATGAACAAAGTAAAATCACAGTACACTGTACTGATGGGCGACATCGATGCGAAGGTGGGCAAGAAGCAGGCTGGCGACCAGGAGGTAGGCGACTATGGGATAGGTTCTAGGAATAGCAGGGGAGAGTTATTAGTAGAATTCGCAGACATAAATAATTTACCGATAATGAAAACCTTCTTCTGCAAACGAGAGAACAGGAAGTGGACCTGGAGGAGCCCCAATGGTAAGACTAAAAATGAAATCGACTTCATACTTTGCGCTAAACCTGGCATCGTTCAGGATGTGGCCATCGTCGGAAAGGTGCGTTGTAGCGACCACGGAATGGTAAGGTCTCGAATTAGCTTAGACTAGAAGAGGGAATGGAAGAAGCTAGAGAAGAGGAAGTCCATTAACGAGTTAGCCGTAAGAGGGAAAGCACAGGGGTTTAGGATAGCGCTGCAAAACAGATATTCGGCTTTAAATGAGGAAGACGATCTTGATGTTCATACAATGAACGATAATCTCACAGCCATCATTACGGAGTGCGCAGTATAAGTAGGCGGTAGGATAGTTCGACAGGATACCGGAAAGCTATCTCAGGTGACGAAAGATCTGATTAAGAAGCGCGAAAGCATGAGGGCGTCTAACCGTACCGACAGAATAGAACTAGCCGAGCTATCGAAGTGAATAAATAAGGCCAAGGTAGCCGACATGAGGAAGTTTAATATGGAGAGAATAGAGCATGCTCTAAAGAACGGAGGTAGCATAAAAGCGGTAAGGAGGAAACTAGGCATACGTAAAAACCAGATGTATGCGCTTAGAGACAAGGAGGGCAGTACCATTAGCAATATGGCTAAGATAGGTAAAGTAGCCGAAAACTTCTACACAAATCTATACAGTAGCCGATGTAATCAGAACGTTAATGATAGAGACAGCAGCGCACAGCAATGCGCCATCCCGTCAGTAACGAAGGAAGAAGTAAAGAAAGCCTTAGGAACAATGCAAAGAGGAAAAGCAGCTGGTGAGGATCAGGTAGCAGCAGATCTGTTGAAGGACGGAGGGGAAATTGTGCTAGAGAATCTAGCCACCCTGTATACGCAGTGCCTTATGACCTCGACCGCACCAGAGGCTTCGAAGAACGCAAATATAATCTTAATTCACAAGAAAAGAGACGCCAAGGACTTGAAAAATTACAGACCGATCAGCTTACTGTCCGTTGCCTACAAGGTATTTACTAGGGTAATGGCCAATAGAGTCAGGGCAACCTTAGAATTTAATCAACCAAATGACCAGGCAGGCTTTCGTAAAGGATATTCAACCATATATCATATTCACTATATCAATCAGGTGATAGAGAAATCCGCAGAATATAACCAACCCCTATAGCCTTCCTTGATTACGAGAAAGCATTCGACACAGTGGAAACCTCAGCTGTCACAAAGGCATTGCGGAATCAGGGTCTAGAAGAACCTTATGTGAAAATACTGGAAGATATCTATAGCAACTGCACAGCTACGATAGTTCTCCATAAAGTCAGCAATAAAATTTCAATAAAGAAGGGCGTCAGTCAAGTTGTTAAGATATCGCCATTGCTATTCACCGCCTGTTTACCGAAGGTATTCCGAGGCCTGAATTGGGAACAGTTGGGGATAAGAGTTGATGGAGAATTTCTAAATATTTTTCGATTCGCTGACGACATTGCCTTGCTGAGTCACTCACGAGATGAGCGGCAAAGCATGATTAATGATTTAGTCAGGCAGAGCAAAACGGTGGGCCTAAAAATTAACAAGCAGAAAACCAAATTAATGTTCAACACCTAGCAAGGGAACAGCAGTTCACAGTTGGAAGCGAGGCGCTGGAAATGGTAAAAGAAGAATACGTCTACTTAGGGCAGGTAGTGACAGCTGATCCGGATCATGAGAGGGAAATAACTAGAATGATAAGATTGGGGTGGAGCTAATATGGCATGTTGTCTCAGATCATGAATTGCAGGTTACCGATATCCCTCAAGAGAAAAGTGTACAACAGCTGTATCTTACCGGTACTCACCAACGGGGCAGAAACGTGGAGGCTAACGAAAAAGATTCGGCTTAATTAAAGACAACACAGCGAGCCATGGAAAGAAAAATGACAGGTGTAACGTTAAGAGACCGGAAGCGGGCAGAGTGGGTGAGGGAACAAACACGGGTTAATGACATCCTAGTCGAAATCAAGAGAAAGAAATGGGCTTGGGCAGGGCATGTAATGCGAAGGCAAGATAACCGCTGGTCCTTAAGGGTAACGGAGTGGATTCCAAGAGAAGGCAAGCGTAGCAGGGAACGGCAGAAGATTAGGTGGGCGAATGAGATTAGGAAGTTTGCAGGCATACGGTGGGCGCAGCTGGCAAAGGAGAGGGTTAGTGTAGAGACATGGGAGAGGCCTTTGCCCTGCGGTGGGTATAGTCAGGTTGATGGTGATGATGATGATACCAACAGTTACGCTTGCCAAAAATCCACCACTACACTGTAACGTCAACGAAAAGTCGTATATTTGAGACGTCCTTTTTTTGACATTTCTTATAGTACATATTTTTAATGAACACATCAGTGGACAAACTTGAAAATAAAGAAATTTTCTGGTAATATTAAGAACTGATATTTTCTCCCTCTTTCCAGACTAGTGGATTTCCAACTGCTGGGGGAATAGGAGCCATCAATAAGGATTTTAGGCCTAATTAAGGGAACTAAAGCCACAAAATTGAGACCACACAGGCAAATACACGAAGCTGGTACGTCAGAATCGTGTTCGTGAGTTTGTATCTGCGTGGCGACCATTTGTTCGCTGTATATAGTCCTCAAGGATCATGCATCAGCTAGCTAAGAAAAAAAAAAGTGTTCTAATTAAGCGAATTTTCAATTACCGCGAAACAACACTGAAACTGTAGCTTGGATCATTCATTTAGTAAACTGATTTCCTGCGCTCTCCGAGGATTTACGTCACAGGGCGTCTTCTCGCAGAAGTCGTGCGGAGCCGGTCGGCCGTTAGTCTACGAAAAACAAAATAGCACAATAGATCGATTACTGCGAACAAAGCGGCCTCACCCTGTTGGAACAATACATGCGCACATCTGGTCTTCCTTTACTAGCCTCATTCAAATTTACTATTGTGAATCGCACCCCGCACAAGAAATTTCATTTACCTTCTTTCCTTCACTATTGTTTATCTACTATGCTCAGGTCGCTCAATAGTTATATTTTCTTCCAACTGACCCCTTTTGCGCAGCTGTGTGTGATTTATAAAGACTGGAATATATACATACCTTAACAACCTCATTCAACGCCACGTTACTATTTTTTCGCGGGTGGGAACTTGCTACACCCTGTGTTACTTGTACACTCATTTTAAGATGTTTTTTGGATCTTTCTGGCGGCGAAACTTTGTGTATGTATACCTTACGCACTGAACGAGTTTGATGAAAAATTTCAGAGCAGTAGCAGCTGGTACGATATCTTTTCAGACGTGCTAATGTGCTACGCCATCATTTTGTTCTACATTTAGTTTTAAGATGTTTGTTTCGATCCCACGAGGGCGATACATTTTATATGTTTACTTTAAGCTCTGAATGAGTTTGATGAAACTTTTCGGAGCAGTTGAAGCTGGTGCGTAAAAAGAAGCAAAGCAGAAAAAAACTCACGAAGAATCGGATGAGGTGAACTGGCAATATTTAGCGTTTAGTAGAACACGGTCTGGTCCTGATGTAGCATTGCAAGGGGAAAGACTGCAACAACTGCCAATAACTGTCACTGACCATTGTGACCAAAGTAAAAAAAAAGAAAGCCAATCAGCCGGACTCTATGCGGGACACTTATTCAACGCATTCTGCAGTAAGGCTGCCTGTATAGATCTGAGAGGACGCAGATCAGATTAAAATTACCGTTATTTCGGCACAGTTTATCGATGTATGGCCAGTACCATAATGCTGCACACTTTACTCCTTATGAAACTTTTTTCTCCAGGCACCGAAAGTCACCACCTCATCTATGAATACATAAATGAAACCATGCCCCTCGTTATCGGCGGCTTGGGGCCAATAGACCAAGGTGGCATTCTGATCAGTGACGTAACGGATTTTGTTAAGAATCTCTTGATCCAGATAGACCACCATCGGAAACTGAGCCTGGCAACGTTTAATGCTGGAAGCTTGTCCAGTGAGGATAATCTAAACACGCTAGTCGATGAACAAGCGGGTATTAAATTGAATGTCATTGTGAAATTGGATGTTATTGTAAATTGGATGTCATAGGACGTTATGAGAACAGATGAAACATATTAAACATTCAGAGATCGTCACGTACTATGTTATCATTTTTATCAGAGAATCAAGAGCTAGGTGTGGGATTCTTGACCAATGCTGCTGGCTGGCAAGATAAAGTATTTCCAGATCATCAATGAGTGGGTGGTAGTTATCGTAATCAAGCTTAATTGGAGGCACCAATTAAAAATTTGAAACGCACTCTGTGCTGACGAGATAGCCGAAAAGATCTATGAAGGCGTGTAACCGCCAGTTATTGAAGTAAAAACGTCGTACAGTGTACTGATGGGCGATATCAGTGCCACAGTAGGCAAGAACCTGTCAGGAGACCAGGCATTAGGGAGACTATGGGATGAGTTATAGGAATAGCAGGTGGAAGTTATTTCTAGAGTAAGCAGAACTAAAATGCTTACGCATCATGAATACCTTATTCCGTAAACGGGAGAAGATGAGGTGTTCTTGTAAGAGCCCTTACTGCGAAAGCGAAAATAATATCTACTTTATATTGTACTCGCATCCTTGCATTGTGCAGGATGTGAAATTGCTAGCCAGGGTGAGATGTACTGGCTATACAAGATGGTGAGGTCTCGAATTAGCCTAGATTTTAGGAGGAAGCTAGTAAGAAAGAAGCACATCAGCGAGTTAGCGGTAAGATGTAAAGCAGATGAATTTAGGATCTCACTGAGCAGGTATTCCGTTTTAAATGAGGACGACGACTTTAGGGTTTAAGCTACGGATGATAATCTCAGAAATACTACGGAGTGCTTGCAATAGTAGTAGGGGGTAGGGTAGCTGGACATAGTACTGGAAAGCTCAGTCTGGAAACGAAAGATCTGATTAAAAAGTGCCAAAGCTTGTGTACCTTCGATCCCACAGATAGAATAAAAATGGCAGAATTGTCAGAAATAATCATTAAGCGCAAGGTAACCTACATCAGGAAGTGTAATGTGTAGAGAATGGACCAAGCTCTAGGGAGTGGAGGTAGCCTAAATGCGGTCAAAAGGAAACTAGGAATAAGCGAAAACCGGATGTATGCGCTAAAAGACAAAGAGAATAATGTCATTGCCAATATGAATAAGGTAGTTAAAAATTACGAGTCATTCTAAACAGATCTTTACAGCAGCCGAAATAATTGGGAAGATAATGAAGGAGGCAGAAGTCTGGAGCAATTTACATCCCATCGGTAACAAAGGAGGAAGTAAAGAGAGTCTTACTAGCAATGCAAAGTGGAAAAGCAGCTGGTGAAGATCAGATGACTCCAGATATGTTGAAAGACGGTAGGAAGGTTGTGCTAAAAAAACTTGCCACCCTTTATAGATAATGCCTCACGATTTCGAGCGTACCCTTTTTTTGTGGTTAGACAGGAAACGACTACGTGAGAGACGTCGAGGTGCGCGTATTTAAACCTTAAATGCATTCCTGCGTGCCAAAAAGTGATCAGTAGAATAGAATACGCGTTAGCTGGAGTGGCACATACAGCTGGAGTGGTGGGGAATGCCGATGTCAATCGGAGCGTTTAGTAGCTCTGGATAGAGGGCCTTTTTCTGAGGCTGTAAGAGTCGCGGGGTGCAGTAAACGGTTACAAGGTGTCTTGATGGGTGTGAGGGTTAGTGGAAGGAGGGAGGTAGGTAGAGGTGTAGGGCAGGCGTGCTTCACACTGCGACCGTGCCTACTCAAGCTCGGTTGCTTATGTATGCATGAATATCAAGTGAATGTCCGGCATGACACAGTAGCAGTGATGGAGGGGGGTAGAAGTAGAGAAAGGTAGCAGTCATGACGTCATGAGTGTCATCGTTGTGTTCTGACCAACCAATGGTTCGCACTCTGGTGAATGATGGTCGTGCGTTGTTATAACTTCGCGCACGACGTCACTCCATTGGTCATTACCCTCTCTAACCACGCCGCTAAAAGCACGCCGCTAACCGCGGCACAAAAATGACCACCATAACGGTCAGTGTGCAAACCTAAACACTACCGCTCCGTTAGGGAAGGCAGCATATCCTAACCTAGCTGTCACTAGCGGGCCCCATGGCCGCTAGCCTAAAGGCCCTTTCCCTGTCCCTGCCGCTCAATACTGCCTTCGTGTACTCAAGCGACGCTCCTCCTAATTGGACCGCGAGCATCTTGGACTGCACCTGGCGGATGCACTCGGGGGCCTCTTGGACGCATTACGGCGTCGTCACCGAGTCCGTCGTGCCTCGGTAGATAGAGAGCGGGGGCATCCTCTTAGGGGCGCTGTTCGCCCGGGACTCCTGATTTGATTAGCGCTCGACAGTCAGGAGACAAACACGCGTAGGCGTAACCGTAAAAGGCGAGACGCTGGACACACGTAAACGCACGCGCCATTAGTTGATTGTTTGCCTTGTTTAATGAGCGTGCAACGTGAAGAAAAAAACAATTGCCGATGTTCACCTGAAACGCAAGGTACAGCTTTAATCTCCGATTCACAATTGCGGCCCACTTCTTGTTGTTGGCCTCTCTTCGAATGACACAAAACCACGGTGGGGGAGTGGTGAGGGTGCATTGCAAGCTCCAACAGGAGAATAAGTTTGCTTTGTTAAGTTATAGGCAGACGTTGATTAACTTTTCACTTAAAAATAACGGAATTTAAAACTTTATTGCCGACAAAAGAATGTTCCTGACGCTATATGATATAATCACGGAGAGATTCGTACACTGGTTTCAGGACATCGTCTCCTTGCTGTATGCGCCAGAATAGAGGAGAACCAGAACAGTAAGCCCTAATCGAGTGAGGGGTGTCTCCAAAGCAGTCCGTTTAAAGAAGCGAACCGCCATCATGAAAGGAGAAGGAGATCGATTCGATTTCAACCGTTACTCACAATGTTTCAAACTGAGAGAACCGCGATCGGCATAAATAAAGGTTAAATTTCGGTAACCTGCAGCGCAATAAAGTCATGGGTCCCTCACACTGCCGCGAGCTGCATAAAGAGGCGCTTCAAGGCAATGCTGAAATTCCTTTGTAGCAAGGAGAGGCTCATCGCTCAAGCAGCTATTAGATGGTGGAAACGTTGAAAACGTCAGATTTTCAAGTGAAAAGTGTTTGGAATAAGCGGGACTACAGGTTCACAAAGGGAGAACTTTGCTAAAACATCAGCCACCTCCTTAGATGCATTGCCACAGTGACCAGGCACCCAGCGAAAAAGCGCCAATTTAACATGTGGACGATGTAAAAAGCGAAGGGAACGGCTCAGGCGGGCATTCCTCGAGCTTTTGAGCGCTCTCAAGGAAGGAAGGCGATCATCAAGTGCAATGAGCTGAGAAATATAGCATGGAGTAAGGCCAACTAAATCTTAGAAGACTTAGCGACGTATATAGGGGTACAACCGGAGCCTGAAATGCATAACTCCAATCTAGATTCTTGTAACGAATGCTGATTGCCGCCTTTTCGTTTTGCTTGGAGGCATCAGTGAACGCTGTTTTATAGTTAGGAAACCTCGGAAATACTCCGGTACAAGGCCATTTAATTCAAGGCTAAGTGCTCCGGTACAAGGCCATTAAATGGCCTTGTACCGGAGCACTTGGGAGGGAGTGGCCAACGTAAACTACAGCGCCAGCCCGCATGTCGCTAACAGGTACTAAAGAATTGACTGAGAATTTAGAAAGCAAGATATTCATGAACACAGTCTGTGGGAGCTTATACCTTGGCCAAATATTACCGAAGTTGGAGAGCCGAGCCGGTCATAAATATGTGGCTAGCCTATCCAGGACTAAGCTGTAAAGTCCGTTCGCGCAGTTAAATAGAGAAAAGCGAAATTTTAAAGCAGGTATCGACGCTTCCAAGTGCAGCACAACATTTGCCTATGTTTTGGAAATCTAACTCAAAGGCGCACAGCTCGTATCTCTAAATGAAGCTATGGCTGAAGCTTATGCCTTGGAAAATTTGAAAACAGAACGCAACCAAATTCAACAATCGATCTTACATAAATGTTGACTATTAAATAAAAAGCAAAGTGTCACGAGTTATATCGAAATTTTATTGCATGTTCTCACCAAACTGCCTAGAGCGTGCTCTCCTTACAGCCCATTGTTCTTAATTTATGGCTGCCAGTCTAACTGACGGTCTTAGACAAAAAGTGGAGGACGCTTAAGCTTCGCCTTTGAGAGTGGAATGTGGCAGCGTGTTGCGGTGCTGCCAGGGGGTCCACGGAACGCCATCGCCCGTTCGGCACGACGCCTTGCCCGTTGGATCACCTTTCAACCTCTTTTTTTTTTCAATTCTTGCAAATAATTGATCAATTACTCACTTTAAATTTTCTTAATAACCATCACCAAGCACTGACTTTTTCATTTTGAGCATTTGACACCTTTGAACCCCCTTTTCCAATTTATTCATTTCTTTTTCATTTCTATAATTAATCAATTAATTACAGTGATTTCATTAACTCGTCATCGCCTATCACACGCCAATCAATCACAATCACTAAAACCACAAATTACCATGATAACATTTTTTTGTTACGCATCCCCCGATTACTTCTCACTCGCGGTGCCGACTATATACTACGCCGACGGCTGTTCGACCGAACGGGCTGTACACACTGTCGCGTAATACCCAGGTATTTTACCGAGTCCACCTGTGTGATTGGGGCGGAGCAATAAAGCAGTGAGATGTAAAAAGGGGATGCCGGTGGGAAAACCAGAGGGGCATTCTTGTTTGCGTTTAAAACAAAAGTTAGCCTCTCAAGCCATACTTCCAGCGCGTTGGGATCCGCTAGCAACATCTGATACAATGTATGAACATCCGTAGCGGAAGCGAAGAAAGTAATGTCGGCCGCACACATAGACATTTAGAACTTTGACGATAGTATATTAAAGGGACACTGAGGAGAACTCTATCAATTTTTTTTGTTAGCAAAATCTGATAGTTCGGCATTTCATGGTTTTGTTGCCGCTTGTCCGGACGCGAAAGATGCATTTATTTCAAAGAAATTTGGATTCGAAGTTGAAAAAGATTTTCCCGCCCCTCCGATTCAAACTCAGGGAACTCTTATGACGCCACGGCAACTCTTATGACGTCACAGAACGGAGTGACGTGATCGTGACGTAAACGCAGACTCCGTGATTTCTGCCGGCTAGCGGTGCGGTGTGCAACCTTCCTTTGCAAGCCTCAGAGATTCGTGACCTCCATGAGGTAAAGAAAATTCCTCCAAGGTGGCGCCTCTTGTCCTAGGAAGTCATCACGCTTGCACTTGCGAGATTGGCCTGTGGCGGCGATACCTGTATTTTGGTTCTTGCTATTTTCTACATTACAGAAGCTTTGTTTTCAGGAAGAGTGGCGTTTTTGTGATCAGGAGCTGCTATTTTATGGATACAAGCCAACTTCAATTTCTCCTCAGTGCCCCTTTAAAAGGAAACGGGGACAGGACCGAACTTTGAGGCACGCCTCTCGGCTGTGGGCAGATGTTGGAATAATAATTTCAGTCAGTGCAAAAGGAATACATGTCGTTTGGGAACTGCCTTATCCATTCAAGAGGTACGAAGGAGGCTGGAGATTCTGCTTGCTAATGAAGCAGAACGTGTTCTATGCGCTGTCGTACGCATGTGCACTGTCCAATGTGACTGGATCTGATACCTCCGTATGCTTCGCTGCTACCCGAATTCGGCATTCAAAGCCTGTACTTGTGTACAGAATGGAACAGCCGTAGCGGCAACGAATATGAGCAACACTGAAAGCATGAATAGTTGAGACATGTTTCGTGAGGCTACCACCTGTTGCACAAGTTTTACGAAGTTTGAAGTGAGGTCAACCGGTCAAATATTGTCGAGATCAAATCATTTTTCTGCTTAAATTAGCAATAAAATATTTTTCGCTGTATTGCAGTCAAGTGGAAACCGCGCTTACTACGGTGGCCAATTACAAATGTGCAGGGTATCCAGGGTAGCATCTTGAGCTAAGATCTTCAACACACCAACTCTGAGCCCATATTCCATCGCGACTCTCTCTCTCTCTCTCTCCATATATATATATATATATATATATATATATATATATATATATATATATATATATATATATATATATATATATATATATATATATATATATATATATATATATATATATATATATATAAATGGCTTGTCCACCTATATCTACGGGGCCACATACACTGTTTTGTACCATGTATAGATTTCAAACTGCTAAGGAAACTGGTGGTCTTTATTTCCTTACTGCTATCCAAGGAAGCTACGCAATGTGGAAGCAAAACTGGCTGAAAAAATGACATGCTAGCCTTATAATCACATTTATCCGTTAAGAAACAGAAATATAGCCTGTCGGATGCCCTCTGTTAGAACCAGGCATGAATCATTCGGAACCTTCAGATTGGGTGTTTGGTGTGGAAGGGGTGGTGTTTTTTTGCGTGGTGCATGCTAAAGGGACTTCAGATAAATTGAAGTTGGCATGCATCGATAGACTCCCGTATTCCAAAGACAAAGGCGCTACTTTTACTGGAAAAGGAGCTTTTACAAGCTAAAAACGACAAGAACAAACGGACTACAAGTGGAGCCATCACAAGGCGATCAGCAGTTTAAGTGCAGACATCAACTTAGTTTACGAAACAAGTCAGTGCATGCTGCACAAAAGAACGGGAAAGTGATAGCGGTGGGAGGATTTCATCGTGCGCCTAAATTACTTCGCGCGCCTGCGTAAACTGCGAAAACAGTTAAATGAAACAACAGTAAATCGTGGTTTAGGCAGATAGGGAGAAAGATAAAAGAGAAGGATGAGGAAAAGCAAGGAAGTTACCGGCTCTCTGCCCTTCACCGCGGAAAAGAGAATACGATGGGAGATGAAAAAAAGAGCTGAGTTAAAAATTAGTGCCTTCAAGTAATGAAGAAAGACCAATTGTACATTTACCAGGCACTCTCTCTCACTACAAAAGTTGAGGATGTACGACTGGAGTTGTACAATTTTGTGGTCAGGACACTTACCGTTATTTCCCCTCCCCTTCGCATCGTCAGGACTTGCGTTTCTTACATACATTACTAATTAATGGTCCAATGTTTATGGAAATCCCTGAAGGTATATAGAGTTGTAATAAAGGAGTACTAACTCATGGATGGATGGATGGATGGATGGATGGATGGATGGATGGATGGATGGATGGATGGATGGATGGATGGATGGATGGATGGATTGATGGATGGATGGATGGGGCTTAACCTTTTGAATCGGGCGGTGGTTCAAGCCACCTTGCCATGGCTTAATTAGCACCCACCAAAGCACCATAGCACCAAGGATGGATGGATGGATGGATGGATGGATGGATGGATGGATGGATGGATGGATGGATGGATGGATGGACGGACGGACGGACGGACGGACGGACGGACGGACGGACGGACGGACGGACGGACGGACGGACGGATGGATGGATGGATGGATGGATGGATGGATGGATGGATGGATGGATGGATGGATGGATGGATGGATGGATGGTAGGAGCGCCCCCTTTGAAACGGGGTGATGGCAGCAGCCACCATGCTCAGCTTTTTTCCCGCTTTATTTTCGTTTAACTGTGTTTTAACCATTAGCACCCGCCAAAGCGCCGCCATGAGGCTAAAAAGGCAAGGTATGCAACTTCCACAGAAACTATTTGTCTTGTTCTGGGGTTTGAACCAGGGACCACCGCTCGTCCGGCGCAGACGCTGGAACAAATTAGCTAACCAGGACGGCTAGTGAATAGTAGCGCGAGAGTGAATTGATCAACTCGAAGTGGTAAGCGCGTCGGTCCTACCGTAAGTAAACTAGTATGTAATTTTACTCTCAGCACGCCGGGGTGGCTCAGTAGCTGTGGCATGCGGCTGCTCAGCGGAAAGTCGCGCAATCGAATCACGGCCATAGCGGTCGCATTTCGAGATTCACGAAATACAAAGGCCCAACAGTGTTTTAGGATGTTAGTGCGCACTTAAAAACCTCCGATGTTGGAATCCGGAGCCTTCCACTACGGCATATTCTCATAGTCCACGTGCAAGTTCTGGGACATTGAAAGCACCATACCATACCATATCATACCATACCATACCATACCATCATTTTACACATGCAATGCAATAGGTAGTACGTAATTAATACCGAAGATTTCTTGTTTCGATGAGCATTGTGAGTGAGGGCGACACCTTCGCTTATACAATGGCTTCCCCAACTCTACAGAATTTTATAATTGATACGGGAGACAGTACGCGTTGTGTTCGGAACGCTGTGTAGCCGGCATCAGTGGCAAATACAGAGGGTTACCGTAGCCAACAGCGAAAGGCAGCTTCGAAAGCGCTTCCACCGTGTTTGTGTGTTCAAAGGGGAGGTTTTGCGGCTCCCCAGAGGCATCTCGTAGCGGCAAGCCACAACTGGCAGCGCCGGCGTTCGCTTATGCTACGACAGATGTCGCTGGGCTCTTTAACGTTTCTTTGAACGTGGTGTCACATTGGCTTAGTATGTAACTGAGACCACCGCCACCAGACGCGTTGAGAATTCGATGGCGATATTCTAAATAAAGTTCCTAAACTGGGTGAAGAATATGAAAATTTGAACTCTTACTCCATGCTTTCAGGCTGATTTTGCTTTTTATTTGTAGAGCTTTTTTTAAAATATGGAAAACTGCAGTGTACAGGCAGTCAGGATTCCTCTTGTTTTAGCCTTTCAGAGAACGTATAACTGTTTGACTGCTCTCAGAACTTACCTGAGCATCTGCAACCGCTCTTCCTTTAAAATAGGATTACCATTGAATGTAGCTGTTTCTTATTATGCTCAAGAATATATCCCTGTCATCTTTCTTTAGCTTGGCTGGAGCACGGGAACTCCCGACATAAATTTTGCTACTCGTAAGTGTGCTGTTAAAATATTGAAGGCTGTCGCCAGCACAAGAGCGTTAGTTCATTCGTCCCACCTGTATAATTTGTTTTGGTTTATGGCGTTTAACGTCCCAAAGCGTCTTAGGTTATGAGGGACGCTTAGTCATTTCAGTTAGAATTTCTTCCAACGTCGAGACGTTAGTCGTTGCTGTATTATTTGCGCTGTATTATTTTTTATGCATTGCATGTATACAAGCGTTTCCTGTCTGCTGCCATGTAAATGGTTGCTGGACCTTTGCGAAGCCACATGCATGATTTTTAGGACAGTAATCCATCCAGTGCCTACTGGGAAACAAAATGTAAATCTGAAATTTTGGCTGCGTAGTAACCCCGACTCCGATATGAAACATCGACCTTGAGTCAAGGAGCAAAGCGTCAGTCCTTTCGTTCTCCGGCTTTCAACCGGGCTGAGTGAAGAAAAAATCTCTCTTTCAAAAGACAAGATATTTTCAAAGCGTCGGCTGTGGGCTACTCGCACTTACGAATTATTTGAAAAAAATATTTTATGTTGCCAAGTAGCAACTTTGTCTTGACTTTTTTCAGTGTTTTTTTCCCAGAATAGCAACAACAACGGCGCAGTGTGCGCGCGTAGGAAATATGAGGTGCAGACGAATGACTATATGTGAGCTCGGGGGAGTGTGCCGAAGGGAGTGCGTTTAGAGTTGTCTTTTGTCACTGTTTAGCAAGACTAAAAATCATGTCGAGGAACCGCACACGTAGTTTACAAGCGGGAAATATAGGTACACGACTTACTACAGGGAAGTTTGGGGCTGAATTTCATAAAATACAGCAAATAATATGCTGCGTTACCATGAATTCATCATCTCCTAAGTGCATGAATTGAGTCGGAACACGTACACTGAACAAATAGACACGAGTGTATGGTTATTCACGTTTTTTCCGGGTACTGAAGGCGTTGTCAGATACAACCGACAGCTAAGAAAGCAATAGAGGCTGTACTAACTTGGAGGCCCCATTTCAAAAGGTAGCGTACGTTAGGGAATAAATTCGAGTTAGTTATACCGAACTGCAATACATTTACATGAAACCGCAGTAATGGTGTAGATTTAAGTTAAGAGTTAATTGCTCAATAGAATCTATATGAGGGCAGCGATGTGAATACAAAGCAAAGCTACTTGCATGCAGCGTCCTCAGAAGCTTCCCAGTTCAAGAAAAATTTATGCGTAACCACTCCCTAGCGAGTAAGTACTCCCTAACTGAAACTTACTCCAACTCAGTGGTTTATGCTAAGCACATTGGACCAGCTACATTCGCATTTCAAGTCACTGACCAATTTTGCCGTGCCCTAACATCTGCCAGTGTTCATGGTTAGCTTAGGTGGTAGAGCCACTTCGTCGGAAAGGCGATGGTCTCTGGTTCGTTATCCGGAGCTGAACGAATATTTGTCGGGAGCTAAGCTCATGAGAAAGCTCTACATTCTTCCTTTGTAGCCGTAAGGCGGCGCTGAGGTGCATACAAATGAGTAATTACTCTCTAATCGTAGGGCAGGATATCGATCAGCCATGCTACGTCCTTTTGTCGCATCGGGAACGAAACAGGGCTCACGGTGTCTTGTGTCACACTAGGCTGTATTTGACCACAGGTCTCCCTGCCCGCTAGCAGTGCACTTGAAATAGGCCTAACGTGGTAAAGGTAGAAACGAATATCACTCTGCACGGTAGTCAGCATAAAGGAACGAAAGGTTTGGAGGAAGCGCCTTTCGCGTGTCGGCGAGAGGCAGTTTCAATATGAGCCACCTGCGTGCGGAAATTCACCGTTCAAGCCGCTCTCATCGAAGCCCGTGCCGAAAAGAACGGTCAAAATGCAGGCACTGAGGCGCCAATCGGTCCAGGCTTTGATGTACCGCAGGCCTCCTTCACTTAGGCGCGTATACATAAGGCCCGCGCTAGCGAGCTGTGTATGCCTCATGTTTCGCAACGTGTTCGCCCACCGCGATGCACTCGATTAGACTGGCTCTCTTGGTGGTCGCCATTGTGATCAGAGTCGCCACACCGATACCAGGTACCGTGATGCCAGTAGGGAAAGACAAATGCATCTGCTCGTGCTGGTTTGCACAACGCATTGTAGTCTTAAAGTGGATTGCGTTTTGCTCTAAACCGAATTGTTCGAGTCTCCAGTTCGAAACATGAAGTGTGCTATGCGGAGCTTCCGGAGTAAACTAGACACCCAAGAGGAAGAGGCTGAGCTGTTTGGAAGAAGGCAAAAACTCTCACTGCAGAGTACGCTGAAATGATGCTACGACCAGCGGCTCCTCAATGTGAACCGATACTCCACCTTAGTAATTTCATTGCATCTGCCGCCATCTGTTGCTGTGGTCAGAAGTAACATATGCATAATCTTGCCTCTCACACGCACATCATACTCCAAAGGCATGCCACTAGCTTAAATTCCTATGGATCGCAAATCGGAAAGTACTGGCACGCGACAACCCTTAGGGGGCTGCCCTTACATGGCAAAAGACAGACGTTGGAGGGCTATTCATTCCAGGGCGTCGGTAATTATCCAGCATTTGCTGGCGCTTGCGATCACCACAGTAAAAATTTAGAGCGCGGTGGAGTCTGTATGGCCCCATTGAACCAACGATAAGTTCCAGAAAACTCTTCTCGAGCGACAGGTAAGAAATTTCTGGTGCTCGAAAGGTTTTTAATCAGCCACGACGGCCAGCCACACGGTAGCAAGGGAGTCGGCTAATCTCGAACATATTTTTTACATTGCTACAGTTCCGTCAATTCACCTCTTCAATGGCTTGTGCCGGTTCTACCTGCCCTAATACATTAGCTGAGACAGATTGTGATTAGCTGTTCCCAGTGCCATCCTTAAACTTATTTATCGCATTTACTATTATTAAACGCATCTATGGCTGAGAAAATGCAGTTTGAAAATTTTTTCGCCACTCATCTCAAATCGTGATGTCTGCACTGAGGAGGACGTCTTGGCACCGTTTTGAAGTATATATCTGCCTAGCTGAGCTACAGGAATCCCCGCCCAAAAACTGCTATCGACACGCGCAGTTTATTTGTGAAACCGGCGAATGATGGCGGCACTTGTACTCTGCTTTTTGGCCTTTTCTAACTACTAAAAGCCCCGTTTACCGTTAAAGGGGTTCTTTTATAGCCCTTTGTACCCAGTACCGTATAGATATAGGCCAACTTCAATTAAGTCTCAGTGCCCCCTTAAGTTTGACATTTACAGTGCCTTGAAAATTCAGTTAAAGAGATCCTGAAATGATTTCGATGGTCACATTCCAGTGCGACAGATATGTAGAGGTGGTCATTGTGGGTATTCGAATCAAATTTGAAACCTCTCCTTGTAATTTCGAAACAACTTTTAAAAATCGCTGCTCACAGTACCTCGCCATCGATTAGGCGACGTCAGCGAGCAGAAGGGCGAGCGTTCAAGCTCGCCTTCTGCCCACTGACGTCATCGCGGTAGGGGACGCGCGGTGAGATGTGTCGCCCTAATCGGTTGTGTGGTACTGTGAGCAGCGATTTTTAAAAATTGTGTCTAAATTATAATGTCCACACAGAGCTTTCAACTTTAACCCGAATACCAACAAAGACCGCCTCTACATATCTCTTACACTATAATATGCCCATAGAAATTATTTCAGGTTGCTTCCATTTGCTGAGAGCACTTGCCTGCTTTCTGTAGCGTATCAGGAAAGGTGGAATGCGGCCAGGGTTTGAGCTGTAATCCTGTTTATCATGCGGTATTGGGTTGTCTTAAGTGCACGTAACTTCATCCAGGCCAATATTCCTCCCATCCTCCACACCCTTTTGTCGGGTTACTTGCGGTTTTTGAAAATTATGGATAGAATTTGCCTAGACTCACACGCATTCCTACACGCCGACGAGCTTTCATATCGAACGTCTCATCTGTCAGATTGAGAAAAGCATTCCTGCAGCACATCACTTGTGTAAGTTTTTTCTGAGAGCAAACTGGAAAACTAAGAAGCAGCACCGTAGCTGCGCCATATGTTACTATTAGTTACGGGGGCAGAGGCGCACTCATCTACGCCACGAGTATCACATAACAACTATGGATTTCACTAAACTATCGCAATAGATGCCATTTGCGCCAGATTCTTTACGAATCTTGAGCCACATCTTGGTCAGGTACGGTTAGAGCCTCTTAAAGCTCTAATCAATTCAGCCTCTTAAAACTGGTTAAAAACTTTTGCCCTCTGGGGTGCTCGTATTCAAGATACGTTGACTAATTGTGGTGGTATCATTTATTGGACCCACGTTCTTCGCAGATAAGCTGTGCATCCCGCCGTCGTTACAAGTAGACCACGTCTGCACCCTGATGCAGATGTTGCCGACGTGCAGCTCGGACGAGGAATGCTCGAACAAACTCTGCTGCAAGGCCAGATGCGCCAGGTACTGCGCTTTTAACAAGCCCAAGTGAAAGCACGCCGTGAGATGTCCCACTAGTGACGTCACTACCCATAATTTGCCCGAAATATTCTGTACATGGTGTATATTATTAAACCGCAATAGGAATAACTGTCACAAAGCTCAAACTTCAGCATTCTGCGTAATAAATGTAAGCAGTATATACACGCTGAAGTTGTCTTCTATCTACAATATGAGTGTTTTTACCTGCACCACAGAAAATTGAATTGTTGTAGTAACCTAGACCATACTCGTGGACTCTGCTTCTGGCCTTAAAATTCGCTTCTCAGGAATTTTGGGGCATAATTAAAAAAAAAACCGTCACTGGTTATGAAAAGAGGTGCACATGCTCTCCGCAGTGTGCGTGCGAAAGTTCATACTGCCTGAGAAGAAATTAAACATACTTGGACAAACGGAAATGAAAGAACAGGAACACAGACACCTTCTAACATAGAAAACCCAACACACGCAACTACGTTGCGCATTCGGTGTTGAAACAGAATCACAGGTACGGTTTACAATGTTCTCACTTGCGCATACATGTTTCAACTAAACATCATGGACATAACACCAGCGCGTAATACTTTGCAACATCACTAACGCACGTGGAGTTTGCCTTAGGAAAAGAACATTTTGATAAAACACTCAACTTTCCCAACTAACAGCAGCAACACAGCCGTAACATACACAAGTGTGAATAGTGAGCCGAGTCACATCATTGTTTTCCCGTTGCCCTCGGGTTTATGTTGGCCCTCATGAGACATGCATAAAGTGAGAGTTTGAGAATTCTGCACTTTTAGAATACCGTTGACATTTCATCTTCGAACCTCTTGTTAACCACTCCCACCTGGTCACGAACAGGCACGCCACCTTTCTCGTTCACTGGTGGCGTCCTATACCTGAACCTGTACACCAGGTAAATAAAGATTACCGTGACCAGAACGCTTAGGGAAGCCAGCCCTCCAAGCAACAGTCTCTGCTTAAGAGTCCTTGGCTGAGACGTGTAGATCTCGACGAACGAAAGAACGGCGTCCACTTCAGTCGCGTTTCCTGCTTTTGTGGGATCTCTCAGCGACACACAGATGTAGACGCCCAGGTCTTCGGCAATGGGGTCAATGATCTCCAGCAGTCCGTGGTCCTCGTCTACTGTGACTCTGCCTGCGGTGACGACGCGGCTCCCGTTCGGGAAGAACCACTGTGTCTTTATGTGACCTTGCGAAGAAGGACAGAGTGCCGTGGCGTTCATGGGTGGCACAAGCCGCAACCGCTGGCTGCGCTGGCAAGCGCCGAATTCGAGGAGCGGAAGTGAGATCAGGAAGACAAGGCTTCCCCATGGTGCGTGCTGCATCGTCTGAAACCGAAAGTTTGGCACTTCATGAGGAGAGCTACACCAACAATTTTCTTCATTTTTCATACCAGTGGACAACGTGAAAAAATTAGCTGTGGTTTAAACTTTGGTTAACCCTGGTAAGAAGCGAAAGCTTCCTTTGCATGGCTACATTCACAAACGCCACACGCACTGCCGAACGGATGGTCTGTAAAGCGTCGATGAAATGCCCAATGGAGCACTTGTCACCTGCCACGGTGGGCAGATTGTAATGACGTCAGTAGGTCAGATGACCTGCCACGTGACTGCACTGACACTGCCCCCTTGAAAACCTAGCGTAGGGAAGCTTTCGCTTAAAAAAATTACCTGCGGTTTAACTACTGCTGAACTAGGTTAGAGAGCTAAAGCTGTGATTTATTGGGCATGTAGACGCGGCTTGGCGTGTGTAACGTTGAGTGCGTTCCGCACACTGGACAGGCAGTGGGGCAGCCCTGCCACTCTGGCAGGTGGCAGTTAAATTAACAGTTGATCGCGAGAGGTTGGTCACCCAATGAACGCTGCGGCCTATTTTACCGCCCTCTACCGACGAATCGAAAAGTCAAAGGTTAAGTGGTGCGACACCATAGTGGACCACTTATGAGAAGGCCTATAGCCATACTTGACCTCTGGCGAACTGAACCTCTGGCGAACGGCGAAATTGGCTTTACCTAGCGTAATGAAGCTTTCGCTTTAAAAAAAAAAAAATCCGCCTTTTTCACAGAACGCGGCGTCCTCTGGGGAGGGCGCGAAAGTTAGATTGCTTCCAAGAAGTCTGGTTGAAAACAAACCAACATGGCGACGCAGGAGCAATCCGGTTTCACGAGCGCCTGCGAAGTGGCAAATGTGTGCTTGACAACTATCGGCATCTGTCGCTCGCTCCTCTCGCTAACATGGACAGCGCATGCGCAGTGGAAGCTGGCGGTTTGTTTTCAACCGGTGGAGCTCGAGGAGAAGAGGTGCACACGCGCAGAGCGGCCTTTTATAAAAGGTGAGTTCTCAGGCTTTTCACGCTGCTCATGGGTGAAGCGGCAATGGTAGGTCTGCCGACCTTGTCCCCAAGGGCTTCATCCCGGGGCCCACAGACCAGTTCTGGATAACGTTGCCGTGTTTAGGACATTCTCTTGGCTAGCAACACGGTAGCGCCTCACTCTCATCGGCCAGAAGGTGATCACTGATCTCAGAGCTGTGATAGGCGTTTTCCATTTCGGGAAACTTAGTACAATTAGGACACCGTATGACAGCGAAAAACTTTCCTGGTACAACTATTTCTTGTGAAACGAATACACAAAAGACATCGAGTAGCGAATAGCAGTTAAAAAACCGGAGGACGCTCAAGCTTCGCCTTTAAGAGTGGAACGCGACAGCGTGCTACAGCGCTTTCAGGGTATTACTCATGCACGCATGAGTACACAGACACTTCACGAAGTCAAAGACCACAACGCATTCAATTGGTCACTTGTATTCAGTTCGAACCAACGAGAGTTCGTACCGTTCGCACAGTGTGCATTACCTAATGGCCATCTAACATGACCGCGAACCATTTGACATGATTTTCCTGCTCGGACTACACAGTCTGTAGAAAACGCGCATGTTGGACCGGAATGCTGAGTCTGTCGTCTCCCCCAGCGCACATTTCGGCCAGATGGTGCACCAGCTGAAAGACACTTACGAAGGCAGTAACTATCAACCGGAGTGGTTCTCGTTATTGACATCTTGTCTTTTCATGCAACCCTTTTAGTTGTGTTAAGACATACGTTTTAGTTGTGCGTTGTTGCGGTTCCTTTAACTTGTTCGGTTACTGGCTGATTACTTTGTAAATAATGTTTATAGCTCTTTCGTGCCTATAAACACGTGTAATAAATACCATGCTAAAGAAAAAAACATTTGCAACGTTTTGTGAACGTGCTCTCCTCGCAGTCTCGAAGCCCTTGGTTCGATTTTTCGTGTCTCCATTATTTTTTTTTCATTTAGAGGTTATTGTGTTACAACGCCGACGCCATATTTTCAGCATAATGAGACCTTTAACGCTGGCGCGTTAAAAGCGAGTGTAGTGTACAAATGCGGTTACCTCGTGGCTCCGACTGATGATGGACCATATACACTGCTATAGGAAATATTCACCGACGTAACAACGGTCGCCATTCTGCTTTCTGTAGAGCACTGCGAAAAGCCTCCGCCGTGTCTAAAGTTATTATCGCCTCCTGCTCCGCCATGCACTGCAGAAGCTTCGCGCTGGGCAACAAAATGGCGCCCGTAAACTTGCGTGAATACCTCCTTTGAGTTATAACCTAGGACCCTTCAGCTCGTGGATTTGTTATGCCATTAACAGCTGCATTCTGGAAACCTTTCAGCTCATGGAACATGGAATCAAGAACGTCAGGCCGTGAGAATAGATGAAATTAGTCACAGCCCGTGAAAAAATGAAAAGGCAGAGTTTCGAAGTCTTTTTTATAAAAAAAAAAACTACACGCCAAATTTCTACTTCGAAGATGACAGTGAGAAGGGTTGGGTCTATTCTGGGGCCCAAAAGGCCTTGACCTAAATATTCGGTTTAGTAATATACTCCATGTTTGTTGCTTGCATGCTTGTTGTTTTGAAGATTACGGTCACATTGAGTTATCATACCCGTTTTGATCTGCAGAATGATAAATAGAACAAGGACTTACTCCGGAGTGGTTGTAGAAGCGGGCAAAGAGACCCTCAGGTGCACCTCCCTTCGACGCAACTTTACTCTGCGAACGTGGAAAATGCGGGGCCCTGTTTACGGTCCAGGCGATAAGAGCTGCCTTATCTATTACGAAGTGCGACGCCGCAGGCAGCATTGTTTGAATGGCGAAGTAGATAAGCCATAGAGACCGCTATGTGGAACAAGCTCCTCACATGGCTGCGATCCAAGTGCGAGGGCCACAAATGCTCGTGGTAAGACCCGATTGATTGCCGTTGCTAAGAACTGTGTTTTGGGAGGGGTAGATAAAAACGCTGCGAAGAATAATGCTAGAAGTAGTGCGTCATAGATTATCTGTACTTTCGAAAGGTCACATTACACTTTGCGAGAACACTGGTCACGTCTGCTGGTAGTGCAGTTTCGGTCTATGCGTGCTGTTGTTCAAAAGAAAGAAAATGAGGACGAAATGAGTAAAACAGCCAGAAGAGCGAACGATAATAGTGGAAAGAGATCATTGCAAAATCATTGAGTTTGTTCCCATTGCCATCTGTACTATGCGTATTAATTAGACCAGTTTCTCATGACACGTTGAACGTCGCCTTGGTTAAAAAAGTGTTGTGGTTAGGAACGTTGCCCATAAGTCATTTTCGTTGAGCGCAATTACTCATGCAGAGCATCTGTCGATGAGCGAATAAATTGGAACGGTTTTTGAGACAATACTTCCGATATTCGTATAAAGATGGTTTTACCTTGACTACGCTTATCAAGCGAAGGCAAAGAAAGGTTAGTAAATTCCGGCGAGGCAATGGGATCACTGGTTATATTATCAGTACTTCTCGAAGCATGGTCTTCGAGACGTCACTTCCAGATGTGGGCTACATCACTTCCAGATGTGGGCAAACGGACTGCACAGTTGGCATCAGCGTCCGAGACGTAAGAGTCATTGTTTGGAAACAACTTGTTAAACACAAGACAGACAAGCTCACCTTCCTTTTTTATCGACTTTTAAAGTTGCCTAAGTTCTTTACGCTTTCCGTGCAGGATCCGGGTAGTTCCGTGCTGCACTGAATGTGGTTTCCTTCAACTTGTTGACCTAACAACAGACGTCCCATACTTGAGCTGGTCTATCGGCCAAGAATCGGGACGCAGAGAAGGCTATTCAACTCTGCATTGACGTGACCAAACAACTAGCACCCACATCTTAAAATGGATTGAAGCATTTCTAACGTGTCGCTTTCAGTCAGTTGCTGTTAACAACCAGTCATCCCTTTCTGCCCCCGTAACCTCAGGCGTACCTTAGGGCTCGGTCCTAGGTCCTCTTTTCTTCTTAATATACATAAATGACTTGCCAGAACACCTATCATGCAATATCCGTTTATTCGCCGACGACTGCGTTATCTACCACTCAATAACTAACACTTCCGACCAAAAAGCCCTTCAGGATGATCTTAACCACATTGAAAAATAGTGCGATGATTGGCTAATGACACTTAACCCTAACAAATGCAAGCTTATTTCGTTTCACCGCAGGCTTAATCCGTTGTTCTTTTCCTATAGAATTTCTAACAATCCAATAGAGCACATTCATTCATACAAATACTTAGGTATCACTGTGTGTCATGATCTAACTTGGCGGGAACATGTTACTAATGTTATTTCATCTGCAAACAGAACCCTTGGCTATCTGAAGCGCCATTTACGTCACGCAACAAAAGAGGTCAAATTACTCGCTTACACATCATTGGTAAGACCAAAACTAGAATACGCATCCCCCATTTGGAGCCCCCATCAAGCATATCTAATCGATGCACTTGAAGCCGTGCAAAATCGTGCCGCCCGTTTCATTCACTCCCAATATTCATACGAGGTCAGTGTGACATCCCTGAAATCACTGTCCAACTTACGAGGTCTTTCTTGCCGTCGTCGCGTCGCAACCCTATCTCTTTTTCATAAATTTTATTACAGCTCACTCGGCCATGAACCATACATCTGCGCACCTCCGCCGCGCATATCACATCGCACTGGTCACCCCCTTCAAGTTACTCGTCCACGTGCCCGTACTGTAACCTTCTCCACCTCTTTCTTTCCACGAGCCGCGTCAGACTGGAACGGCCTCTCCCACTCCGCTGCTGCTATCACCTACCCGTCACTCTTCAACGCCAATATTGAACTTCATATGTCATCGTGAAAAAATGTACCAATTTTTGATTACCCCACCCCTTATTTAATACCCCGAAAGGGGCCTTTAAGGTAAATAAATGAAATGAAATGAAATGAAATTGCTAAGCGGCGTCCGAACTTATTTTTCATTGTAGAATTTGACTGATATTCTATACATAAGGAACCTCTCCGAGGCACGTAGAATACTGAAGGGCGCCGACGTCATTTCTGTTGATGCTGGGACCCTGCAAGTTAGCACTGCATTTTGTCGTGCTGGGGTGCCTATTTCTCTTTTCATACGGCTATTTTACATTTGGCTACTTGCTCAAGCAAGCAGCCTCACTAAGCGGAAGGAGACATATGAGCCGCCGCGGTGGCTGAGTGGTTATGGCGCTCGGCTGCTGGCCCGAAAGACGCGGGTTCGATCCCGGCCGTGGCGGTCGAATTTCGATGGAGGCAAAATTCTAGAGGCCCGTGTGCTGTGCGATGTCAGTGCACGTTAAAGAACCCCAGGTGGTCGAAATTTCCGGAGCCCTTTACTACGGCGTCTCTCATAGCCTGAGTCGCTTGGGACGTTAAACCCCCATAAACTAATCCAACCGGAAGGAGACATATGTATAAACTTCTCCACTAAAATCATGTTGTGGGATAGTTGATGAACTATGTTGGAAATTGGTAAATGTAGTAGAGATGGAAGTTTGCTCCCTGTCTGTTGTGCTTCATCTTCAAAGCTACCGTGCTCTTCACGCAGAAACAGCAAATTGTCGTTGCATGCTTCACTGCTGGAAAGTGTTTGGGTCTATTGGCTTGCTTCATAGGGAAAAGCCGCAATAGAAGATTTCATGGTACGCGTTTGGTCTTAGTTATGATTGATTTATTTAAACACGTTTTTTTATCACAGCTATAAGAGTTCACAAGTTCTGAAGCTTTTCTTCATGGTGCAGGCCCAATTTATAAGGTTGGTGACGTCGTGCGCCTTTGGTCCCATACACCACCTTGGTCTTGTTCTCACTACTCCACCAGACGCGGCAGACCCAGCATGCCAGCAGCACTGTGAGTAACAGGAAAGGTTAGAATGAATGCATACCGGTATATGCTGGACCACGGCCGGATTGGATGCGGCGAACACGCTCACGCTGTGCCGCATCTAGTCCAGCCGTGCCTGAGCGTCACGCGCGCGTATTTTCTCTTGCTGTAATTTGTTGGCCGGCACGTGTTGTTCAAATTTCGATGCAGATATCAGCATGTGCCCCTGACATCATGACTCGTGCTCGCACGTTGCTCCTGTGTCCCTTACAAGGCGACAGTCAAGCAAGTTGCTGTACCCTCGTACAAATGTTGACGCTTGATTGCTTTGGTCAATTTTCTTTTTTTACCGTTTTTAATAATAAAAAAGGAGATTCAAGAAAATTAACTGTAGCAGAGCGGACCATTGGGCTAGTTTGGTGAACGATCATAATGAAAACCAGTGATGGAAGCCTTTTTCGTTAGGAAAAATGCTGACCTGTGCGTCAGCGATCCTTCTGTGCCCCTCTCACATCGTGTTTGGCTACCTGGATGACCAGCTGTACTCGCCATTTGCTTACTAACGTTTTTCCATTCTATGCGCATAATCTCATTTTAACGTGGCTATGACGCGCACTGTTATTGATGGTTGTCTTGTATATTTACGTTTCGTTTTTTAATTAAAACTTTAGTTGCGAGTCAGCGCTTGTGGTGTCTCCCCTCTTGTATTTTTGTTTCGTTCTTTTTGGGCTGGTTTTAATCATGATTCAAGAAAAGCCGCGCACTGCCTGTGTGCTAGTGTCATAACATTGGAACAAAGTGTCAGTGGCTATTTCAGCATTTTAATATATGTTTCCTCGAGTGTGGTATTTAAGTGCGTATTTTCTCTTACTGTAGTTTGTTGGCCGGCACGTGTTGTGCAAATTTCGATGCGATATCTATCAGCGTGTGCCCGTGACGTCATGACTCGTGCTCGCACGTGGCTGCTATGCACAGAAGAAGAAGTGGAACGGTTCGCAGCCAGTCACCCCGAAATTACTGAGCTGCTTCTGTGCACCCTAGCAGCTTCCTCTACTCTTCAGACCTAGGTAGGAGCGAACAAGTGGACCTTGAACAGTCACCAACAAGGTGAGCAGCTGTTGGGCGCATGCAAGCCTGTCAGAAAACCGCAGAACATCGCGTGATGTGATGCCGGTACCCGAATACAGTAGGCCTCTCTGTAGGCAATCTTCAACGGTCAGGCGATACTGCAGTTTTTCCACTTCGCTCCTGACAGCTGCTGCCGTCAGT
The DNA here is from genome assembly GCF_052857255.1 of Amblyomma americanum. NCBI lineage: Eukaryota > Metazoa > Arthropoda > Arachnida > Ixodida > Ixodidae > Amblyomma > Amblyomma americanum. The sequence continues at coordinate 10,115,839 of NC_135506.1, forward strand.
CCCTTCAGCGCGACAAACGTTAAACTACATTATGAACGATTACAGCGGCAAGCTTGTCCGATAGCATTTCTTGCCTAGGTGCTCTCGACTTAGCCTAGTTCGATGACGCCAGCCACGTGGGGCTTGGCCGGAGCGTTGATCCTCACACATATATGCGCAGACAAGTAGCGTTGATAAACATTACAGGCGCGCCTGAAAAATGTTGCTCTCGTTAGAATGTGTTTGGCGGGATCTGAGACTGTCACGGGAAACTTCACGTTGCCTGTGCTGACACAATGAGATGCAAGTCGCAGGAAGCAGAAAGATGAAGAGCGTTGCTATATTTTCTACGGAAGTTTTTAAAATTTTCCCGTTCACTGGAGAATCAATTCATGTTTGAAGCCACATATGAAGGTGGCATTTGGCGAGGAGTCAAGCTGCCTAAGAGTGATGACTATTTATGTCGATAATGCTGCGCTCTGCTCGTCAAAAATTTTCTAGCGTTCATGAAGGAAGAGGGAGTGTCAGCTTACAGGGGACAAATTACAAGGTTACTGGCACATACTGAAGCTTTATTACCGGAGGCTCACATGGTGCGCTTCGAAGCTTGGTCGCACTGTTAACTCGTTCCCTTGTCGGCAGAAGTACATAATCAGGCGACTACAGACTAATACACTGCCCAATCCCCACTTGATGACTAAATGGTATTCAGACACCTGCGATTCGTCCTGCCCCTTCTGTGGAGCAGTTGGCACACTCTTTCACACAGTTTGGGAATGTATAGAAAGCCCAGACTTTCTAGAATGTCTAGAAAACCCAGAAAACCCTCCCAGGCGCTGGGAGGCAACCCTTCATAGCCACCGTCCCGTCGACCAGAAATCGCTGGTTGAGGGGGGCTGGATTATGATGGCGACCAATGGGTTCTCATACTGAACCCACCCAGTATTTATCCTCTTCCCTCGTCGGCAGACGCGCAAAAGTTAGGAACTCTATACTGGTTTAAGCGGACGATATGAACTGTCGAACCGTGTTCACCGCGTCTGTCTCTTGTCTCCCAATTCTGTAATTGTAGCTTAGCAGCGGACGGAGGAAATTTTTTCGTTGGAAGATAATAGGAAGTTTACGGGGATAAGGAGGCCTCAGCTGGTACAGGGTAGGGTAAAGTGGCGAGAATTGGGAGACGCCTTTGCCCTGCAATGGGCCTAGTTGGGTTGGTGCACCAACCCATCGTCGTCATGACGACGATGATGGTGGTTGCATACAAAGAACAGAAACGAACGTTTTGCATCGAACGTTGCACCTTTTACTTGCCGTGCGTGTAGACCTCGATCCATCGCAAACTGCTCTGACTTGAAGAATGATCTACCAATATATGCTTCGGATTCATCAACGGCAACCTCAGCTACCACTACTAGTGATTTTGGCGGCATAGTGCAAAGGTAGCGCTTTTTAGCAGCTGGAAACCAAGGCACTCTGTACCCCGCTTAGTTCTTCTGTGTGATTTGAAGCAGCTTTTCATTGTCGCTTATCTTTAGAGCGCTGAGTGTTGCTTGTTGGGCGAGTTGGTGATTCATAATAGAGCAGCGCGTAACAAACAGGCCAAAAGGAGGAACACAGAGGCCTGTCTGTACACAGGAAAATGCAAGCAACCTCTGCGTTTTTATATAGCAGTTATTGACTTCCACTTTCTTTTTGGCCACGCTGAAATTAACGTGAATATGCGTTGTTCGTGCTACCCGTATTTTCGCTAACGCTTTAAGGATAGTCTGCTGTTTTAGCGCCGGGAGCAAGCAAGTTTTCGGTGGGTTCCATGTGTTGCTGAACGGAAACAGTTCCGATTTACTTCAGATAAACCGGTAGCTCTCAGACCACTCTGCGCTGATTAGAAGTTTGTAGTTTATTTCATTTCAGTCAGAAATGTGGGACCCGAGACAAAAAGTGAACTGATCGGTATGCATTGGCACCCGGCTTTTCGCATTGTCGGTGCGTGGGCTACCATTTCCATGGTGTGTCATACTTGAAACCAAGTCCACTTTGGCTGGCTGCGCATTTTCTCTTATTTGCAAGCGTCTTAGCTTGAGTAGTGTCGTTGCTCTACAGCGCATTCAAAACTGAGGCCTTGTTTTTATACTATACTGCTTTCAATGCAGCTTAACAGATGCCACGGGTGGGCCATGACGGATATCAAATTCATATAATTGCAAAACTAGATTACCGTGGGCAGTAGGCGAGTGGGTCCACCTTTCCTTAAAGACTGGAATGTGAATTTCAGTATAGTTTTTTATTTGAAGAGAAGGGGATTAGTAAAACGTAGAGGACAGACTCGAAATGCGTGGCATAAGGAGTTGGGGGGACGTTCCAAAGAACGCTCATATTTACGAATCTGCTGTATACATAATGGGTTTCTAGCGTTGCGCCCCTGTGTCCACCTGAAAAAATGAGGGGCCAGTCGATGCTAGTCGATCCGAGTACCTCGAGATGGCGATCTAACTCACAGATTTGGGATCGAAACTGTGCCAGAAAGCATGAATTCGTTAGTGCTGACAGGTGAGGTATATTAACAAAGATCGTTTGTTAGGTGTTTACAGGCGAGGTGTATCAGTCTGGTATGTGATTCTGTAATTCATTTGAAGCGTTTAGCTAATATTTATTCAATAAACTGAGTCTACGCGAATAATGCATTTAAATTTTAACAACCCGGGGAGGGTGTAAATTTTAACAGCCCTTAAACAAAACAAAGACATAAATGAGACTGTTTTAGGCTTAATGGCAGATCTAAAGCTTACCTATAAGGCAGTTTTAAGCTCAGTGCAGAAAAGCACACAAAATGTTGTGTAGAAGTCCGAGAATGAAAACAAGCTAGAGGGATTCCGAGGAAATAGACGATAGGAAGAAACTTGCAAGGAATGACAGTTGTTGAGGAAAATATAAAGGCCCTTCGCCGCTGCTCCGAAGGAGCTTGGAAGAATGAGGAATTTCTGAAATTAGTGCTCGCATATGTATTGGCCTTTTACCCTGAGTGTGGTGCTGCTGCTGACATTGCCTACATTAGATAAGGGCGGCGAACACGTTTCCAGGGTTACTGCTTCATCATCATCACTATCGTAATGGCCACGACAATAATCGATATCAACATCGGTGTCAGCTGAGTTTATTGCAGACCAAGGGCACCCTCCCAACTTCTTAAAAAAAATCGCTGCGTTGCGTTAGCCGTGGGCACGTAATATGAACGAAGTTACGAGGCCTAGTTTTTCTAAAATTACATTTCATTGTGCATACTCCCGAATCCTTAAATAAATCAGTCAGCATTGAATAGGTGCGATGTACTCCTCGCTGATAAATTCACCCGCAAAACACATTTTAGAGAGCTGTGTTTTCATTGCCCTTGGTGCTGTGTGGACAAAGCGGCTCTGGTGCCGTAAATATCCGCCGCCATCATCATCCCGTTCGCAAAAAGTCAGTGCCGGTTATTACACCTGTGTAGCGTGAGATTCGGTGACAGCTACTTTACTCATAAAACGGCGGTACGGACACAGGACCGAGAAGAAAAGGACGCACACAGTGTGTGTCCTTTTGTTCTCTGTCCTGTGTCCGTAGCGCTGTTTTATGAGTAACTATGCAAAACCAACTTGCCCGATCTGCAGTTCTTGGACACCTATTGGTAGGATTTAAGGCATCGTTCGCCGCGCGAGTGGCGCCCTCTCTACCCGAAGGCCCGAACATCGCAAGCATCAGTACGCTCCGCTACGCACGGAGGGCGCAGCGCACCTCCTCCTTGCTCCTCACTGCCTTTTCGTGTTACGCCGATGACCCCGCAGAGGACAGAAATGCGCTGTTAACAGCTGTCGCTGTAGAAAAAAAGAAAACATAAAACTGTGGACCCGGCCCTCCTTGAGCCCCCTGCTCCTCTTGTTCGCGCCCAGGGGAGTGCGATGAAGGCCGGCGAGCAGCCTGAACCTGAGAGAGCGTCGCCGTATATTTCGCCGCAAGCAAACGCGCTTTCTCCTGTGCCGGAGTCCAAGCGCGGTCGACACCGCAAGCACCACGACCGGACGCCGGCGACAGCCGCCAAGCAAGAGGGTGAGCGGGGTTTCCCGGGAACTCAGCATTTGTGAGGGGAGTGTTGCATTCCTGTTAGAACTATCGGCGCTTGGAAATAAGCATGTCGTTTGGAAAACGGCGAGAACTGCGCTAATACGGGAAACAGAAAAGTCCGAATGACCGAAATCGAGGCTAATTTAGATTCTGCTTGCCGAGTTGAAAATGTATGAGCACATTATTAAGTTCTTAACAAAAACGTAGCGTAAAGACGGGACTAAGAAAGACAAGAACAGGACGGTGCAACACTTGGAACTGAATTAAATTGAAAAAAAAAAACTTTCGATCACTTTGCAACAACGCATGCGCAAATCTTAAAAGAATGCCTCATAGTGATAACATAAAAAGCGCAGTAAAAGAATACTACAAACATCAAAAAAAGAGTGCCCGCTCATGTAGGCCAATGTGCAAACTTAGATGTGTTCTAAAAACTTTCGTTCCTTTTCCATGAGATGAATAGACTGTAATGCACGTGTCACTACTGCACTTCGCTATTTCAGTGGCTTCCAAGATTTCAAGGGAAATCTTGGAACGCATCTAAGTTTGCTCATTGGCCTACATTTGCGGGCGCTCTTTTTACATTTCTTCTCTTTTTTTCGCATGTTTTTAGTTTTCTTTCACTGCCTCTTTTTATATTTTCAGAGTGGGCCATTCTTTTAGTATTTGCGCATGCTCCTGCGTTGTTGCAGAGTGATGGGACGTTTTTCGTTCAATTACTTTGAGTTGTAAACGTAGTATCGTCCTGTCCTCGTCTTCCTTCGTCCCGTCTTTACGCTTCATTTTTGTGAAGAATGTCTGACCAGCTGGCCCTATAGCATACTTTGTTAAATCAAATTCTTAAATACTGCAAAAAATATTTGTTTCCTGGTCACACAAAATAAAGGAAATCTTGTCCTTGTGGCAGACTTCTGTGGAATGTGGACAGTGTGGAATATTTATTGGCTGTTGTTATGTGACAGACGTGGTGCGGTTGTGAGTGCAGAGGGTTGGCAGAGAAGGCGGAAATTTGGGCGAGTTGGTTAGTGTTCATTTTCGCTCTCAGAGCAACACGAACGAGCGCCTGTTTGTGCTAGTCCTTCGTCTTGTGTCCTGTTCGTGTTGCGCTGAGAGCGAAAATGCAGAAGATTGGTTTCGCGGCATAGCCCACTTTGCATTGCTGAGAGGACAAAGTACAGAAAGCTGGTGCCATGAGAAAAACTTTTGTTGTTAGATAATCTGTCCCAAAGCACTACAAGACGTTATGTTGCGATGGAAAAAAATATTTGTGCCGTCGTTTTAAACCCAGGGGTTCATTTTAAGATGGGGTTGGAGGAACGGGGGATGGCGTACCCTCCTCTCATGCGAAAAAGTTTACATGGGAAACCATTCCGAAGCCCAATGTTTCTACTACAGAATTCCAGGAAATACATGGTTAAAACAGAACCCCCTGCACTCCGAGAGTTATCCATAAATCCACCTGCCCTTCAATACAGTATCTTGTATTCTTTTTATATCTCGTCCTTGAGATTTGATATAGCATTAAGGGGAGGAGTCATAGATAAAGGCTGTCGAAGAACATGAAAAGTATTATTACGAGGATGCAGCTCAATTGTGTTCGTGCCTGAGGATTTCACTTCCCTATCGAGATTGCTAGCGTCTTTGAAGGCTGAGCCGTGCTAATCGCGCTGTTCTTGGCGACTCAAGCATCGACTGACTGCGCCTTTTTTTTGCTGTTTGCTTAAGATGCGCACGCCAACAAGCACCGGTCACTTTTCTCTAATTATAAGTCGTGACTTGAAGCATCTTGTTTGCAGTGACGAAAAGACAGCATTTTTGCGCCGACACGCTGCCACGGAGGACGAATGATTTAAGAAATACTGGAATGGATCAAGGAGGTGGCTTCAGGATCACTTTAAAGAGAAAATAAGACGAGAAGTAGAAGTTAAGCCCAAAAACACGCGGAAAAGCGCGTGGCCATTAGAAAATTTTTTTACACACGAAATGCGGCTGGAAGCGAACGAAGCCCACGCGAAAAAACTGAGGATGCTTGTCACCTTAAGAGTGGGATGCGATAGCATTAGATTCCTTGTTCTTCGCAGCTTTTGTTGCACCTTCTGCGTGTGATTGGCCCCTGAATGGTGCATTTGAGGTCACAATGGTGGGACATCATTTCTCTCTCGACCACCCAGCGAATTTCGTGATACCAAACTGCCCTGGGTAGCTCCTGACGAACGCTGTCAGGTTGCAGTCTAGTAACTAGATAGCTCAAAAGCCTGTGGCACGTTTTGATGACGTCAGAGGGCTAGTGACCTCTTTCGACCAGTCGCCGAATTTCGTGACACCGGACATCGGCGAGGATTTGATGCGACAACTCTAAAGCTGTCGCATTGAATGCCGCGACGAGAACAGATTAACTAAGCTGAATTTAAATCCAATTGGGTTTGTGTGACGACAGTAAGGAGAGCGGGCTTACAACGTGGGCATGCTCTGTGAAGGAGTAGATTTGAATTTCTTGCTCTAAGAGCTTATTCAGAGTCGCATATGTGCGTGTTCCTTATCAGGAAAGAACAGACGCATACATTTTTCCAGCCTAGGAAAGATCATCATACCTAAGCGCTATCGTAGGTATTCGAGAAATCTGCTCTTGCCTTTATCATCTGAGTTGCACTCCTGACGCATTATGTGACTCCAGCAGAGGTGTCAAGCTCTCCGCTATCTCGTCTGGATTCGGTCCAGAGCCGTTGCAAAGTGTGTTTCACCTGAAATCACTACAACTTGCGTGCGATGGATCAGTCTCGTTTAATGTTCAAGATAGCGCAGAAAGCGATAAGTAACCCGCGCTTGTAGTTAGACATTTTTACTTCACAAATCGGGGGTAATAAGCTTACAGTTCCACAAATGACGAAGGATTTCGAAGGGTAACCGTAATGTTGCCGATCACGAACGTTTCCGTGATAATCGCGGGAAAACTGATTACCACGAGCTGGCAGCGAAAAGGAAGGAGCGCAATAGGCTTTACGCATACCTAATCGGCTGATCGCCACCTTTACCGGCTTGCAGTGGTCAAGGTGCGCGCTGTACCACGAAATGGCGCCCATGACGTCACGCGAATACCTCGTACAAGGTCCGGGCACATAAACAGCCCCAGATATGGGTTAAGGTTAACAGTTTTCACATTTAGCAAAACTTAACAGCTCCTCTGTCAGCCTATAGTAACCGAGGCAGATAAACTGCAGTTTGTGAACCGAGGTACCAGTCTGAGTATAACCAGTGCGAAGGAAGCTAGTGCCAGGTGTTCAATGTGCTTGAAAAAGCATGGCGAGCACAAGACAACCACGAAGCAAAGGACGATACACAAGCACTTTGGGTCGTCCTCTTCATTTCCGTGGTGACCTTTTTGCGATCGCCGCAAAGTTCCAAGAATAAAACCATCTCTCCTAGCCTTACGTCGTTTTGTTCATTTGCACCTGCCGCGACGGCTTACTCGTGTGGCACTCAGTTGCAAGGTTGTGGGAATGAATCCTGGCCGCGGCTGTTGCATTTCGATCAGGGTGGAATACAAAAACTCCCCCATGTGGTGTGCAGTGTCAGTGGATGTGAAACAACCACCCGGTGGCCATGCATTGACCTGGTGCCCCTTCACTATCGCGTCCCTCGTGCAGGAAGCGCGTACCTTTGAAACGTCGAACACCCGACATGGTTTAACACCGGTCCTTTGTGGAACCAGACTTTGCCAATACTCTTACAATAATGGGCCGATTATCTGTGCTCTTAGGTTGTGCTCGTCATGCCCTTTCAAGCACATTGAACACGTGACACTAGCTTTCTTCGCGCTGGTTATACTCAGACTCGTAACTCTTCCCTAATTGCAGTTTATCTGCCTCGGTTACTAAACGCTGAGAGAAAAGCTGTTAAGGTAAGCTAAATGTTAAGGCTTAACCTGAACCCATATCCGTGGCCGTGGCTTTTCTTGACGCGAAACAAAAGGGGTTGATTATTGAAACGGGTTCAAAACGAGAACCAAGCGACAGTTTTCTTGCAGACTGCGTGTCACGTGACACACAGATGTCGCGAGAAATGCGGCACAACTGGGACAGCACAAGATAGAATACGATGTGTCCCGTCTTAGCTGCGTAGCCGTTCTCTTGCATCATACACCAACTCGTCCAACAATCCGTTATAGTGACATCGACTGAAGTCTTGGGCACATAAGCTCTGCACGTGGTGAAACTTAGTGCCGCGGACTTGCATGACGAACCGATTTGTGCTCATAGTGGTATTCTATTACAGGTGGTCCACTGAAAGGGCTATGTGTACCGCCGAGTATAATATTTGCAAAGAACCAAGTCCGCATGCTTTTACAGTGAAGGCTAATGAACTCTGGCCCGTTGATTTCCAACTGGCCCGGATACAAACGCTACGCTCTCCGCGACTGCCAATGCTTCCCTACTACTCCACAACGTTGCTTTGCCGATTAGAAACAAGATGGCACGCGAGATAGTCGCGGCCTTTGCCTTGCCAACGGAAGGTGCTCACGCGTCAGCCGTGCTAGCCTGGCCTTATCAGTAAAGGACTGAAGATAGCATCCAAGTATGCGGCAGGGTTGTTAGCATCTAACTTCGTTGTAGCAATCGGACATGCTTTTGTGTCTGCTCGTTGTATTCATTTCTTTTTTTTTCGTCAATCGATGCGCATATGCACATTGAAACCGATAACGAATCATTGAAATCACCACCGCCGTGCTACTTTGCATGTTCTGCGTACAGCTGTTGAGTGGATATCATTGCTAGCATGCTATCAGTTATATTCTGTTGGAAAGGCGTTTTATCACTACTATTGCTGTTATTGTACAACTATTTTAACGCGAACGCATTGTATGGCTTATCGGCAACGATGTCCAGGGGCGTTGACCAACAGTAGTGGTCCGAAAATTCTCCAGTGACGTCACCATGGTCTCGCATGACGTCAGCAGTATACCATAAGATAGTGACGTCTACACCAAAGAACAGTAAAATTTCTTCCGAAGTTGCGGGGAACTGAACCAAGCACATTCAGATCGCGACGCGAGCACGAAGCTCATAGGCCTCAAAACCGACCTGCTGCTTAGCCAATGAAGGCGAACCTAGTGCATGCACTTCGTTGCGGCTTAATGCTAATGGGCACGTGTGTTATTAGAAAGAAATGAATTTTTAGTGAACCTCGCAATAGAGCTCCCGATGGGACAAAGCTTTCCCATTTAAAGCACGTAGGTAGTCTTAAGTGCCTCCCGTAGTTTTTTAATACATTCTATTTTATGCGGGGCAAGTTTCTGGGCATAGCGTTTCAAGCCAGAAATACTTTGTGTTGCCCATCGGTCAATAAACAGGCGAGTATAACGACTCCGGAAGGATACTCACTTGCTACTATAGCGAAAAAAGTCCCTGAACATTCTTCGTAAACTAAGCCAATAGCTCTGTTATTAGCCATCGTCGGAAACCACACTTGTGGAGGTGAAAACTAAAATCCTGCTCTGTCACGTCCACAAGTGAGGTTTCCAGCTCGCCACTAATAGAGCTGTCGGCTTCATTTGCGGAGAACGCGGTTCAGAGAGTTTTGTACCCGACTGTACGATAATGGGCAGTTATTGCGCAAGCTAATCATGCGTACCCAGATCTCCAGCTGCATGCTCAGTTCAGCCTCTTTGGCGTTGAAGTACCGTCGTGTACACTTCAATATGTCTTGAAAAAAACCTTTTTGCGCTTCGGAGTTCATTAAATTTAGATACGTTGCAACTCCCAGTGCCTCACATGCGGGAACAGTGCGGGGAACCCTGTTCCTCCGTCAACAATGTCGTCCTTCAACAGTGTCAACAGTCCGTCAACAGTGTCGCCTTTGTGTTCCTTCGCGAAGCAAGCTCCGATCACGCATTGTGTGTCGCAGATTTCAGCAGGTGCCGCAGTGCTTGCTACATGAGACGAAACCAACAAACTTAGCCCGTAGCGCGCTGAGTGCTACTTGTGGAAAGCAGCTTCAGTAGTTAGAAATCGTAAGCAACTCAAGTGCCGGTTCTTATTAACCGGAAGTTCAAATTAAGCGAGTTGGAGATAACCAGATTCCGCTGCATGAACCGTGCAGAAGTGGCAACGAGCAGCGTTGCTCCCAACTCGGAGGGCGCGCCGCCACAGCAGCCGCAGCGCCATTCACGCCAGCCGCGGGATGACCCGGAGCAGCTGGACGACGACGAGGTGCCGGAGGAGGCGAGCATGCTGAAGAACGTTCGTCACGTGTGGGCCGACGAGGCTGCCGCCGCCAGAGGGGGCGCCGACGAGGCAGCGCCCAGGATATCCTTCACCATACAGGAGGTGCCCTCCAGCGAGTTCTGGAGGCCGCCGCTCTTGACGTACGCACCTTTTGCGAGACGAAGGCAATTGTGTACGACAAGGAGAAAATCACATTATGTGGCTTCGAAAGCCAAGTTAATATAATAATAACTGGCTTTTGGCGAAAGGAAATGGCGCAGTATCTGTCTCATATATCGTTGGACACCTGAACCGCGCCGTAAGGGAAGGGATAAAAAAGGGAGTGAAAGAAGAAAGGAAGAAAGAGCTGCCGTAGTGGAGGGCTACGGAATAATTTCGACCACCTGGGGATCCTTAACGTGCACTGACATCGCACAGCACACGGGCGCCTTAGCGTTTTGCCTCCATAAAAACGCAGCCGCCGCGGTCGTGTTTGAACCCGGGAACTCCGGTCAGTAGCCGAGCGCCCTAACCACTGAGCCACCGCGGCGGGTTAAGCCAAGTTCTTCTAAAACCGTTTCCTTCCCTCTTTCCGGGAACACCGAGGTCGGCCCCACATCGAGTAAGAAACCCGACTCTGGCCAATAGAGCCACCAGCGAGGCGTCACGTTGGGCCGACCTACTCGGTTGTTTTTTATGACAGTAGGCCTCAAAAGTATCGCGTGACTCCCCATTCTCTTTTCTAGTGCGAAGACACTATTTCACTAGCAGAGTTGAAAAATCCAAGGTATGTTTGAAGCCTCAACTTTTGACGGAGCGCCAGCGGCGGATGCCTTGCGCAGGTGCTCCATATCTTATCTGCACGTGCAGCCTTAGCAATTGGAACGTGATAATTTCGGCTCCCTCGTAGGGAGGCGAATTGGCGAGAAAAAAAATTGGAGGTGGTTTAGCTCTGGTTAAACCTGGAGTGACGCGACAGCTACAGCTGGCTGGGTGGAACATGGCCATGTGACCAACCGCTTGAAGAACCACGTGATCAGCCATGGCGCCGGCCGGCCGGCAGCTGCTCCGCACCACGTGACAGTGTGGCGGTGCCGCCACGCTGAAGGCTCGAAATGCTACCGTAATATAGCTCTCGCTACAAAACTGTGCCCCAATGGTCAAAGCTCATGAGAGAATCAGAGTTTCGGCGCCGTCTCGTTGCCTTCGTCTCTTGCTCCCACTCAGTCAACCCTAATGAAGATTCAGAGTCGGTGCCGAAACGTCGGTTCTCTGAGTCTTTTGTCGGAGCAGCACGGCCTCAGTAATGGAACGAAATGAACGTTCCAGCAGAAGCGCGAAAATGCCGCTTTAACGAAGCATGCAAGCGGAACTTATTGTATACCTCTGCTCCACGTCGCCGCTTCTGAGTGCGCGTTCTCGACACGCAGTCAGACGGCGCCGTCTCCCAAGACGACCTCCGATAGCCGTTACCACTGCAACCCGCGCGACACACTGCTCGTGAGCTTCGGTTTCTGCCTCGGCGTCTCCGGGTTCTGGCGCTTCCCCGCACTCGTGGCCGAGCACGGAGGTGAGACCGTCATTGCCCAATAGACCCCGGGGATAAATTTGTGTCTTGCGGAACCTGTGACCTAAGTGGTCGTGAGACGTGCCGCAGTGGCGTATATGTACAAAGCTGTCCGTGCCGGTCTTCGGAACTGCAGCCTCTTTCCTCCTGGCGTGCCTGGTGGTCTACGTGCTAATGGCCCAGCCCGTGTTCTACCTGGAGCTGGCCATAGGACAGTTCATCAGCTCCGGCGTCACGAGGGTCAACAAGTGTTTTCCCCTACTCAACGGCAAGTGTCGGCCTGGAAGATTTCAGCTTCAAGACGAATAACCCTTATTCCTATTTTTATTGACTTCTTTAGAACACCTTACGGACACTATTATTATCATTATGTCCTCCAATGGGACTTCGAAGTGGCGGTTTTTAGCATGAGTGCAAAGACCACTGCTCACAAATGTAAACTCTATCGAGGTTCACGTGGTTCTCACCGTGAGACTGAAACCACACAATAATAAAAGAATCTGGTCGGTAGAAAGATGGCGAATTGGACTATTTTTTTCATATACGTCAATTTTCGAAAGCGCTGTTGTCAACACGGGCTCTGAGAGAGACAGTTGTGTCCGGGTGGATTGAAGCGCTTAGGAAAAGGACATTTATGTACAGGAACACACAATCAGTACACAGAAGACAAGACAAACACATGCAGTGCGTTCTGTGGACTGAGTTCATTTAAAAAACTGCCCGAGAATTCGAGAATGGGTAGACTAAAAAAGATACTCACAGCGCTGATAGGCGCTCCGAGTTCATTTTTTTTTGCGGCGGAGTCTTCTTCCCAAGCATGCACCACCATTCTAAACAAGTTCTGCTCAAGTGTCCCATACCACGAGGCCATACACCGCAGCCGAACACAGTACAGAGGGAGTTGACGACACATGCGGTCCTGTGTCTGCTGCGATGTATAGCCTCCTGATGTCTCACCATCTGGCCTACACATTACCCTCCTATGTCACAAACCATTCACCAGAAATTCAGTGGTTGTGAGCTTGCTTTAAGGCCAATAAGCCTTGTTTCGAGGTAGATTACGACAGCCATGTGAGTCGGTAGGGTGGCAACAACAAGAGCACTTTCCATACTCTGTGCTCTACACCACGCACTCGGTGCTAGTGGACATAAAAGCGTGGTTTCGCTATGCTTGCGATTTCAATCAGTTTTCTTTCTTCGTTGCCACGGAGACACATTTTTGTTATTCGCAGCTTTGTTTGACGGAGGATCTATTCAGACATCTTCTCATGATAGAACTACAGAACTACAGCGTCCGTCTCCCCATCTTCTCTGTTGAACGAGAAATTTCCTAGAGACCAAAACGAGATCTTAGACTAATTTTTGTTGTATGTAAAAATCAATTATATACCTCTTTCTGGGTATGTCAATGCTTGCCCGGCAGCAAAGGGACGCAGGTTTTGCTGAGAAAATTGTATTTAAAATTCTTCCCGCAACTTGATTAAATCCACGACATAAGCACCGAAAACGACTGCCTGATCTTCGTTTTTAAGTGAATGGCAGTGTACCCTACTCTGTCGCATCTACGCCAAGAAAAAAAAAACTGTTCTGACGCACCGTCGTTTACCTGTGAAATCATCCCGTGATCCCGACACCTGCATTTCATTAATGAAATTTTCTCGCTTTAAAAACTACTCTAAAAAAATAGCGTCTCTGTGCATCGAACGCACTAACCTACATATAAAGGTCTATTTTAATTTGTTAAAACGAATGCTTGGGCGAGTTGGTAAGCCATTTTGTCTTCCTCGTAGTCCTTGTCAAAGTGCGCGCTGTTCTGTTTTAATATTTTAATTTGCCCTTATTATTCCTTTAAAGGCAAAGAAGTGTGTTTATTTTCGTTGTTAGAAACAGCTGCAAGAAACCCGATTTGGACGTGGGGTCGTAGTGAGAGGGCCTTGACTTCTTTCCAACTTAGGGGAGACTAAGCACTGAGTGAAGGCCCTCGTTTTCTGCGCAGGCATCGGCTACGTGAGCGTGTGGTACTGCTTCCTGCTGGCCGTCTGCCACTCCCTGCGCGTCACCTACTCGGTGTTCTACCTGTTCGACGGGGTCTACCAGGCAGTGCCCTGGTCCAACTGCAGGGACGCCTGGAGCGCCGACTGCTACTCGACGGGCACGGAATTCGTAAGGGGACTTGGTCCCAGAATTTTTATCTGAGCTAAGCTGTCGCCGACGCTCTAGCTGACCGCGCTTGCCTGCTAGCAGCGCCGACGCTGTACACCTTGCTCTCTGTAGATTCCATCTACTTCAGGAAGGGACACTATCTAATGTCAGTAATTCTTTACCCAGCAGGAAATTAATTTAACTATTTATGTAATTAATAAGGATCCCTCCTCATAGCGGATGTGCAGGTTCAGTCGCTAAACACCACATGCCATATGCGCCCCACATACTGTATGAGATGGCATATTTCATACTATGCCATACCACACCATACCCCACCATTCCATGCCATGTCATGTCTTGTCATATCATGTGCCCAAATTATCCAAAGCGTTCCACTACAGCGTCCTTCATAGCTTAAGTTGCTTTGGAACACTAAACCCCGTAATACCAAACCGTAAAACGAGCCTACATTGAACTGATGACAAATAAGCCTACGGTATAATTCATAAACTAAATAAAAGCAACTGAACGCAAGTACAACGAAAGGAATACAAAGGCATGTAGTAGGTCTCGTAAGAAGCTGAAATAGAATTCTGTTCGCATCGCAAGAAAAGTATGACATGCACGGAACCTTCAGAGGAATATGTATTAAACGCTATAGGAGCTACTCAATGACTTACGAACTTCAGTTGTCAAAGTTTCTCAACTTACAAAACATAGTCGAGAAAAAAAGCGAAAGAAATCATGAGAATCAACGAGAACTTCCGGCTATAAATTCATGGCCACCGATTTTTAGGAATCCTTTGAATATAAAGCAAAATTCATGAACGAAAATAATTACTATTGGGGACAATGCACACTAGAACAGCTATGAGCGAACAGGAGTCTAGGCAGAAAATTATAGCCTTTGGGGATCTATAACAACTTCTCATTGAGACTCAATCACGGCGGCAGCTTCAAAAGTCCCGCTTGGCCAGAATTACGTCTCGATCAGCCAAAAAAGGTAAAGCTTTGAGCCCGCTTTGAGGAAGTCTGTTCAGGTTGGCACGAATTTCCAGACTTGTTTTGCAATGATTTTACTAAATCGTTCAAGGTTTGAGCATTTTCTAATCAAGTAATACGCCGGCATCATCGCCTCCGTGAATTGACTCGCATCGCTCTCAAAACTTAATTCACTTGTGCAGGGCATTTACCTTCGCTCTGGAGCTCTGTGTGTATCCCTTGCCCACGCAAGTAGTCTGGCATCGTCGTCATCACGTTGCATACTTTTGGATCTCTTAACTGTGGAAGGTCAATAGAATGAATGGATGGATTGATGGGTAAATGGATGGGTGAATGGATGGGTGAATGGATGGATTAACGGATGGATGAATGAATGAAGTAAACATAATCAAAGTATTCATTCAAATAACCAATTCAACCGTTCGAGTTGAAGCTGCGTTTTATTTCAATCGAGCGTTTATTGTCATCAGACCGTTCGTTTTGAAATAATACTTGAATCCTGGAAATGCAGCTCCGTTGCAAGTACGTCAACATGCCGAGCCAGCCGACAGTCAATGGCAGCGCATCCAGCAGCTATGTGATGGAGGTGACGCAGCAGAATGCCGTGTACTGCATCAACGCGTCCAGGACAGCCTCGGAGGCCTACTTTATGTACGCGTCCACTTCCCCTGCGGATATTGATAAAATCGTTGAAGGGGCTCATTAGAATACATATGAAAGAAGCCAACAGCCATCGGAACAAAAAAAAAGTTGTTTTTCTAGATGTGTGAATATTCAGAATATTTGAATAGTGAATTTAATAGCCTCTTATACGTCTAGCCGAATGAATCAATAGTGCATGTTCAAAATTATTCGAAACGAGTGGAGTATGTTGTTCTTGAATAGTTTTATAATACGCACGATGCTAGAATAGGGCACATCATAGTCTTCTTCGATCACTTTTTCAAAAACGGGACCTAATTCGATGCCGCACAGCATGCTGGTGCTATAGAACTGCGTGTGACTGAGGCTCCAGCGCCACGACGCGGTCCATTCGTGTGGCCGTGTTTACAGTGCTCACACATGGCCTCCGAGATTGGCATCGCGACAGGGCTGAGGCACGTGCACAGTACCATACGTGGATGTCCTATCTCAAATTCCATGACTAATCCATAACTCTCGCCTTGATATCTACGTAGCTGGAGACGCGCTGGAATTCACAATAATGCGATTGATTGGTGTAGCCCTATTTGCCAACTTTATTTTCACTTTCACTAGGATGTTGTTTAGGTTCAGTCATGTCTATCGCCAAGACGAGCTTTTTACACGTACATGCTGCGGATTTCCGATTGGAAGCTCGCACAAATTGTGTACTAGTTTTAAGAAGCTAGCACATTAAGGCGGTGCCTATATTTTATGTCAGTTACCAACAGTGCCCTTTAACTTTCAAGCACACCTAGGTAGTCTATCTGACCGATGCAAGCAAAGCGACAATATAGGAAGTTCTTACCTTTGGGCCAACTTGACACGTGTCAGCTTCTAGAACATGAGGTCGTTGAGGAGTTAAGCGAGGAGATGTCATGGCAAGATTGTGGCTAACAGCAATAGATGTGAGCGTAAGCTGCTGTGCGCAGGGACTTCGTGCTGCAGTTGAGTAGCGGGATCCACAATCCGGGCGACGTGAGGCTGCAGCTGCTCATCCCCATGACAGCGGTCTGGATCGTCGTGCTTCTGATCTGCACCCAGGCTCCCCATATCATCAACGGGGTGAGCTGGTGTGCAGCCGGGAGGCGTGATCGCGTATTAGCGTAACGTCTGCAGCATGTACTCATTTTTAGAGCAAAAGCTTTACTAGGCTATGTCGGCGGTTTCGTGTAATCAAAACGTGTCCGCAGCCAATGTGGGGAACTAGAAAGAGAACGTCTAAAAAGTGGTTATAATCGAAGGAGGATTATGCGAGAATGCGGCGCAAAAAATTTGGTAACGATCGGATATTTAATAAATTAGAGCCAGAAATGTGCAAATAGTGGCCGTGGCCAGAGCAAAAGTGGCGCAAAATTTGAAACGCCGGAAGTGTTGACCACGTCACCGGAACTGTGGGCGGAGCCAAAACGCGGCGCCAAATTTGAAAGTTTGGAACGAAGCGTGGTGGAAATTGGACGTATTGGACAAATTCTCAGGCAAATACGGGCAATAGGGGGAAAGAGGAGAAAATAGAGGCAAAGAGGAACAAACCGAGGCCCGAGGCGACGAGTGCCAAGGAGGAGTCAATGCTTTCGCATTATTCTAATGTGGGTTACCGCAGAATCTCGAATTTTTTGTGTCACAATGATGACCGCTTTGATAAAACATGTATTGCCTTCACGTGTGGCCAGCAGGTGTACCGAGTGCTGTGCTGGGTGGGGATGCTGTGCTTCCTTCCCTTCATGGCTGAGAGCGTGTACCACCACTACACGCTGGCGGGCCTCGTGACAAGCCTGACGCCGGACCTGGCAGCTCTGACCAGCCGCCGGGTTGGTACCCTTCGAATATACGTAATCTCATATCGTGAGTGTCCCTGCCCGGGCCTATAAACCTTACGCCAGACAAGGAGAACTACACATGCGTTTGCAGGAAGTAGCGTAGTCGTTAGCACGCTCGGCTGCGGAATGGAAGGATGGTGGTTCGAATCCTGCCGTGCACAAGGATTTTTTTCTTACCGAGTTAATTTAGTCATCGGTGTGACATGACTTGTGATCAGACATGGCGTGAGACCGGACAATGTCATGGCGCAGGTATGAGCCATTAAATGGTTTTGCCTTAAAATGGCGGAGCTCTAAATAAATGGCGTTTAATACAAGCTAGTTGCGGTACATGCTTACCAGCACTGGACATCATCTGCTCTATAGTCCCTCACACAAAGCCTTTCACTGGAATTCAGATTCAGATTTATTTCAACAACACTTGGTTGCCGAGGAGGCGAACAAAAAGGCAATCAAAAGTTGCCTGACGAAGCGTCCGCCCCCTTTACACTCTACAACTGAGCAGTGGGCAGGTTTAACCAAAGAATACAAAAGAAAACCCCGAAAACAGGTTTCTGAGAAACCTTGGTGCGCTTAATCGATCTAAAGAAAAAGGAAAGGAGCGCTCTGCTGCACTTCTTTGCTTAACGAAGTCAGAAGTGATGGTTCGACTGTAATTATGGAGCACTGTGGAGCCTGTCTTCAGTTGGCATTGAGTGTTGAGTTTATTTATTACCTACTTCGGACAACTGGATTAGTGACGTGCATCACGATTCACCTAGTGCTTATTTAACCTTTCACGGTTAATAAAATCGTGCATCGTAGTAAACAACGAAATAGTGGGGGTACAATTTCTGTTTCAGATATGGCTGGACGCGGCTGAGCACTCCCTTTTGTCGCTTGGCACGTCCAGTGGCATCATCTTCTACCTGGGATCCCGTTGCAAGTACGGATACTGCTACGAAAGGTAAAGCGGGTGGATAATTTCACTTTTCGAACGTCCTGTACGCTTATTCGCAGCAATTCGCACATGTGAAGAAATTGAAAATTTCGCAGGTTCGGCGAGATTAGTTTGCTTTTATATTTAGTGACTCGTCCCTGAAGAAAATGACAATTCGAATAAAGAGAAGTTTTTGAACGTCTTTCGCGTTATTTCGTGAAGCAAAGTCTCCGCATGGTGTGGCTAGACTACTTTTTTTCACGGTTACTGCAAGCCCCCAAAAAGTGTTGGCAGTGGGTGCTGCAGGCATCTTAAGCACATGCAGAAACAGTGTGCAGCATCGGTGAGCGTGCAGAGGTCATGCAGTTTGCAGCCTACAATGACAGGGCATGAGTTGCGAACATATTTCGGAGTTGTTCTTGTGCGCACGGTCATGCCTTGTGGAAACCCTGTGGTGCGGAAGAAAGCAGCTCTTTGTAGATGGAATCTTCAATTGGAACGTCGCATGATGTGGCCGGTTTACGGATAACTGTTCAAAAAGTATGCCGTGTCATGTCCTTCACACCGCAGAACACGCGAAATAGTATAGCCGAGACGATAATCGGTATCGCGAATCAGATTAGGCAGCTTGCAGTTAGATGAAGTTTGTTCTTCATGAGTATAGTGACAGAATAAAAATATTGCTGCTTTTTAAATGTTGCGCCACATTTATGAATCCGAGCATTTTATTTATATATGATGAGTAAGTGTATACGTGCCACATGCTGACTGTAGCACCCTTAAGGTTAAAATTGACGCGTTCCATCGAGGGGTCACTGATCGCCCCATGTATCCCCGTATGCTCAGGAGGGGTCAGTTTTAAAGACTACGATGTTAGTTGTAGATTGCATGATGAGGCGTTTCACGACCAAGCATGCAGCGTTTGCGGCGCTCTTTTGTACAACCTTCGACGTCATTGGATGACACACGGGCGTAGTAGACTGCGTTGAACGCTTCGAAATGTTTGTTGGAGCCTGCGCACAGGACGCTCACGCTCAAGCCGCTGCCGCACACACTCGGCTCGATAACGCTTGCAACTGTGTGCCGAGTTGTGCGCAGGGGGTATAAGTACATAAAGTATCTATAAGAGTGGAAAGCCATGGGTGCAGACACCCACACTATACCGTTAGAAAGGGATAAAGGTTTTGTTCGTGGTGGTTTAACGTCCCAAAGCAAATCAAGAACAGGATAAAATAAGGATTTAGAGGTAAAGATATTGATCAAATGTGATGTTTGCCCTGTCTGCGGCTGAGTTTCGCCTCTTACGCCGCATATAGTGAGCTTAGGAACAATCTTTTTTTAAAATTTTGCTGCACTGTTGGTCACTGGCACCACCATGCTGAACTAAGTTCCCTGTCGCTGGCCTGTGTTCCTCATATTCCTTCCACCCTCCCCCCTCCCCGTGCGTCGGTTGGCTGAGCTGTGCATGCCCTGCTAGTGCTTGCGTGCGTACTAAAGCCCTTTTTTAAATGCTCTACCGGTCGTCTGTGAAAATGTTGAGCGGTATTTCAAGTTCTCTGGTTCGTGTCACAGATGCGCAGCGTGGACCGTAGTAGCAGAGGTGACCGCGTGTGACCTGATCGCGATGACAACCTGCCTGTGGATCCACAAGCCGGGCAACACCGAGGAGGAGATCTCACCCGCTGTTCCGTTCAACTGTGAGTCGCTCTGCGCACTCGAGGTTTTGCAGTGCCAGCATTACGTGCGTTCTTTACGTTACGTGCCCAGCCCGCATTCTAGACAGTGAGCGAAGAATATGGACAGATAGAGTGAGATGGGGAGGGTTATTTATATAGAAAGGCAGAGAGGTCGACCTGAAATAAACCTGACGGGAAGAAAGCTTTAGCAAGCCTCAGTCCACGGACCAACGTTTCTACAAGTGAGCGCCTCTTTTTCTGGGCGATTGTAGTCTTGGGGGCTGGCAGTGTATATGTCCCTCCTCCTCGGAGTAAGGCATCTATATAATTTCTACTATGTGCCACGCACTTCCCCAGACGAAGACTAGCCTCTTTTGAAGCATTCGGCGACGGACTGGTCGCAACAGTGTGCTTGACGCAGTTTGAAAGACAGGCTTCTTAAGAAGGAAGTTAATAAACTAGGGGACCACGCGCATTGGCGTTGCTTCCTCTAAGGAGGCCAGGTTATTAACCAGCAGCACATTTTACAGCCTTACGCAAATATCGGTGTCTACTTGGGCGCCACGGAAGATGGCCTTATCATTACCGATTATCTGCAGGAATGAATTAAGGAAAGACATTTAATAACTATCGCTGTTAGGAGCAACGCTGCGTGACTGTGCAGCTGTAGCTTCGATCATAAGCATCGGTTTCTTGAAGTGCGCTGTTTCCATGTGCCCACAAGGAATTCAGATTGCTATGGAAGATGACGACTTGTGCAAGCACATTTTCTTCACTGCATATAAAAGTTCTCTACAAGTATAGCAAAATTACAGCCACATGCTTTTCGGTATAGCTATTTTTGGCTACATCAGGTAGGCATTACGAGTAATTCTTATTTTGTTAATCCATATAAGTCCAAACTTCAGGCAAATAAAAATAAAACACTTTTTCTCATGGAATATTTATTTCACTTCAATATCCCTAGTCATCTTTTTATTGGTGAAAATATTTTTCTCGAGCCCTCCTGCAATTTATTATAACAACAAATGTACTACCTTCTGCATCTGCATATCCAGCATTCTTTGACAAAACTCTGAATATTTAAATAATGTGACGTACTGTTATAGAAAGATTGAAGGTAATGATCCATTCTTCCGATGCCTTTAAAGTTTTTCATCCCTTGCATCGAGTAGTTGAGACTGCCATAGAAAGCCAATGGGGGAATGTTTTTGACGATAGCTATAATGTTAATAGCAGAAAAATGCAAGCCTGTCTAGGAAGACCTGCGGATATATGGATTATTATAGTGAAATATTATAATATATAAAAAATTGTCTTCTTCAACCATTTCTAGTTGAAAAATTCTTTTGTCCAGATTAGCTGGATATGGTAAATCTGGAAACATTTGAAATCAACTCTAACGTCACATTTCTGCCGCGTGGGGGTTTCCTCATAACAATGCGTAAACCAACGTATCGATGAGGTCGAATCTGCTCAATGCTGCCTGATAAGACTTGCATCTCTCTCTGAATGCGCACAGCACAAAACTCTTGTGCAGGAAAAGTTGAGCCTCTTGAGCCTATGAGTGGGCGCACGGTTTGATACAATGAACCTTTAGAGCTACTTCCCAAAAGGCGGTGCTTTACATCAAGGACACTGGCCATATGTGGGTTGACTGACAAGCAAGGCCTTTTCTACATTCTGTAACCTTGGTGGTATTCTGAGGTTTAATACGACGCTAAACCAAAAAAATTCGCAGCTCCACGCGTACTTCGGCGAGTAAAAGTTCAAGTCTGAGGGAGGGTGACACCAAGTATGATTTCTCGCAATGCAGTCCGGCAGCTGGTGACAACGGCGCAGCTGGTGGTTCCCTGCGTGTACCCGGCAATGTGCAACGCGCTCGTGTTCACCTCCTTCATCACGATGAGCCTGATGGCCAACGTAAGCCGACGCCTCCGGCAGCAGCGGATAAGCAAAGCTTATGGCGACAAGCGCATGTTTCATGCACTTGTCTTGTAGCCTTCTGCACCTTCTCGTTCGATGCGTGCAGACAGACGACAGACGACAAGCGACAATAGAGAGATGCAAACGACAGAAGGCAGTCGACAGATGACATACAACAGACGACATACAACAGACGACGTACAACTGACGACATACAACAGACGACACACAACAGACGACACACAACAGACGACACACAACAGACGACACACAACAGACGACACACAACAGACGATACACAACAGACGATACACAACAGACGACATACAACAGACGATACACAACAGACGACATACAACAGCCGACATACGGCAGGCGACATACGGCAGGCGACATACGGCAGACGACATACGACCGACGACATGCGGCAGACGACATACGCCCGATGACATGCAGCAGACGACATACGCCCGATGACATGCAGCAGACGACATACGAAAGACGACATGCAGCAGACGACATGCAGCAGACGACATGCAGCAGACGACATACGACAGACGACAGGCGACATACAACAGACGACATACAACAGATGACGTACGGCATACGACAGACGACATAAGACCGACGACATACGACCGACGACATACGACCGACGACATGCAGCAGACGACATACGACCGATGACATGCAGCAGACGACATGCGACATACGACATACGACTGACGGCATACGACATACGACATACGATATACGACAGTCGACATACGACATACGACATGCGACATACGACATACGACAGACGGCATACGACAGAAGACATACGACATACGACAGACGACATACGACAGACAACATACGGCAGACAGATACAAGCAACATACAACAGACGACATACGACAGATACCACCAATAAACTGCTTAGTCAATAAAGCACTCTATCAGTGTGCAGGTCAGTGTGTTTGAGAAACCTGACATCCTAGTGCTGACATCCTAGCACTTACAATTATATACGGTCCTGACAAAATTGACGCCTGGGCTGTTCACATGTGCCGTCTACCCGCTGCAATATTATATCAAATAATATTTTTGCGAAAGCATTCTAGCTGGACAGGAGCAATGAGAAGATAAAGGATGAAGTTGGCACTATAAAGAGGCAGCCGTCTAGCCGCAGGTAGCCTCCATCTATAGGTAGCCACTGCAGCCGGCGTGCACTGCAGAAGCTTCTAGTCGCTTTGTTTAAAGGCGTTCGCTAACAGCCCTCGACTGCAAGAGGGACACACATTTTTGATATGGAAGGCATGTTGTGACTGCAACCTCTTGGTGTTTTCCAAAACGGTGCAGGTTTTGCTCGTAAAGACGTGCGTGATGGATATTGCTGCAGTCCTCTGCAGCGCGACCAGGAGAGCCGAAGCGTGGACACTCTGCGTTGTGTGCGCCCTCGCCTACGCTTGCAGCGTCCCCCTGTGCACACAGGTAAATAGCGCCTCATTTCACTCGCTCACTGTTTTTACTGTTCGGAGAGCGTATTGGCTTCCTATCGGTGTGTGGTAAAGCGAAAAAACTATGGGGAACGAAGAGAAATTTTGCGGAAACCAAGAAAATCTATCGTTTATTTGTTTCATATAGTCATTTAGGAGCTACTCGATGTTGAATAATAGTGCAAAAGGCATATATTATCTTCATAATGAGTACTCTGTCACCCATACAGTGTTTAAGAAATAGGGAAGAGAAACATTGCTATTTCTGCAAAACCAGTCACTCGTAAGAAAATAACTGTGCATTGTAGTATAATACCGCTGGTAGGCCTTCTAGTATTATTGCTTTTGGAGTTACAAGAAGCATTTCTAGTTGTCCAATTTGGCTATTCTTTGCCCGACTGCGGCAAAAACAGCCAAACCTTTGGAAAAACAGGATCCAGTCTTGCCTGATGGTATAGCTTTGCACTTACTCTTCGAATGTAGTTGCTCTTTGAATGTAGTTACTCTTCGAATGTACTCTTCGGATCTCTAAGCTAGCCATGATCACATTCGGCTGCATTTAATGAACATATATATTAGGCTTGTTTTGTGTACGACTACAACCTTACGCTGCTCGTTTAGATAGATGGTTTCCTAAAGCTTGATTCGCGTCAGAGGTGGCCGATTTGAATAATACTAAATCACATAATAAATGTTCAGTTTTAGGTAACTTACCTACGTAACAAAAACTAACACCTAGCACGATTCAAGGTCCGGAAATAAGTAGGCACTCATTTCGCGTTTGTAAAACGTCCGACTGCTATAACACGAAATAGGCTTACAGCCTGGCTACTTGCGTGCAGTAATTTTATTAAAGAAATTTGTTGCCAGTGTAATTAAGGGATACTGAGTACAACTTGATCTGAATTTTGTTCTCAGTAAAAATCGATTCTGTGGCTCTCTCCGGGTTTTCGGTATCAAACGACGCGTTTATTGCTGACAGAATTGCATGAAAAATTTCCTGCCACTCGACTGGAAGTAATGACGCATTCACCAGTAAGGACTCCGTAATTTCGTAGGAATGAATTGCACGACAGAAATGGAACTTTGAAAGGCCACATGGCCTGCGCGCCCTGGTGGATAAGAAATTAATTCGAGAACAGTCTTTATTACGGTTAGTTTGTACAACGTCCTGTTTTTATGCGTTAGCATTAGAAGATTCATGGGCCGGAAATGCGTCGCAAAGTGACGTAGTCAGACCGGAGTGTGCCCATTCGCTGGAGGGCAGTGACTTCACCAGACCAGAGCCTTCCCGTTGGCTGCAGGGAGGTGATGTCACCAGTCCGGAAGTTAAGTCATCAGCTGCTAATGATATCGCATTCCCAACACATAACGCAATTAGGCGTCCACGTGAATTTTTTTCGCGCCATTCCTGCCTGCGAAAGTATGTGCAAACCGGCTCAAGTAGCCACTCTTCTTGGCTTCAAAAATGGCGGTGCATCCTTTCCTCTGTGATCCGCTTAAAACTGGGGCGGCGCACTGCAGTTAACTTTCAAAGTTAGCTGTTGTAGCGGCACCTATATATCATTTGTGGACCTTTTATTGTTTACAAAAGCTCTATTTTCAACAAAAGTAGCGTTTGAATGCGGTACTCTACCTGTACAGCCCAACTTAAATGTGACCTTGCTGTCGCATTAGAAACTAGGCAGTCCTGCTTTCTGCTCAATGCAAATTTCTTGCTCTCATTAGCAAGAGCACTAATACTGGGCTTCCCCTCACATTTTTTTTTTACCAGGGAGGACTTTACATCCACCACATATTAGAGCAAGGACTTGCTCGCAATCTCTTCTTTGTCGTCGCCCTTGCGCAAGTCATGTGCCTCGCATGGTTCTATGGTAAGCACGCTACCTTTCAACGTTGGCTTGGCTGCTCTCTTATCGAGGAACATAGGTTCAGCTAGGCGTTGTCAGTTACCATATTCCCATTGATATATTGGTCCGTATTTAGCACGATTGCTCCCAACTAGCTCTAAAAGGATCAGAAAACATTCTTGCTTGATTATATCAGTGTTTTAGTTTTTTGATCACATGCCTTCTGTTGCTTCATTTTTGCGATATGCGGCGTCAATGATCAGTTAATTTCGTCTTTGTCGTTTCCTTCCCCGAGTGAGACCAGGTCAAGTTGATAAGATCGCAGTCGCAAATGGAAGTAAAAGAAAACAAAACAAAGCAAATTCAGCGGGACGACATGGGATCGGCAGGGCATAGAGTGCGATGCAAGTCATGCCCCTACCTGCAGCTTTGCCTTAAGCATGACATCTGCATGTTGCATAGCTTCTTTTCCAGATGAATTTGCCAGGCAGCCGACTCAATTCTAAGCGATGACACCGTGTAAGGGTAGATTGATTGCGTTCCTTACTTTTGAAACAGTAACTATTACCCGCTATAACTAATTCTGCCCTTATGAGGAGAATTTATCACGTAAAGGAATTAGTTCTGTACGCGTTTCCTAATTGCGAGTCCAGAATGTGTTTGACGCTAACGTAATATTGGTACTGTAGCGACGCTGCAAATAATCCGGCTTTCTAAGACAACTTTTCAGAAATTAAGTATAGGTATATGTTCTTCATGCGTCTACATTTTTCAGGAGTGCCCAGGCTTAGCTTCGATTTGGAGTACATGCTGAAGGATCCGGTAGGCGTCTACTGGATATACTGCTGGGCCTTCACAGTTCCTGTCGCCCTTTTGGCAAGTTTTTTTTCCTGTCATGTGATACGCTTGCTTCGTAACTGCAGTGCGCACACGGTATAACAACATAATCTGATGGCGTAGTTGTAGCATATAAATACAGCACCTTGTAATGCACCCAACTTGCTGTAAACTGTAATTCACTCAACAGTGTAACAAAATAATAGCATTCGTTTCAAAGCTCAAAATAGCTCATCGCTGCTCTATGCGGTTCGACACTTTTGGGGGCAGTTCTGTAGGGCTCAGAACTGTTAAAAAATTTCAGTGTGGTTAATCAGTGTTCACAATCCTGTGTGATGAAGTTGTATGCCGCCATTCATATCGCTGATCACCGTCACAGGTTGAAGTTGGGCTGTGTCGATGTGTTAGGCATTCTAACTACAAAGCCGCTATATTCACAACAAACGGCACTTCTGTAATCTAAAAAAGGCAAAGAAATCAAATACAGACCTAGCCACTACCGGCTCATTTCGTAAGTGAACTGCAGTGCGTCTGCACAGGATTTCGAGCGCAGATCCCTGAGGCTAGGTTACATCGCCATTCACTGCAAAATAGAGATCACGAAGGCCGTTTCGGTGTAGACGTCATAAGTTGAAATAATAATAGTAATTGGTTTTTGGGGAAAGGCAATGGCGCAGTATCTGTCTCATATATCGTTGGACACCTGAACCGCGCCGTAAGTGTAGGGATAAAGGAGGGAGTGAAAGAAGAAAGGAAGAAAGAGGTGCCGTAGCGGAGAAATCCGGAATAATTTCGACCACCTGGGGATCTTTAACGTGCACTGGCATCGCACAGCACACGGGCGCCTTAGCGTTTTGCCTCCATAAAAACGCAGTCGCCGCGGTCGGGTTCGAACCCGCATGTCGGGAAAATTTTTAAATTCAATTTTGTCAGTTACAGAGGCGTCATTTGCTGTAAGACAAGCATCAGCATATGCAGAAAGATCCGGAGAATCAGTTTTTAGAAAAAAATGGTTGGGTTTTAAGGTAGTTCAACTGAGTAGACGAGCGCAAACATGGTTTAATCTGGGTGGCTCATGACTTTACCGGATCGGCGGCATGTCTGGTGACGATATTATTTCGATAGTAGTATCATACGACGAGGACGACAATGTGCAGTGCATAGCGCGAAAGTGTGCTGCAGTTTAACACGGGGCGTGGCCGGCTTCCGCAATAGCGTTGTGCTGTTGTGCAGCGGCCAGCGAAGCTGACCTGTTTGCTCCGCCGCGGGTTCGAATCTCAGTTTCTCAAATATGTATTTTCTTTCTTTATTTATGGTTTGGCCAAGGTCACTCTGAAGGTAAAGCTTCACGTAAGCTCGGCGAACCAGTTATACCTCGTGAAGTAGTGCTGTCGCGCTAAAAATTTGGTGGAGTTCTCGGTGTCCCCTTAGCGTCGTAACGCAGCAGGTTGAACACGTCACGCTAATTGGGCATAGTGAAGTTGCGTCATGCATGACATCATGACAACGCGCCTCACGTATTGGCCAAAATTCCAGTCCCTTATTGATCTGCACAGAACGGCGTCACTCATGACGTCACTGTGTTTTCTATAGATGGATCCATCTATATCCGTATGGACGGATGAATAACCGATCTTGCGTGACCGTGCGTGTTTAGCATCCAGAGTTAATATAGTCAGATACCACTCAAGAAAGCAGCGGCTTTTCCCCGTCAAAGGACAACCTTCCAGCCAATGGCATCGGCCCATTCTCATGGCCGTCCTTGCGTGAGAATGCAGGGAGCGGTAGATGAAAGGGGATAATCCCTTCCCTTTTTGGTTAGGGATAGACCCCTCTCTTCATTGTGGCGCCACAACCTGCATTGTCACGGAATCGGGCTCATGAGAACCGGCCGACGCCATTATCTGGAAGGGGGTCTTTTGACGGGGAAAAGCCGCTGCGTTCTTGAGTTGTATCCGACTATAGCTACGATCCCGACTGGAATCGGCATTTCAAACCACTCTGGCTGTCGCGGCAATTCGCATTACCAAGAGCGCAAAAACTCGGACAATTTTTTTCCCGATATATACCGAACAGAGGCTGTGGAGGTTACGGTTGTTGGAATCTACAGTTGTGTGTAAGAGATACACCTACTCCAGCCTTTGTTTGCGTGGATTGGCGTTCATATTTTGTCTTTCTGTAGAATGTGGTTTCAGCGTGCTTCGCTCCTTACAGGTGACCGCTGCGCTGTACGTCAGCGACGGGGCGTCCTCGGCATCTCTGGTGATCGGCGACTACACGTACCCGCACTGGGCGTCCATGTTCGTGTGGCTGTCCAGCGCGGTCAGTCTGCTGCCTGTTCCGGTCATGGCCGTGCGCCACTGGATAGACGTCGACATGGTGCGTCGCGTTCACTTCAATTCACTTTATTTGCTATCATGGCACATATGATGGCGGGGATGATCGAGAACCTCGGCAAGGAACGCTTGGGGTGTCGGCTGCGTAGTACTAGCGGCAGTAGTAGAGGCGCTATTATTTACACATTTATTTAATTACTTTCAGGGCCAGTAAAAAGAATAGAGAATTGCGTTACAGTACAAATAAAGCAGAAAAGCGCTGCAGAAGAACTTGCTTTGGGGCTAGTTGGTTCATGATTGAAGTTCTGAAAGGCGCAAAAGGCACACACACAGGAAAAAAGGGGGATGACACAAAGAGGCGCTCTATGTGCCATCCCCCCTTTGTTCTGTGTGTGTGTCTTTTGCGACTTTCAGAACTTCAATCAGAAAAGCGCAATAGACGAGTTTTCAGCAGTGTAAATGCCAGAACCAAAAATGAGTGCTGTAGGTGTTCACATAATTTTCATTCCCCGCATTATAAAATATTATCTAATAGATTAAGAAAATTGCTAATTATCGCTGACGAAAAAAAATACTCGCGGGAAGGTGGTTTCACCCTGTCGGTGTTCGAGGCAAGAATGACGGCAAGAAAATTGGAGGGAACATTTAGGCTCCGCCTTAATGGTATGGTGCGATAGCGTTAATGGGTTAGTGCCCATATATGCAAAATTGCTCATGCTCGACTTGACAGTTATAGATCCCTGGGAGTCCTCGTACCGCTCCTGGCGCCGGTTAAGCGATTCGCCGTTGCCCTGCGATGGCAAGTGCTGCCACCGGTGGTGCTTGTGAGACACGGGTTGCTCTTCCGGAACAACCACTCGCGACCAATCATTAATTTAATTGCCACCTGCCCCCGATGGCAATTTTCTCACAATACGGTGGTCAGGTTGTGATAACGCCACAAGGTGACGTGACATGGCGTCATTAGAATGCGCTACGCCGCCAATACTGCACATGCGCGAGACGTGCAGCTCATCGCAGCGTCTGATTGAAAAAATAGGCACGTCGCAGCAACCACGTTAGGCCAAAGCGATACCCCAAATACCCCCACAGATTTAATACAAAGTGTCAGATCACTTGGAAACAGTATAATCGAAATACCGCCGTTTGTCACATCAACGCCCTGGGACTCGTTGAATCGTTTAGTGCTTCGAAGATGCGTATAACGGTAGAAAGTAAGAAATAAATATCTTTACTAGTGGCTAAATTTGTTCCTGAAAATGGCGGAGGACGCGCTGCGAAGCAGCATGTTTTGAGAAATATTATGCACTGTGTTCTTAGGTTCGCATAAAAAAATCACCACATTTTCGATATTTCGAGCGCTTAATTCGCCTGAAACAGAGAAATCACTGATAGATGTATCACAGCTTTTGAGAAAACCCTGCATGATCAGCATGAAAACATCTGTGTATATGGAATTTGAGAGGTATAAGGACGGCGTCTCTCTATACAACATCTGTGTATATGGCATTTGAGAGGGTTAAGGACGGTGCCTCTCTATACAGCATCTGTGTATATGGCATTTGAGAGGGTTAAGGATGGCGCCTCTCTATACATCTGTGCATATGGCATTTGAGAGGGTTAAGGACGGCGCCTCTCTGTACATCGTCTGTGTATAAGGCATTTGAGAGAGTTAAGGACGGCGCCTCTCTATACAGCATCTGTGTATATGGCATTTGAGAGGGTTAAGGATGGTGCCTCTCTGTACATCATCTGTGTATATTGCATTTGAGAGGGTTAAGGATGGCGCCTCTCTATATAACATCTGTGTATATGACATTTGAGAGGGTTAAGGATGGCGCCTCTCTATATAACATCTGTGTATATGACATTTGAGAGGGTTAAGGACGGCGCCTCTCTATACATCTGTGCATATGGCATTTGAGAGGGTTAAGGACGGCGCCTCTCTGTACATCATCTGTGTATAAGGCATTTGAGAGGGTTAACGACGGCGCCTCTCTATACCGCAGGACATTCGCAAGGCCCTGGACTCGGACCCGATGTGGGGACCCCTAGATCCGGACCGCACTTTCGACTACAACGACCGCGTCCGCACGATCATCGTCTCCATGGCCACCAAGGACAAGAACGAGCCTTCCGCCCTCCGCGATAAGGGAGGGTCCATCGCGAGCCCCACAAGCCGCACAGTGTCTTCTTGCAATGGACTCAAAAACTGATGGACCAAACAATCCATACGCGCTTATATCCTCCGCACCCACTGGACTTTTTCTCCACTAGCTTCCACTTGTTCTATAGAGCGTCCAAGCTTGTTCTGTTTTTGCCGACCCGCTACCAATCTTCCAGAGCCTTAATTCGTTCTCTTCCTGCATCCTCCTCTTCTTTTCCGAATTTAAAGTTTCCTGTTTTACGTTATAGGGAAGAATGGCTGACGCATATGTGAGGCCTTTCTTACAAACTATCACTGGGCTTTAGCAGACATGTCTCGGTGTTTTCTTTTTTAACCTCCCTCTTACTTGATTGTGGGTGCGTGCGATGCTCAGAATACGTTAATTCTGAAGCAATATGTAAATACAACTCATTACTTCTCACTTGCTGCGCAGCTATCCTTACCACGACGCTCAATGAACACTCGATAGCTAGTTAGGGCATCACCCTCGCGTGGATTAATTTTTGTTTTAAAAAGAACTTGAAATGACGCGCCCAAGTGGTCTGGGTGCTGTGCATGGTGTGCATTCGCTAAGAAACATCAATTCGCGCCTAGCATATCGAGGTACCTGAAAATTGTGTCTATATCATGGAGTATAGAATAGGCTCCCAAAAACGGGTGGGTTGTCTAGCAGAGCTTAATGCAACAGGCCCGCTTGGTCGTTTGCTTTGATGTTACGGGATTCCTTGTATTTTGAATAAAAAGTTACATAAAAAGTTTGGTTTGGTTTAAAAACACGCATATGAGAGGAGCGAGAGAGTGCAGGAGGCTGCGGAGGTGACCATATTCTTTCTACGCATTGTGTTCTTTGCCTCGCATTTGTTCCCATTCGATATCGTCTGAATCGAAAAAGTTGCCTGAGCGAAGGCCAAGAGCAGGAAGCATATGATTTGAATTACCCACAAGAGCCCTACGCTTCCGGGGTTCATACCTGCGATTCATTTCAATAAAATTGCATTCTATTGCATTTTGTTTGCTTACTGTGGCAAGTACAATTGCGGTCATAAATATGCGGCCTACGGTTTTGGCACAAAAAGCGGCTGAGGGGCCGCACCACGGCGCTGCTATCTCTGTCGGGCGCTCGCAGCGAGGGTGCACAGAGTGACGTCAAAGCTTCGCCCTCTCTCCTGGGCACCTCACACAACTGTCAAATTTCAAGGGCGCCGTTCTGCGGTTTCACGGCTGAGGTCAGTACGAAAGAGGGCTCTGCAATGCGTGCTGCGTGTGACTTCCAGCGCTGCGCTAGCGCCTGGTTGAAAAATTCAGGGGCACTTTGACGAGCTAAAGTGCGCAAGGCGAAAGCCTTTCTGCGCCACTTTGACTTCCTCTGCGCGCTCGTGCTGCGTTGATGGGGAAACGCAAGCGCGCTTAGGAGGCATCCGGCTGCGTCGACTGCCAAGGAGCGTCTGCTGACGAAAGTGGTCACGCGACAGTCGCGCCATTCTCGGCGCATGCGCAGTGAAAGACCTGCTTGGTTACGACTGTTGGCTACTAGTTACTCAAGGCGAACTACATACGTTTTAGCAGGAAGTAGCGTAATCGTTAGCACGCTCGGCTGCGGAACGGAAGAATGGTGGTTCGAATCCCGCCATGCGTAAGGATTTTTTTTTTCTTGTCGAGTGGAACTCACTTGATTCACAGCTACAGTGTGACCGGTCGCTGGACGCCATGAGTATGAGGCATTACTCGCCTGAATATGCGGCACACTTCTCTTGCGCAAGGAGCGGCTGAGGGGCCGCACCGCGGCGCTGCTATCTTCATCGGGCACTCGAAGCGAGGATGCACAGAGTTTATAAGAACTTCTATTGGGGCTAGATGGTTCATTGTACTCGAGAAAGGAAAGCAGCAGTGCCGAAAAGCACACACACGGTAGAAGAATAAAGTGAGATGAAGTAAGCGCTTGTCCTACGTCGTTCTTCGGCTGTGTGTGTTTTCCGGCGCTACTGTTTTCTTTTCTCGGGTGCACAGAGTGACGACAAAGCTTCGCCCTCACTCTCTCCTGGGCACGTCACACGACTGAAAAACTTCAAGTGTGGCGTTCTGCTGTTCCCCGGCTGAGATCAGCACGAAAGAGGGCTCTGCATGCATACTGCGTACGACTTTCAGCGCCGCGCTAGCGCATGCTCGAACAAATTAGAACATTGAAGTCACCTTACGCGCCTTAAAGAGCCGCCGTGGCGGAGTGGAAGCGTTTCCGTCTAAAACGCCAAAGGCCCTGGTTCGATTCTCGCCCTAGATCCCGTTTTTTTTATTCGCGGCGCTGATGACGTTGTAGCGCCCTCTGGCTGCACCTAGTGTACGGCCAAAGCGTGCCCGCGCGAGAAAGAATAAAGACGCGGGGCTGCGGAACGTGAAGCAACGGACGGCTGTTCTATTCTTGACTGCATCCGAGTCGCAGCTTGTTACTTCGTTTCTAAGGCATAAGCCTACAAGTGGTGACTTAGGACGAACACCACGACTGAGCCAGGCGACCCCTACACTGAAGAGGACTCGCGCCCGCAGGACGTCGCATCACTGCGGCTTCGCCTTCCTCTCTTCTGGCCTCAGAACCCGCAAGTCTTGTTTTTACAGATCGAGGCGCAGTTCAGCCTCGGCAGCGGCGCGCTACTACCAGGTTGTCGCAGCGCATCCTCCTGATGTGGCCCTGTGACCTCTCGGATCTTCTCTGCGAACCAATGGGCGACACACCTTATCAGCACCTTAAGACCAAGATGCTGGGGAGACTCATGCTGTCGGACCGTGCTCGCCTCCAGCAGCTCCTTGCCGCGGAGGACCCTGACGACCGGCGCCCAACCTACCTGCTGCGCCGGATCCGGCAGCTTCTCGGGGAGCATGACGTCCCCAGCCATACGTCGTTTCTTCGAGAGCTCTTCCTCAACCACCTCCCTAAGCCAATTCGCCTTGTCCTCCCGCCGGCCGGCGACGTGACCCTCGACCGCCTGACGGAGCTCGCTGATCGTGTTCATGAGGTCGCTTCCCCGTCTGTCTCTGTATACTGTCTTAACGCCTACTGACACGGTGATTTCGCGCCTTGAGGCCTGCCTCGAGGAGCTTACTGCCGCGGTCACCGCTCTCCGGCACCCGCACAGGGGGATCCATTGGCCTCGTCCCAGCCATCGCGCCCCTTCACAGGCTTGTCATGCTCGGAGTACCAGCCCTCTGTCTCTATGTTGGCACCACCGCCGCTTCTTGCAGCGTGCCACAAAGTGCACATCTCCCTTTTCATAGTCGGACAACGCCCAATGATATCACTGACGGCGGCGTCTGATCGCCCTTGTCGCCGCGGCCGCCTTTTTATGATTACCGACAAGCTATCTGGTATCCGGTCCCTCATAGACACGGGCGCGGAGATCAGCGGTGTGCCCCCGACTAAGGCTGACCGTTCCAAGTCAACGGGGCGCAAGCTCCGTGCTGCCAACAAGTCGTCTATATCGACATACGGTCTTCGCTCTCTATTCCTCGACTTAGGACTTTGCCGGACTTTCCTATGGGTCTTCGTCATCGCTGATGTGGTTCACGCGATCATCGGCTGCTCGGATTTCTTCTTCTACTTTGACTTGGACTTCGGCGCGCGGCATCATCGCTTCACTGATGGTTTGACTCGACTCTCCATCTCTGGAGTCCTGTCTGGCCTGGCTCCCATCGGCATCTGCCCGCTGATACCTCCTTCCTCGCCGTTCTAGAAAATCCCGGGGACTTTCCGGAGCTCACCAAGCCGTGCAACCTTACTAAGCCGCCTAAGCATACGGTGACCCATCACATCGTCACCCGTGGCCCACTAATCGCCGCTCGTCCACGACGCCTTTTTGGTGACCGTCTGGCTATCGCCAAACGGGAGTTCGACCACATTCTGGAGCTCGGCATTACACGTCCGTCGTCCAGCGCGTGGGCTTCCCCGCTGCATCTAGTGCCCAAGCGGGATCCCAGTGACTGGCGTCCATGCGGGGACTATCGAGCGTTGAACGCCAAGACTGTTCACGACAGCTATCCGCTGCCTCACATCCAGGACTTTACATCGCGCCCAGATGGCTGCACCATCTTTAGCAAGGTGGACTTGGTTAACCTAGGCCTACCACCAGATACCCGTCGAGCCGGCTGACATACCTAAGACCGCCATCACGCGACGCCCTTTGGACTGTTTGAGTAAGTGCGGATAACTTTTGGGCTCCGAAATTCGGCTCAAAATTTCCAGCGGTTCATCACAGAGGTCACGCGGGGCGTACCTTCTGTGCTTGCGTACATCGATGATGTCCTCATCGCCAGCCCTATGCCTGAAGATCACGAGTGCCATCTACGTGACTTCATCCAACGCTTACAGCAGTATGGCCTGGTCGTGAAGCAACCAAGTGTGTCTTCGGCGCGTGTGAGCTCGGGTTCTTGGGACATCGTATAGCATCGTATGGTATCCACCCTCTTCCGTCCCACATCAAGACCATCCAGCCCACTACAATGCGCCAGTTACACCAATTCCTGGGGCTGGTGAATTTTTCCCGGCGTTTCGTGCCGCACTGTGCAGAGCCGCTCCACCCACTCACCAACCCCCTTCGGTCAACCGGCGCCCAATCCTTTGTAATTTCGTGGTCAGCAGAAGCTCAGGCCGCCTTTACTGCTGCCAAGCACGCTGTCGCGGGCGCGGTGCTTCTCATCCATCCGCGCAGCAACGTTCCCTACTAGATTGATGGTGAATGCCTCTAGCGTGGCTGTCGGAGCCGTCTTACAGCAGCTCATTAATTCCGAGTGGCAGCCTTTGTCCTTTTACTCTCGGAAGCTGCTTCCTGATGAGACACGATACAGCGTCTACGGTCGCTAGCTACTGGCCATCTACGTCGCTATACAACACTCTTTCAACATTTTCTGGAAGGTGGCAAATTTCATGTGCTCGCTGATCGCAAGCAACTGGCGTACGTTTTCCGGACCAACTCATCGAAATACGTGTCCCGTGAACTCTGCCATCTCGCTTACATCTCGGAGTTTACAACCGACATCCGTCACGTGAACGGTGCCGACCACAGCGCCGCTGATGCTCTTTCACATATCGCTGCTGTTGACTCTCCAGCTTCAACCATCGACTTGGCCGCTTTCTCTTCCGCACAGCAGGATGACAGCGAGCTCAAGGCATTTCGGGAGCACCCCCGTTCCCTCAGACTACGGCGTGTGCGTCATCCGCACTAGCCTGTGCCCTTGTGGTGCGATCTCTCGGCAGACCTTCCCTGCCCTTTTCTTCCGGCTGCACTTCGCTGCACCATTTTTCCTTCGCTCCGCGACATCTGTCACCCGGGCATTCGGGCTACTCAGCGCCTTCTCACCCAGCGTTATGTCTGGCCCGGTATTAATGGTGATGTGTGCGCGTGGACACGCACGTGTCTCCCCTGCCAAGCGGCAAAAGTCCTCCGTCATACGAAAACTCCTTCCAAGGCCTTCCTACCCCCAGGCCGTAGTTTCGACCATGTTCATCTCGACATCGTGGGTCCTCTACCCTTGTCATAAGGTTACCGTTACATACTCGCCATGGTCGATCGTTTCACACGCTGGCCGGAGGCTGTTCCCATTTGTGACATCACCGCTGAGACTGTCTCCAGAGCCTTCATTCTTCGTGGGTGTCACGCTTTGGTTGCCCGGCCACTGCGACAACAGACCGTGGGCGCCAATTTGAGTGCACCCTGTTTGCTGCCGTCAGCCGCATTCTCGGCGCCAGGCATTGCTGCACCATCGCGTACCACCCATGCGCTTACGGCATGGTGGAACACCTTCACCGCCAACTGAAGGCTGCCTTAGCTACCCGTCCCAACTGCGCCCACTGGGTTGATGCCTTACCAGCTCTTGTGCTCCTGGGTTTACGGGTCGTTCTCCGCGCCGACCTCCAGTGCTCTGCAGCAGAGCTGGTGTACGGTAGTTCCCTGCGTCCCGGAGATTTCTTCACACCAGAGCAACTACCTGCCCAGCCGCAAGAGTTCCTTCAGCGTGTGGTCGACAATGTTAAATACCTCCGGCCTATTCCGCCTCGCCCTCACCGATCCTGCGCACCGATCTATTATTTGGGCTCCAGGTCACCAAGGCCTCCACGGAAACGAAGCAGCCGACGCCGCCGCCCGCGCGCTCTCTCTCCGGGCGTTTCCCTCGGGACCCGACGATGACCAGGACTCCGATTTCAATCCGGTTTACACTTTTAAGGAAATATGCGATTACTACAAATCCACCCACCAAACTCTTCCCACTCCTTGCAAAGGGCTGGGGAAGGCCAACGAGCGGGTACTCCTGCGCCTGCTCACTAACACGATGCTGTGCCCGGCAACTCTAAAGCATTTCAATCCTCAATTCGACGGGCGGTGCTCACACTGTGGGGAGGTGTCGGACACCTACCACATGGTGTGGGCCTGCCAGCAAAACCTATCCCAAACCCTACCCGAGAGGACTGGGAGGCGACCCTGTCCGGCTGCTGCACCCTCCAGGCCCAAAGGGCCTTAACGCAGCGTGCCCGGGCTGCGGCAACCGCCAATGGGGTGCCTGACTAGGCATCCCCACCTAGTGGTTGTAAGGCCGTGACCCTTCAGGTCACGGACCCCAACACCTCTCTCTGTAATTAATAAATGTTTTTACCACCACCACCACCACCGCCGCAACACCATCATTTTTTCACCGGGATCTCGCCACTTCCACCCATGGTTTCGTTCGCCGCGATGCTGTCCGAGCACCGCTCATCCCGGCTTACGACGAACCATTCCGCGTCCTTCGCCGCACCCTAAAAACTTACACCCTCCTTCAGATAGACCGCGAAGAGACAGTCAGTATGAACTGCCTCTAGCCGGCCTACGCGGAGACCTCCATTGAGTGCCTCTCCGTGCCTCCTTACATTGGCTGTCCCCCGTCTGCGGTCTCCGACTCCCATCTTCTCCACCTGCGCCGCCGGCCCTCAGTGCGATTTCGACTTGGTCTAGGCGGGGGGCACTGTAGCGTCCTCATTTGGCTGCGCCTAGAGCACGGCCAAAACGTGCCCGCGCGAGAAAGAGAGTAAAGAAGGCGCGGGGCGGAGGGGGGGGGGGGGGGTGTGCTCAGGCACGTGAAGCCACGGCCGGCTGTTCTATTCTTGCCTGCATCCGAGTCAGCTGCTCGTTCTTTCGCTGCTAAGGCATAGGCCTACAACGTCATTTCACGGGTGGGGCAAACGCTTTCTGAGGGCGCAGAAATTCTGCACACGCTGATGAGGCAAGTAACGCTTTTGCCTTAATATCTCGTCTCCCCTATGCGCAGACCGGCTACGGCAGGAACGCATTCGGCAGTTCCGCTACGCGCGCGGCACATTAGCGAAGTGTCAATTCGGATTCCGAAGTTCTGCGCCAGCGAACACGCGCTCTAATTCCTCCGTGTTCGCACCCTCTCCCCCGTAGTCTTACTCGGCAGGAGGAGGTATCCGTGCGCCGGATTCGGGCAGGGGTGGTTTGACACCACCTGTCCGTCATCGGTGGCATGCAAAAGATCTGCCAGCAACTGACAGGGCCCTCATTGTGGCGCTGCACCGGGCATTTGTGATGGGCGGCACGTGTTGTGGACGTGCCCAGCGACTGGTGCCATTAGAGAACCGCTCCTCTGAGAGGTGGGACTCTGGTGCAACCGCGAACGTGACTATGTGAAGTGGACTATCAACAATATCCCTTCATAGGCAACCTCTGCGACTACCTCAGCGAAGCTGGTCTTCACTCCTTCTTTTAACTTTCTGTCTCCTGCATTCCATTCACCCTTTCTCAAATTATGCCTCATGGTACACTTTTCGAGAAAAAAATGTCAGAGTTCGGTCCGCATTCTATATTCACGAGCTTCCGTGTACTCCGCGCTCCAGTGCACGGCGCTTGGGCGGGTGGCACACGTGCATTCAAGCTCTCAAATGAAGGAGTGAATGAACGATTATTGACAAATTCCGGTAAGTCCTGACAGACGTGTGGGCATCCCTCCGTCAAGAATCCCTGGGGCCTTCGCTGCGTCCCGGACGCGTCGGACCAGGTTGAGCTGGCCCTCTGCGTCCTCGGCCCGCAGCTGGTCGTTCCACTGGGACTGCGAAGGGGAGGGATTCGAGAGAGCACTGCCAGGTTGCCGTGGCAGGCTCAGGCGGTCTGGTAGAGCGTGGTAGGCGCGGACAGACGTAAACGGAGCGCGCCACAAAAAGAACTGCTTGTCAGCGCCGCCTAGCCGAGTCAGACGAGAGCTCGAAATCGCCACGAGCATGTGCAGGCCCCCTACCGGTGCAACCGTCTCATTGCTCCTCTTGCCTCGCATTCGACCGGCGTTAGTGTCGCGCTGACGATAATCATAATCGGATGGTTGTGCCCTTTGTAGCCAGCGTGAATTTCGGAACGCACATACCGCGACCTTGATGCCGCAGAGCCCGCTGGGGCGACGCTGCCATTATGCCGTTTCAGCTGAGAAAGCTGTAGGCGCGTTTCTATTGCCAATAGCCGGTGTCCTTCGAACATTCAGTTGTCTCTGGGATTAATTTCCGTCTCGCTATCGACAAAATATACTCAAAACACTCGGTCTGCCTCAGTTTCGGGTTCATTTAATATATAGTTACCGTTGATTTTCGCCTTGCTCCTACAGGGCACCGATGCATGCTGCAGAAGCAATGCATGCTCACTGCGTGTCTGTCCTGCAACACATGGCTCCTGCATTGCAGCATGGCCAAGGAGGTCAGCTTAAAATAATACGAAACGGCCACTCTTTGCGCTTTTTGCAGCGTGATCCAGCGTCGCAAGGATAGTGACTGCTTCCAAAGATGCTGGATGCTGCGGCTGGGTTGCCACGCCTGTATTGTAAAACAGACCGATATCTTTATGTAACCGATAGCAGTTAAGTAATATAGCTCGCGAAGAAGAGTTAGGATCGCTGTCCGGTCTCTGTCGTGGCTCATTATCTGATTAGTGGGCGCACACGGGTACTTATATGGCGAATTTCGCACGCGAGGCACGAAACAGTGACGCACCGC
Organism: Amblyomma americanum; assembly: GCF_052857255.1. Taxonomy (NCBI): domain Eukaryota; kingdom Metazoa; phylum Arthropoda; class Arachnida; order Ixodida; family Ixodidae; genus Amblyomma; species Amblyomma americanum. The sequence goes on from NC_135506.1 coordinate 10,155,533, forward strand.
TGCCGCGGCATTCACGTGAGGAAGTTAAACAGCGCTGATTATAGCCACCCTAAGATCCGAACGGGCACGCAAAAGTAATTGCCCGAGGTTTGCTCCACACATGACAGCGCGATATGCAGCGCGCTGTCTCTGAAGCGATAAGAGCTGGTTCCAGTATAGGGAGAGTGTGTTTCGCGGGAGACAGGCCGGGTGCATGTACCGGTGCTTCGTCGGCGCCTCGCAGAGCCAAGGCGAATCATCGGCGATACCTGTAGGAAATGTACGCCAAGTGTTTTGAGAGCGTGTTTGGTTGCTAGCGAGATGCATACGAGTCCCAGCGGCAGCAAAAGTCCGAAACACGCGTGTTATTTGCGGCGTAAACGCGCCTCCAGCTGTCTCGCACAAAGCGGCTTAATGGTAGAGCTATAGTGTACTAGATTAGGACCTAGTAAACTACAGGAGAAAAATCCCCGAGCAATCTGCCTTATCAATACAGCGGCCTGTGTATACCGAAATGCTCGCTGGCTACATAGCGAGGGACCACCCGATTATGATCCTAATCAGCACGACATAGACACCGGCCGAATGCGAGGCAAGCGGAGGAATGATAGGGTCGCGCCAGTAGGAGGCCTGCACATGCACGTGGCGATTTTAGGGCGAAAGCCTTTAGTGGCTCATACTCCCTGTCGAGATCCTGTCCGTCCGTTACAACGCCAACCGGAAGTCACGACAACGGACGTGACGTCAAATCATGCGTCACGCTCTTCAACTCGGCAAAAAATTGTTTGTGCACGAATGCATTCGAACCACCAACCTTCTGTTCGGCAGGCGAGCGCGCTAATGACTACGCTACTTCCTGCCAACGCATGCGTAGTTCACCTTGTCTAGGACGCTGGAGAGTTTGCGGAAAGGCGTCGAATCAGACGGATGCATCCCAAGCGACCTTCAGTGTTTCCAGCATTTATTTATTTATTTATTTATTTCAGAATACTGCAGACCACTGCTTGGCCCAAGCAGGAATGAATTTACATTGTTACATAACCAAAAGAATACAATTATACAATATTAGCACCACACGGATGCCAAAAGAATAAAACTAAACAGTTAGGATTCACAAAAAATTGCATACTTAACATCTTAACCACACATCAGTGACACAAGCAGCAACACTGCGCTGAAGACTTTCGCCTCACCGCACTTTAGGTCAACAAAGTGTCCCCCTGAATTTCCGAGCTTTCGTCTGGTTCGGCTAGGTGGCGCTGACACGCACTCCTTTTTTGTGCGGCGCGCTCCGTCTACTTCTGTCCGCGCCTACGTCCGCCACTGAAAGGGCAGTATGGATCTAGGGTTACGTTACAGCTGAAGTTCAAATTAGTGCGCAGCAATGTGCGGTTCGCACCTAATAACAACAGGAAGAGCTTGTTCCTTTAAAGCCCTGTACTTAAAGTTAAAGAAAGCACGCTTCTGCTGCAACTTAATGTAATAATACAGGACCAGAAACAAAACAGGGCGCAGTGGCTCAGTGGTTAGGGCACTCGGCTACTCATGCGGAGTACCCGGGTTCGAACCCGACCGAGGAGGCCGCGTTTCGATGGGGGCGAAACGCAAAAGGCGCCCTTGTGCTGTACGATGTCAGTGCACGATAAAGATCCTCAGATGTTCGGAATTATTTCTGGAGCCCTCCACTATGGCACCTCCTTCTTCCTTTCGTCTCTCGGTTCCTCCTTTATCCCTTCCTTTACGGTGCGGTTCAGGTGTCCGCCGACGTGTGAGGCACATACTGGCCATTTCCTCTTCATCAAATTCAAAGACCGGGGTCTTGACGCGACAATATCTTGTTCTGCCCTATTTCTTGAGCGCCCTAATGCGTGCGCCGAGGCTCACCACGCATGGGCGCGCAGGGCATACGAGAGCGAAGCAGTACCTAGGCGGCAACGACGAACCGCGCGCACTCCCCTTCAGTAGGGCCGTGCGGCAAACAAGGTAAATGGAGGCGCGCTCCTTCATACTGACAGTCAGCCACGAAACAGCTGAATGGCGCACTTGAAGATCATCAGTCATGTGACGTGCCCAGGAGAGAGTGTGGGCGAAGTTTTGTCGTCACCCGATGCACCCTCGCAGCAAGCGCCCGAAGGAGATAGCAGTGCCGAGGTGCGGCCCGACGGCCGCTTCTCTCGCTGGAGGCGTGGGCCACGTATTAAGGCGAAGAAAGCCTCTAATGGCTCATACTCGTGGCCACGACCCTGTCTGTCCGTTGTCACGCACTTCAGTAACTTGATAAGAAAAAAAATCTTTGTGAACGATGCGATTCTAACCACCACCCTTCCCTTCCGCAGCCGAGCGTGCTAACGACTACGCTACTTCCTGCCAACGCATATGCAGTTCGCCCTGTCTAGGAAACTGGAGAGTGTTTGCGGAAAGGCGTCGAATCTGACGGATGCCTACCAAACGCTCTCCACTGCATCTTCAGCATTTAAGATTCACAAACAATTGTGTACTTAACATCTTAAACACACACAAGTAGCCGCACCGCGCTGAAGACTTTCGCCTCACCGCACTTTAGTTCAACGAAGTGCCCCCCTGAAATTTTTTTGACCCCGACTGTACCTACAGCGTCCTTGAGGCAATATGGTAGGTTATTTTTATAAGTCAACAATTTATACACATCCCTATATTACAGGCCAAGGTTAAAAGGTGACATATGACAGAGGCCTTCGCCCTGAAGTGGGCGTAGTCAGGCTGCTGCTTTTCGTGATGATGATATTATAGGAAAAATTTTATGGCTGGGTTTGGCTTATTGTTCAACTTCCCAGAGCCACTGGGCTATTAGGGATGCCGTAGTGAAGGGCTCCGGAATCACCCGGGGTTCCTTATCGGGCACTGACATCGCACAGTACACGGGCCTCTTAGAATTGTGCCGCCGTCAACATTCGACCGCTGCGGCCGGAATCGAACCCGCGTCTTTCGCGCCTTCAGCCCAGCGCCATAGCCACTGCGCCACCGCGGCGGCTATATAAAAAGTGAAGGAACAGAAAAAGTGCAAGATTACAAAGTGTGGCAACCTGCACAAAAAAATCAATAGTATTGTATTGTATGGCATTTTACTTTATTGTATTGTGTTACATTATATGAACGAGTCCAGTAATATGAGTCCAGTATTAAACGTTAACCCCTTGAAGGCGTCACGATTACCAAGAAAGTTTTATAAAGAAAGTCTGCTAGCTGGTGCTGCCCCCCTACCCTCCAGGGGACGTGCCATGATTTCAATGTACAGACTTTAGCTGAGCACTATGCTATACGAATGGAGTGATTTATTTCTGTGATGCTAGGAGATCGCAATTATGCCACAACGTTTGGAAAAAGGGGGAACACGATATAGAACTGAAGAGATCTTTGCAGAGAGTCCGTCGGAAGGACGTGATTGTGCTTGAATTTATTTTATTCCAAAGTATTCCGTACCTAAACAGGAATTTACCAAAATTTTCTCTCCATAAATAAAAACCTCACCAGAAAATAACATTCTTCTTTGTCTTTCGTGGCCTAAAAGCCTGTTGACTTCTTTGTAAAAAATATCTTAACAGGCCCCTGAATCCCCATATTCTTGGCTCTTCAGGGACACGCCAGGTATTAGAACATTAATGAGAAGTGAATGCTTATTTCTGAGGCTGAACCATTAGTCGGCGATCTTGACATGGCGCAGTACACACTGGACTGCCTGGATAGAAGTCCTGCGTTTTGGAAAGAGTCATACACTGCGTTCACGCAGGCGTGAATTAAACTGTTTGCATTCATGACTGGCTTAATAATAATAATAATAATTGGTTTTTTGGGGAAAGTAAATGGCGCAGTATCTGTCTCATATATCGTTGGACACCTGAACCTCGCCGTAAGATAAAGGAGGGAGAGAAAGGTAGAAAGAGGTGCCGTAGTGGAGGGCTCCGGAATGATTTCGACCACCGGGGGATCTTTAACGTGCACTGACATCGCACAGCACACGGACATCTTAGCGTTTTGCCTCCATAAAAACGCAGCCGCCAATTGACCTGGCTGGCTTGCCAATCCACCTTTTTCATATTCTTGTGCTGCCACCTCGCGTACAACGCTGGAAGCTGATTGCAAGGGTACCGTGCGCCCAACCCGGCCGAACTGAGTGCCGCTGCGGAGCTCGTTTTGCTGGAATCTGTCAACGATGGCGTGTCCTGGGCAGCACCTGGTACCTGGAGGATTTCTAGGATTGACCGATGGCTGGGTGCGAAGTCCGAAGTAGGCTGCTGTGCCCACCGAAGAGCAAATTCTTCAGTATCTTCGATCATCCGGCATGCGATGCGAACGCCAGCTGAACAAGGGCCGCCGCTTCAGAGATGAAGGCTACATTCGGAACATAATGTTCAATGAAATATCCCCGATCAGTGAGGTTGGCGTTTTCCGCTGTGTATGCCTGCCATCCATTAAAAGGTGGATACTACATCGTGCACGCCGTAGCAGTGCTGAAAACAACTGGGGACAGGTTTTCACAAGCAATCGGTGTGCTCAAGCGCTGCCGAATAGCTAGACGAACAACAAAAGCACAAGCGTACTCGCAACATGGCAGCTATGCTAGAATTTCACTTTATTTTCCCACACTTTATTTTCCGCTTTATAGGTTAAACAAGCATGCGCGTCCATAAAGACGAGCGCAAGGGGCGCACATTGAGTCATTCAGGCGATACCACGCAGCGCTCTTCATCACGGATATGATGTCCGTCACGGATATGATGCCCATGTCCGTACACGCATAACGCACCTCCTTCTTCTGCCTCTTAATACATGGCACATACCGACACCGGGGGATTGGCCAGGGTGTAGTGGCATAAACAAGGAAATTTACATATGAGATTATGACAAAATTTTAGCACCATACGTGAATGCTCTCGTAGCTTCTTTTTCGTTGTCCGCTCCATCGCGCGTTCAAAGCGGCTCACAGCACTTGCCCATTCGGCCTTCTTGCTTGAGAAAGCAAAAAGCGTCGGAACGAAGTCTAAATGCCGCGGTGACATTCGAGGCCTTCCTGCCCATGAATAAAGCCTTCCGTGATAGACTACACATGCATTTAAACGCAGTACCTCGTCCGTACCTGTCACAAAGTGATTCTTGCACAGTCTAATTGGCGTGCTTGGCGGTGCCCAAGGGTGGCCACGATCGTCGAGCCGGCGAACTGCTTTTATCCACGCTTTGCGTCGAAGGCGGTCCCGGGAAGCGTTCGGAAAGTGAAAAAATCCGATTTTTCTTCTTTTTACATACTGGGCATTGCAGCCGTATGCAACACATGTCGTATGCATCGCCAAATGCGTCGCGCTGAACGCCCGACGGCTGCAGCAACGCACCCCGCTTAAGAAGCCGGTTTGTTTCACTTCCACGGCTGATATCGAGTGGAGCGCGCGACCCTTCCAATATGTTTCGCGACACCGCCGCCAGGGGATGGGCGCATGCGCAGTCGCGTCGTGAAAAAGGCGGATTGACCTTTTCATGCCATTTCCCTGAATAAAATGATAAGATTTGAACAGTTTCAATCCGGAGTGCCGGGGACACATGACGGAAGCGAGCAGTCACCGAAGCCAAGGAGTTGGGAATGTCTTTTTTTATTCTGTAGTTTTTCATCAATGAGATATTTAATAAAACCAGAGCAAAATATAACGACATGCCACCGGTGGAATCCGAACCAGCGACCTTCGAACTGCGAGCTCGGTGCTCTACCAATGGAGCTACGCCGACGGCTGTCCGATACTCTGCTTTCGGGGGGTATTTATGTGTAGTGTAAGCGAACCTTTAGAGTGTTCACTGGCGCCACAATCGTCTATAGCGTGGACGTAGTAGGTCGTGTACAGGTATTACCGCGAGTTTCACGACGCGAAATTCGGACACGAAATTGGGAGGCCGTTGGTCCGGATCTCACTTGCGGCACCCGGCTGTTTTTTCTTCGGCTTTTATTACTCTCCCATTGATTAGAAACTACAAATTAAAAAAAAACACAACAAAGACGTCCCATACACTCCTTCGTATCGGCGGCTGCTGGCTTTCGTCATGTGAGCCATAACCAGCACCTGGTTTCCCTTTACTTGTAGGCTTATCCAGGGACAGTTTTATCAAAATAAACATTTCTAAAGCATCATGCTTTGCGAGTGCAACTTATCTCTCCAGTGTCTTAATAAAGGAGCAAAGCTATTTGCGTGAACGCCCATTCAGGCCTCATCGAGAAAGGTTTACTGACACACAACAAAATGCAACGCTGCGATGTATGCCACAGGCAGATTTATAAAAGCCTCGAAAGATACACATTTTGCTACCCGCCGACTGAATAAAAAATAAATTGCTTACTGCCGGCAGGAGTTATATTCAAAGGAGTCAATTTCATGGAAGAGAATGCCGCAAACAATGTCATCCTTATCGCAGTTAGAAATTTGGAAAATTTCATCGGTCTGCAAGTGCCGCCCATGAGACTAGAGTGTTTGACCACCACACGGCACGATGACCCAAACTCGCTTTCATTCCACGAGGATCGCTGGCATCGCGTGCCAAGGCGTCGGCATATTTTCCCGCGCGATCGCCCGTCCCAATGGGATCGCCACTGACAGGCTTCTTTCAGGGCGACGTGAGTTGTTTTCACGCCAATGCACCTGACACCCACTTTGTTATTGAAAGGAGCTTCCGAACAAGCATTGTCCCTTGCGGGGTCCCCACCAAGACGGCGGTGGTGGTGGTGGAGAGAAGGACCCGGCCGCCGCTGCGGCCCAGCCAGTGGTTGTCCGGTCTCGAACAGGTTCTTTTTCTCGATCAATCGGCCCAGGGCCCGGCCCAGCCGGTCCGGGCCCCCGTGACGCACGCTCCATCGACGGCAGTAGCTCGGGCGAAAAACAACATATTGATTGTGCTCGTGTAGTTTCAGTTCCTCTCCTCTTTCATCCATTCAACCCTCCCCTCTTTCTTCCGTCCTCGCTCTCTCCATACGCTCCGTTCCCGTTAGCACGAGGCATAGCAGTTTCCATGGAAAACGATGATGCGTAGGGAACAACAAAACTTTGCAATCGACGACCCCCCCTCCCCTCGGTCTACGTTTTCTCCACCTCGCGAACCCACCGCTTGCATAGCGAGCCAGCGAGTGCGGGTCAGCGAATCGATGTCACCACCACCGCAGCGGTGAGGGCGCACTACCCTCGCAGACGCACTTAGTCGCGAGGAAAAGCGGTGGTTTCAGTTGAGACGCACGAACACTCGCACGCGCGCCTGCACGCTGGGGTGGTTTGTAGGGAAGGGAGAAACGACGACGGCCGGATTTTCCCCCAGAACGTCCATTAGGTTTCGCGCTAATGGCGAAACGGTCGGCCACGCAGACCTGCCACGTCAGCCCTCGCGAGGTGGTGGTTTGAAATTAGTGAAAGCCATGTCTTGAGAGCAGCACTGTAGTGGCACCTCAATTAGTCCGTATTCAAGCTAGGGTTAGTAGTACCTTGATTTTACCTATTCTAGGGTTTCAGTAGTGAATGAATAGGGTACTTAGATGACACCTAGAGCATATGATTTGAGGTAAAGCATATCGTGTGGTCATTTCTGTAGATCTGCTTTCAGGTTCACTTTTCTAATCTCAGCGGTTTAGAGCATCGTATTAAGGTCTCGTATTCTCCTCCACATGTTTCAAAGAAGCCTTCCGCAACCGGCCTAGAACGAATCCTAGTCTAAGACTGCGCAGTAGTTAGAAATCGAACAAGGATCCATAGAATTAAAAACAATACTGCTTTTGCCCTCAGCGAGGTCGTTGAGCTGCGCCAAGCTACGCTTGAAGTTACCTGCACGTTCTTGTCTAAAGGTCCTACCTGACTCTTTTGCTGGACTTTTTCAACGCCCAAAATTCTTATATTCCGCCAGTTGTTATCTACAGAGGTTGCAAGTTACGTGAAAACAATGCAGTTAGGACAAAGGAAGACTCATTAAGCTACTGTCTGTCGTAGGAACGATGCATTGCGTGATCTGTGTGCTCCACGGTAAATTACTCGAGGAAACTAAAATTGTTTAATTTATCTGAACACCTTTGGGCGGAGAGTGCCGCATAGGCTTTCTGCAACAAGTGTGCGCTCGCGAAACTTCTCGACCTGTGCGAAAGCACCGCATGTTTCGTGGTAGCGGCGACTGGAAGCTACTACGAGCCATCGTTAGTGAATCGTCGTCCTTGAAGAAGACTTTTGCGAAAGCTGACACTGGGGCCCACTCAGACTCCTGGGCATGGGCTGTGTGCCGTCCACACGTGTTTCGTCCAGTGTGCCCAGAGCGGAGAGTGTCATCGTTAAGGACACCGGTTCCATACCGACAACCCCGGTGCTGACAAACCCTGCCGGTGATGTTCAGGATAAAGAGGACGTATCTGACGGAGACCCGGCGGGACCGGAAGAAGTGCCAGAAGAGGAACCCAAGGAACTCTTTCAGGTAAGGACGCATGCTGTACATAGGGAAGACATAAGGCAGTTACAAGACACCCAAGCAAGTTGTTTCCGGTGGTTGGGCCAGTCGGCAGCCAGTTAGGTCACTTGATATCGAAAGAGAATTAAAACTTGCAATCGCTCTTGGTGCGCAGCTTGTAAATATGTGTTACCATGCGCTCCGTCCGATTAGCACGGGTCCCTATAAGTGGATGGATATGCATGTGTGGCTAGTAAAAATTAATCTATCACGTGACCACCTGCGTTTGCAAAACAAAGCGCTGCCCTTAACCATGCTGTGCACCGAGCCACGAACACTATGCTTCATGTGGTATCGCGCTTAAGATGCACTAAATCGATATTCAGTACGATTACTAAGCCCGCACAGGGATGCCCTCAGTTGAGGCGTTAGCAATATGCAGTGTGTTATGCAAAAACGTTTAGGCAATTTTTTGTATTAGAGTATCAGTTGTCCAAAGGCAGAGGCACATGCACTTTGTTTTGCTGGTTCAAAAGTGTTGTCCGATCCAAAAAAAATGTTCGATAAGCAGGCTCAGAATACGCTGATAACATTCTAAAGATTCAAACGATCGCATGAGTGTTCTCGCGCGCGAATGGTTTTTAACTGTGTAAGCGGATGCACCTATAGCGGAAAGTTCACTTTAATCACTCTATAGATGCTTGCTTTCCTTTAGTGTCACTTATAGCATGCTGTAAACCGGGACGTAGAGTCCGTTGGACCTCCAGTTCTGGTTATCTGGACTGTTTTGTCGGCGAAATTTGGAGCGTTCACCAGCAAAGTGGATATCGCGACAAGCCTCCGTACTGAAAGCAGCCCCTGAAGTAGCTCCCAGCTTGCTTGGGGCACTCTCGCGTAATGCTCAACAGTTGTTCTTAATCTTGCTCTTCTTCGAAGCTCACTGGATAAAGACGTACAACTTACCTACCTACCAACGCAGCGATGCATACAGTGCAGGCTATTCCTGGCCGCATACACACTGCGTCGCTGGTCACCGGTTCATCACGTGACTCACGTCGCGTTTTCATGCATGCTGTGCAGCCGGGAATGCTCAGCTGGGCGACAGCTAAGAATTTTAAAAGATCCTCGGGAAAGCACACATGCCAGGTTGTTTTTGCCCTCTGTTGGCGGTTTCAAGAACGGGGCTTCGCCAATGGTTCACTTATGGGCCACAACGCCCCTAAATAAAATTTAAGGGTGCCCATCGGTTGGCCACGATGCACAGGGGTTAAGTCTGTGAAAATCGCTTCCGCAATGAACGTGCTAAAGACAACTGTGCCCTTTATTTATATCCAGGTGCGCTCTGTTGTGCGAACGCAAAATTGGATCTGCGAAAATCTGGCGCGAATAATAATAATAATAATAATAATAATAATAATAATAATAATAATAATAATAATAATAATAATAATAATAATAATAATAATAATAATAATAATAATAATAATAATAATAATAATTGGTTTTGAGGGGAAAGGAAATGGCGCAGTATCTGTCTCATATATCGTTGGACACCTGAACCGCGCCGTAAGGGAAGGGATAAAGGAGGGAGTGAAAGCAGAAAGGAAGGAAGAGGTGCCGTAGTGGAGGGCTCCGGAATAATTTCGACCACCTGGGGATCTTTAACGTGCACTGAGATCGCACAGCACACGGGCGCATTAGCGTTTTTCCTCCATAAAAACGCAGCCGCCGCGGTCGGGTTCGAACCCGGGAACTCCGGATCAGTAGTCGAGCGCCCTAACCACTGAGCCACCGCGGCGGTTGGCGCGAATCTCTAGAAAGCATTTCTGCGCTAACACTTCCGAATTTTTCTCTTTTCCCGGGTGAAATACTTACAGCGAGAGGTGTGCTCTATTCGCGGTCTCCGCAAGAAAATGCAAATTACAACCCGAGCAATTGTCGGTTTTCGTACGCTTCCCTTCCCTAGCGCGTTATTACGCGTTAACGTAAGGAGCTCGTTCGGCTGAAAAACCGACATCGTCGTCCGTCGGAAAAAAAAAAAATTCGAGAAGTTTCAAATGAAGCTCACGAATTGGGGGAGGGTCCAAATGACGCAAAGATTGGCGAAGAAGTTTGTCTAATGCAGGTATTTAAAAATATAGAAGTAATTCTTAAAAATAAATTAGCCGGAACTGGGGCTCGAGCCCTCGCACTCTGCCTGCCAGGCGGGCACGCAACGCGTAGGCCACGAAGAGATTTTTTTTTCGGCATGGTATTTTTTACACGCGTTTGTACGCAGGAAAAAGCTACGGAAACTGGAAAGCAGAGTCATACGGGCACCTTCGCACTCGTAAGCACGAAACCACCAAAATAGAATGAAAGCAAACAAACAAAGAAATCGTTGCTGTGTCACATGCACTTTCACATTTCCTTTGCTTGGCCTCCCCGTGCACAAGACAGAGGAAAGGAAAGAAGGAGTTGGGAAGACTAGGTTTTGATCTCATCGCTGTTCGTACTAACACGGCAAAAATACATGGCCGTAGTCGGCTAATATTTTTTTACCCTGTCCATTGCCCTGGCAGCGAGCTTCCGTATTAACAAGATGGCAACGCATCAAGAAAGTTCATTCGCCGGTTAAACTGCCCATCATTCGAGTCGTCCACATTAACGGGCGTCGTATTAACGAAGCACGACTCCTGCCTGATGCCGAACCTCTTGCGATTCTTTCGTCACGTGACAAGTTAGCCCGGGCTCCAGTCTTACCGTGTGTATTGATATTTACGAGGTCAAGAGCTACGTACAACGATTCTATTCTCGAGACCAGACTATTTCGATTAGATCTCCGGCCATTGTTCATCCAAGGTGCATGTGGCGTCTGCTAAGGATTTCGTTCATCATGGTATTCGTGACGATCGTTGGCCTCTTTTCTGGTGATAAGAAATTGCCGTGCAGCGGAGTATTGTCAGGGCAAGGATGTAGCTCTCTACAATGTCGTGCCAAGTCCACCGATTCAAGTCAAAACAGCATCTCGCAGCCACGACACATTTAGTGCGTGGGGCCGACGCCAGTAATAATTATAGCAGACATAATCAATACTTATAAAATAGGCATAGCCGGGGTTTCCATTCCTTTTTGACCTCTTCCGGCAGAGTTATTCTTTTCAGCGCCGACATTGTCGGGATATTTTGAGATTAATATTATGATCCGCGGTGTGTTTGAAGCTTAAGTCGTTATTATCGGTAATTTAGGGATATGCGAAGCGGCTTCCACAGAGCTCAATAGGTGCGCCCGCACCTGACTACGCGGCAAGAATGGAGGCTTGCAAAAATCACTTGCCCTGTACAGTCATTTTGTGATGCTTAGTCAAAGCTACTGCGCTGCAAAAAGGAGCCAGTTTGGAAAAAAGAGCGCCAAGGGTAAAGTATCTAGGAAGGTCGAGAGATGCTGATTTATAGTTGCGGCCTCTGCTCCAACTCGTTCCACTTTTGAAGACAATAATTCGCTGTAACCGGCGCCAAAAAGAGCTTTATGAGGTTGCGACCACAACAAAGCCTGTTTTGATTGTCCCTCAACCATCCCACAACTAGCTTCGTGCGGGCGATAAAAATGCGGCTACTTCCACAGCCATGTTTGCGCGAAGAATCTAGAACCCCCAAAAGATGTGCGGCGTCTGGTGAAAAATTGAGCCTCGCCTAATAGCTATTACCCGTTGGCAATGCGCTAGAATCCCATCTTTTTCTGGGTTAATTCACAACAATTGATTGTAAAACATTTATTCGTCGGAAAGAGCTTGGTGCTAAGTTATCGCGTTTAGTGGTCGAGAGTACATAGCCCTTGACGACTTTTTCAGCCCACTCCGCCGGCATAATAACTTGCGTTCTGGGGTCAGAGATAGCCAGCACGGCCTCCCACCGCTCGAGAGAAGGAGCGGTAACTAGGTCACCCGGAGGTGGCTCTATTTTGCAGTCCCATAGGATATGATCGTAGTTTGCTCGTCAATGATAGTTTAAGTTCTCGGTTTAGATCTCCCGCCACTAAGTGTGATTTCTTGCACGCTCGTCAGATGGCGCTTCCATGCGCCTCTCAATTCGATAGCTATAGCGGTCACAATCTCGAGGAAAGCCGGTGTTCATCTGCGCCTTAAAAGAGCAGGCGGCCCACTTGCCAAGGGGTTGTGGTCACTCTGCGCTCCATGGCAGGTTGCCATTTTGATTCGTTTATTAGGGTTTAACGTCCCAAAGCGACTCAAGCTATGAGGGACACCGTAGTGAAGGGCTCCGGGAATTTAACCACCCGGGGTTCTTTAACGTGCACTGACATCGCACAGTACACGGGCCTCTAGAATTTCGCCTTCATAGAAATTCCGCCGCCGCGGCCTTGGTCGAACCCACGTCCTGGTAGCGATTTTGAAATTTCTTCCTACCAACCATACATTGCGCAGCAGCTCATTGGTTGATAGATAGGCAGCCTTCCGAAGAACTGTCGGAGTGAATGTAAGCCTTAAATAAACTCGGGAAGAGCAGCCCAAGACTTATGGCAGCTTGGAAAGAGTAATATGGCTATCAGAAACCCCACCCGTGGCTGCGTTCGCAACAGCCACCTGTCATTGCAGTGGCACATCATTTAACCACTGTACCACTGCTCCTGTAGTGTACAGCTTCCCGCGATCTATTATTCTATAGAAACTAAGGAGTACTTGCGTGGGAGAGATCTGTATTGGTATTGTATTGTACTCTTAAGGGTAAATTAAGCGTAGTCCAAGCTTTGTTGTTTTTTTTTTGCCGACGTAATTCCGGCCACTCGTTCAGACTTCGGCTCACACGTGCAAGTGCCTGAGTTCTCTTACTCTTGGGCTTATGTATGCGCGGATGGAAGCGTATGAAGGCAACGACATATTAAGCACAGCGCAAGAAGCTAGCAGCTTTTACTTGCGGGACTTTGGGGTCGGCGATTGCGCACTTGTCTAAAGCGACGGGCCGCGAAAGTAATGTGTTTGTCCCGTCACTGGTTCGAATTCCGCTCTTGGCTGTGAGGTTGTTAAAGTTTTTTTTATATTCCTTGGACGTCACACCTCCTCGAGCAACTAGTGATATTTATGGGGAACCAACACCACCGGGTTTTTCCTCCGATGAGGCTTTGAATGCTATCGCATCGTTATGCCACGTCTGCAGTGAAAGGGCTATGAAGTTTTCCAGCCATGTGTAGCTGCACGCATGTTCCTTCATTTCATGCCTGAAAATATTCACCTGTGTGGCCTCTCCGCTCCTCCTCCCCCTCCCTTCAGCGCACGGCAACTCCGAGGCCACAGACGGGACAGGAGCAGCAGACACAGAGCCCGGACTCAGGCGTGCACGAGCTGTACGATGAGTACGCCGACGTGGTCACTGAATTTTCGGCGCCAGAGAAAGTGCGTGCCGTCGAGCTGGACTTCAAGCCACTTCACAACATAGGTAAGCGGATCGAAGTGGCGGTCGAAATAGGTATACGTTCTCTACTCTGTCTCGGTGTCATGGCTGAGGTTGGAAACTCTCGAACAACGAAAAAAAAGGAAAAATAGTAAAGCTTTGTGGCGATTCTCGTGAATAAATTTTCGGTGTGCGAAACATATTGGTTCATGTTGATTCAGTAATGTGTCACTAGTGTTGTCGAATTACCTGCAGGAAAAAAAAGAAATGCGTTTGTTTATGTTAGTTTAATAAAGAGACCTTCATTCACTACGGAAATGTAGCGGAGTGCCACGTTCACATTTGGCTTGCGCAGTGTTAGGACGAAAGCGATGATTAGGCTGCGTAATCGTGACTGCACCGCGATTCATGTTGTTGCATGCCCCCAAACGATTTTTATTAAAAACGAATAAAAAGGTAGGTACTTCCACAGTCACGATCGAAGCCTCTGGGACGTTACTACTGGTTGTTCAAGTATGACGGGCAGATTCCGAAAGTTACCCTCAAGAACAAACCCTGTTTTTTACAGCCTAAACCGCGGTTTCGACTACTTCATGCATTCTCTCATTGAAACAACGTTCTGCACTTATGCAGATGCTAGAAGCACAGCTTTGTATGGACGGAAATTGTACGGAGAAAAGTTGCGGACGGAGTTGGGCGGAAATGCAGCCCTTAAAAGAGCGTAGACACCTAATTTTGGTGGCATGTTTTCTTCTTTACAATGATACGGCAGACTCTACTACGAATGAATCGCCATGTGATATTCGCCTACGACCGCCAAATAATTTATAATGTATTTTTTTTGTCATGCTGTTTTGGCTTCGGTTCCGACAGCCGAACGATGGCCGTGACGTCAAATAGCACTTCTGTGTCACGTGAGACATAAAAAAAACGTCCATATAATCGCGGCTTCATCGTTATAATTTACTGCAGTGGTGTAGTCAGCCTTCCTCAAGAGCCGGAATGACAGCGTTTGCAGAAGCAGCGATTATATTGCAGTCTTTTTATGTCTCACGTGACCTGTAAGCAAACGTTGACGTCAAAGTCCTCATTCGGGCTGTTGAATCCGAAACAGCACGAGAAAGAAATGAGATTATAAATTATTTAGTGGCCGTAGGAAAATACCAGGTGGTAATCCATGTATATAAAGCCTTACGCATCATTGCAAACAAAAAACACGCACCCAAAAGTTAGGTGTCTATACTCCTTTAAATGCATTCCTGCATTAAAAGCTATTGCAATGTAATCGCTATATTATATCGGCCCAAATATATTTAACTTTTGTGTCCTGATTTTCTGCCAGCTCCGAAGAGGAAAAAAGGGGAGTTGCATTCTGAAATACGTTTACGTCTCTACTGTGGTCTGGATATTTGTCAGAAAGACGAGAAACACGTGCCAGTTATAAAATCCCGCCAGGGAAAAAAAAAGGCGCCATAATTAATTTTCAAACTATTAAATCAGAAACCGCGTTGCAGCCGTTTCTAAACAGAGTTCTTCCCTAAACGCTTTGGAGTGAGTCATCATTATCATCATCATCCTGACTAAGCCCACTACAGGGCAAAGGTCTATCCCATGTCTCGCCAACCGTATGCCCGCAAACTTCTTAATCTCATCCGGCCACCTAACTTTCTGCTGCCACCTGCAACGCTTGCCTTCTCCTTGAATCCACTCCGTTACCGTTAAGGACCAGCGGTTACCTTGCCTTCACATTACATGCCCTGCCCAAGCCCATTTCATCCTCTTGATTTCGACTAGGATGCCATTAACCCGCGTTTGTTCCCTCACCCACTCTGCCCACTTCCGGCCTCTCAACGTTACACCTATTACTTTTCTTTCCATAGCTCGCGGCGTTGTCCTTAACTTGAGCTGCAGCCTTTTCGTTAGCCTCCACATTTCTTCCACGTAGGTGAGCACCGGTAC
This sequence comes from Amblyomma americanum, assembly GCF_052857255.1. Taxonomy (NCBI): domain Eukaryota; kingdom Metazoa; phylum Arthropoda; class Arachnida; order Ixodida; family Ixodidae; genus Amblyomma; species Amblyomma americanum. Next base: position 10,171,282 of record NC_135506.1, read on the forward strand.
GATGCAGCTGTCGTATATTTCTCTCTTGAGGGATGCTGGTAAACTGCCATTCATGATCTGAGAAAACCTGCCTTGCACTCCATTCCATTCTAATTCTGGGAAGCACACGTCCCCTTGTACATGGCATGACGTGACCCGTACCAACCCGGCGCGGCAGCTTTGTTCACTGGTGCAACTGCTTTTCTTCCGGCAGAGCTGGTCGTGGAAGGCAAGCAGTGTCCACGGCGCCTGAGTGGCAAGGAGCGGGAGAGACACGAGCAGCAGGCTATCCTGGAGAAGCTCAGGAACGAAGGCCTTGTCCTCCGGCCCGAGAGCAAGGCCTCCGGTGGACTAGCGTACGTACACGTTTCTGTCTCTTTGTTTAATACCCCTGCTACACGGGCGTTTCGAATGCCTTCGAACCGAATGTCATTCGGCTCGACTGTCGAACTTCCGCTGCTACACGAAGTTTTTCAACGGCATTCGGTTCAGGTGACTATCGAGTCGACGGAGCTCCGCGGGGACATTCCAGAATTTGGAATGCCTTCTAAACGCGAACACAGCCCGAACCGACCAATAGGCGTCGCTGCCACCCACAGCCGCGCGACTGCTTTCGGCTCTGTGGCTGCTCATCCCGATATCCGCTGCTCGCTTTTTCTTGCTGTTTGTTTAGCAAATTGCCCCTCTTCTGTCTAAGTGCTTGCAGATAATAGTACACCAATGAACATTTACCGCGTGAGCATGAAATTTCCCCAAGAGTGCGCCGACGAGGACGGTTGGTTGCACTCATACTGTTGTTTACATCGCTGCGTACGAACAGCTAGCGCTCGTTTGCATGACATAAAACGCATTCTGCGCTTGAGTTCTATTAAATAATCTCTTTTCATTTGTACCGGTTGTGTCCGTGCTTGTTAACGCAGTGCGACAATCTGTGGGAAGCCCCGATACGATCGCTCGCCTGAGAAACACTTGACAGCCAGGCTTCCGATATCGCGTACGACCGGCGCTTGTCGCTAATTGTCCCGGCTTCTTCCGGCGTGGCCAGTACTTTATTTTAACCTACTTTATCCAGAAGTATGATTGGGGACCATTCGTGCTATTTGAAACGCATAACTTGTTATCCACAAAATAGTAACGGCGACGAGTGCTGCTGGCCGTAAAGCAGTGCTCGGCGGTCTGCATGGGTAACACCGGGGCTTCCCGTTCATCGTATGCGCGCCCTGCGATATGAGCAATAGTTTATTTCAGATCACTGTTTTAAAAACTACACTCTTTGATCATTTACATTCGCTTAAACTTGTGAATTCGCTGTTCACAACCGCCGAATTCACAGACGTAACACTGCGGACTGGCTAGGCCTAGTCAACGCCGAAGGGAATGGAGTCGCCGTAGATTAAAATAATTTGGCAAGCGCTTATCGCTGGTGAGTGTTCAAGTGTGCCCATGTGAAATATACCCGCTCGTTTCACTTATTTTCAATACGGATAAGGTAGAAGCGCGAATATATTCACACCGTCTGCTCATCAGCGTGTTTTCCCTCAGCCGCCGGTATGCCGATGACATGAAGGGTGACGTCCGCCGATAGGATTCGTCGGTGTCGTTGGCCTAGAAAACTTGTGCCACTACAATCATATGCTGCTGTTGACCGTGACAGTGTCGTTGTCGCACCAGTGTGACCGCAGTGACCACCGCCATTGTCATCGTCGTTGTACACTGAAAGCGAGCTGAGCAAATTTCAAATGCGTTCGGAAAGTGTCGTGTAGCACCGCGGGAGTCCGAATGTCATTCCAAGTCTCGAATGCCATTCGACTCAGATGTCATTCGAACGTGCCCGTGTAGCACAGGTATAAGATAACGGAAGTGAGGTTGCAACATAGAAGTTTATGTGATCTTGCCTTTATTAACGTTTCATCTTGCGACGGAGGACAGCTTGTGGTAAATAAGACATTTAGGGCTAGTTGATTCCTTCAGTGTTTGGTTTCAACTCCGTGTTGGACGTGATCTTCCTTTTGTATTCTCATTTTTCGCGCGCAGTTCAAGCCAACGCTTTGGGTGACGGGTAAGCTAAGGGGCGAGGGGGTAAATATATCTACATGTATCCTCACGTTGCCTGTAATGAGCAAAAGATTGGTTAGGCAGCATGAATTACAATATATTTCTCGAGTCTATGTGTTCCTGATCCCTAGACTCATAGATTCCTGAACCATCGATTTTAGAACCGAACGAAGGAATTTCGCAGCAAAAAGCCCAACATTTTTTTTGTGGCCTTTGTCAATGCTCTGTTGTGTGGGCCTCTTCGCTTCCAGAAAAATGCAGCAACGTTTCAGGCCGCATATTTAGCTAAAGGCATGGGTGGCATTTGAGTTTCAATCAAAATTACAAACTTTGCAGTTACGTTACCTCCTGTAGTTCAAAGCTCTTTTATACAACGCAGTAAGCCTCGAATCTAATTGAGGGCGCCCCTTCTTTCCTCGTATTTCTTGAAAAGCTAATTGCGGGAAAGCACGATCAGTTCACTATTATTTAAGGACGCATAGAGATTGCAGAACCGTTTTTCAAAATTAGCGTTATAAAGCTGTGCATTGAATGCACACGGGCTCTCAAGGGGACATGATAAATAGGCCGCTCAGTGCACAAAAGGGAAAACGCGAACTCTAATTATCCTCAATCGATAGGCTACCGCGCTCCGTTGCGAAAGAAGAGCGCGAAAAAACACAAGGACGAGACGATAGGAAGACACATGACAAGCCGCTGACTGTCAACTGGTTTCATTCGCCATGGTACAGAATTCTAATACGCATGAGCGACTGGAATCGCAGGGAAATAAAGAAAAGGGAAAGGTTTACAAGCATACAAGAATAAACATGGCAAGCAATTATTCGCAATCATATTATTTTCAATTTCGCTATGAATCGTTGCAAGCTAGGCAACCTCGGGCTTCTTCCACCACAGTATAATGACAAAGGGGCGGTTTTACTGAAAGCGGAGCTTTTATCAACCAGAAAATGTTAAAAATGAAAAACAGGTGTCACCACCATCGAACATTTTTACAAGCAAACTGCGTGGCGTCAATATAGTTTGTTGGGCGCGGATACTTGACGCTAGTCTACAACGTCATTCAGCGCCGAATAATGACCTCAGAGTGCATGTTGGTCTCGACATAGAGAGTTTGAGTGCAGTAGCAGGAACTTTTTGTTCTTTTTTTATATCCAAAGTTAGCAGCAATTAAGGCGCATTTTGCTGCCGGATAAATATGAGGCTAGGCAAAAATGGCGTGAAAATCAATTTTTCATTGTGAATAAAACTGCGATGGAGTTGTCCTGGGTCTCTCGAAGTTTAGACCACGGGAAGAAGAAAAAGAATGAAAAAATTAAAGGGTGGCACAAGTAATTTACCTGCCATTAAGTTGAGTGCACTGGTATTGTACAACAGAATGGTGACAAATAAGCTAAAAAGTGAATTAAAAAGAGAAGAAAATGAATGACGCTAAAGACAAAATAAATAAATAGCTGAAATCAGCTAATCTAATCTCTTTCATATTTCACTTCCCGACATGCATAATGCCTGTGTTCCTCGATGCAAAACGAAAGCGCACATATGCGCTGCGCGTTTTCCTTTCTACATCTGGCTGCGGATAGAATCGTTTTCTGCTTTCTTTTACCGTTGTCACCAGTTCACTCTTTTCTGGGACCATCACAACTTTCTTAATCTCTTATGACTGATGCTCGTGGTTGTGGCTGCTATAACGTCATATTTGTATATTCATCAAGTCAGAAATAATTGTGCATGTGTTGGATGCTGTTGAGTATTTGTGCACCTCGGCTTTCATGTTTCATGGGTGTTTGCTGAACCTTATATAGTTGTGGTACTGCGTTTTCTTTTGCAAGTATATTTTGTAACGCGCCGATGCTCTGGTTCTAACTGTTGTTACCGCCATGACTGCGATTTTATCTTTTGTGGCTTGTTTGGAGAGAACAATTAAAAAAAAAACTTTCGGAACACTTAACGCACTTTCAGAATAAATTGTCATAGCATCAGTGCTCCTCATGGTTACGGCTCTGGCGTTTCTAGGCCTTGTATCTGGTTCTAACCGAATTTTTCCCGCCATTTTTTCTTGCTTCTCTTTCTTTTCTGCTCGTTCCTGCTTCTTGCGTCTTCTCTCTCTTGCTTATCGTTCTTCTTTCTTCCGTGGGCAAGATGTGATGACGTCGCAAGGTCACGTAACCTCTCTCGACCAATGAGAGAATTTCGGGGCGCACGCCGTCATATTTGCGGAATATGGACTCTAATGCTATCGCATCCAAATTAGTTGAAACACGTAGTTCATCGCACGAGGGATGGTGGCATTCGCTGCGACGTACGAAGGTTATGGGCGCTGCCATCTAATTCGTCACAAGCAAAAGATCAGCTTTGAAACAAAACTTTCAGTCTGAAGCATATTTGAGAAACAAGGTTAAAGCTGGAAAATATGCAACAGCTGAGAACTTGTATGCGTCGGGTGTTGAGTAGCTTGTACTTCATTGTTTGTGCAGGTTCGAGCTGGTGTCCGCAGAGAACGAAGAGAAGCCTTCGAAAGGGGGCAAAGGGCGGAAACTGCCTCCTCTGCTTCAGAAGAAGAAGAGGAGAGGGAAGGAGAAGGGCGGAGTCACCAAGGAAAGCATCCGCGACAAACTGGAGAAAGCTGAAGACCGACGCCGGGTGAGTGGCCATAATATACTCTAAAGCCCCTACATAAGCCCCTATTTTTTTTTAAGAAACCTTGTTGGGCACTTTTCCCTATTTGAGCGGAAATAAAGAAGACGTGATCGGGCATCAAGTTGCTTTGAGGAAGAAGATATTGGTCTGAGCGCGTGAGGCGGGGAGGAGGTAACGGATGCACCACTTGGTGCGGGAGGGAGTCACAGCGCGCCAATGAGATAAGGAAATCATCGGACATTAATTGACCATTGCAAGCGCAGCGCAGAGCTGAGTAGAGAACATTAGAAGACTTTTTATCCTTTACTTAGCGTAACTGGTTTGATGACGGTGATCAAACAATTTTGTGGGCTATTTCTTGTGTTTCTTGAATGCATCGTCGTACTGCGCGGCTCTCTGGAATGTATATTTTTGCATCCTTGAAAACTATGTTATACCAGTGCCGCTTTGGTTCCTAACGCCATTTTCAGTGGTTGTTTACTGCGAAAGCAGTGCTACTATACCCTCCCGCTCCTCCCCCACCCCCGACCTGGAATTTGGTGTCTACTGAAGTGAAGCCTCAAGCCCAAGAGAGGACCTCCACCTCAGCTCTGCAAAAACACCACCCGGCAATCACTTTTCTAATTCACTCCAGTAGCTTGGAAGCTGCACACCCTCACACCGCCATCTTCGATCCATTGCGCACCCTACCCCGCCCAACTTACCTCTTCACAAGCGCCACCCATCCACCCCCTGCCCACTCCCCAACTCTACATTGCAGAAGCGACACCACCCATTAGCCAAACTACCTCCACCATTCAGAAGGCCTCCACCCACTAGAAGGCATAGTAGCATTTTAACAAAAAATTACCAAAGAAACTAAGCTATTGCTTAGTTAAACTGTCCGACTAGAGCCGTCATTGGTCGCTAATATGACGTAGCGGCTGCTTAAGGCCGATTCAGACGGCGAACCGTTGGCCGGCAGCCCAAGTGCCACGCGACGTCCCACTTCCGATCCGTCTAATGCACTCCTGGCCAACAATGTCGATATTCTAGCAGGGCGAATGACCGCGGGTATGCCTTATCCGCTGATCACCAAGTCGAAAAATCACTTATAAATGGTTTAGACATGGACGCACCCTTTCTTCCTACGAGGGGCAGGCAGAAAGAAGCCTTATAGAACGAACGTGGAGCGTCACGTAACGCCTGGTCCGCGGGAAAACAGTCTGTTGTGTGAATCAGTCGTCTGCACTGACGCCTCCTTCACTCTTACTGCTGAGTGGCCTTCCTCTTTCAAACCCCGTCCGAGATCGCAGTTCATGGCTCGCCTCCCCTGGCGTAGAAGGCTTGGTCTATGTGTGTGCGTGTGTGCATGTGTTTGATAATTTTCCACTGATCCAAAGATTCAAGTCGTCGTGCTTATTAAGGGCAGAGGAGGAAGGTTGGGTGGGTGTTATCCCCTCTGGAGAATAGCAGTGTGTGAGGTGTCAGCACACCCAGAGCACCTGGGAGATTGCAGCGGATCTGGGCAACTTTCGGGCAGCTTCTGGGCCTTCCTACGGTGGGTGCACCTCCAGGAACTTGCCAAATTTTACGCATCACGCTTGAGCGAAGGCCCAGGGTGGGCTCCGTATAACGGCTGTCGCCGTACAAGCGACGGCGAAATCGAATTCAAAGGCGCAATGCCCTCCAGAAGCATAAGTCACCTGCCTTCCCACCCACTTATTTAGGGCAACCCAACCACCTGCTTATCCACCGCCACCCTTAACCCATCTAGGCCCCCTTTCACACTCCCAAAAAATTTTGTTGCCTAGGATGAGAGTTGAAGCATTCAGTAAAGTAAAAGTATCAAAGTAATCATCGACTGTAAGTCCAACTGCTTTCCCAGAATTGTTACATCAGATGTCTGAGCGTCCAATAACTTCTCCCTCTGAAGTGACGGCCTTGTTGTAGCCAGAAGGTCCTTAATATGTTGCACAATTTGCTCGCGCTAATGAACAAATCCGCAACATTGTGGACAGCGCTCTCATTGTGCATGCTTTTGTTAAGAGGGATGGAGCAAGATCGCAAACTTCGAAAGAAGTACTGTCTTGAACTAAACCACTGTTCTTTCCATTCTAATTATTCCAGCAACAAGTTGAAGAAAAAGTAAGAAAGGCCAAGGCTTTCCTCGAAGAAACAGCTGTCCCGAAGAAACCAGCAGAGGAAGAGCCGGTGACCAAGCACTCTGTGAAAATGGCTTCCAAGACAGAGACCAGGTGAATGGAAGAGTGCGCATGGGTGGAACCCGCCGAGTGGGGTTTTCGCCTTGTCGGGAATTAGCGAGCACGCTAATTCTCAAAATGCCACTACGGGGTATAACCTAGTCCTTCACCGCAAAACAAATGAAAATGCTCTCCCCTGCTTGACAAAACCTGCATCATCAAGAAATATTTCAACCAGCATGCTCGAGAAATCTGGCAAGCTTTTATCATCAATAAGAAAGGTCACAGTTGTGTCAGTGCGCCGTCTATCACATTACTTTCAAAAGAAATCGCTTTTCTTGGGAATCAGTCCTGATACTCGCCAGCCGCCTCCCTGATGTGCCTTTACCCGTGTTGGTGTTCTTCTTGTCCGTTTTCACCAGATCATCTCCTTTTTTGTGTCGTTTTATCGCCCCCTTTTTTCTCCTTTTGAAATGAGCACGTGCCATTCGTCCCGCCACTTACTCTCATTTCATCCTTGATACCCGCCTGTAGCAGTTTAAAATTTTTTACCCTTGTTATCGTTTTTATTCTTTGTTTTCTCCCAGTCACCATAATAATGTTAATAATAATAACGTCACCTTTTTGCCGGTTCACCTCTTGTTGAGTTTCCTTTGTCGTGAGCTGAGCACGTCGCTTTTTTCGCGCAGCAAGTTGATGCTGCTGTTCTTGATTGCGGGGTTGGGGTATGCACACATATCTGTATCTGTGAAATAAACGCCAGTTTCTAGTCAGCGCCTGTGCTGCGCTCTCGCTTCGTCATGTGTTAGCGCTGTTCCCAACAGTATCGCTTTAAATTGAGGAACAACGAGCGAACTGTCAAAGCTGTCGCCATTGTCAATATCAGCGCCGAACAAGTCTAAGAGAGTGTTTGGTATGACCATTGCGTAGCTTTGTGCATTACATTAGACAGCCATGATTGATATTGGTAGTGTATTGTCATAGATTGCACTGAGCAATATCAATCAAGGTGTGTGAGGATTTACCTGCGGCTGGCAAGACGAACAGCGTACTCCGGTTTTAACCATTCCCACAGAAATCCTGTAAATAGATTTGTAGTCTTCGTCCCGATATACCTTAAAACAGGCATAATGCTACAAAATTTTTTAATGACATCATTTGCCATTTGTTGCTATCGGCACCGCCGAGTTGTTCCGTTATTTGTAGGTGCAAGTCAGCCTTATAGAAAGTTCGTTTAGGACAACTTCACTCTGCTCGTCCATCGTCCACGGCGTGTCAATATATTCAAGTGATGGTGTGGTGAATATCGTATATGTTGCGAAAACGCAGTGCTAGTTTTTTTTTGTTTAATTGTTCACTGCCTACAGACAAGATATTTTGCTGCCAGGAATTTTCCTTAGGGACACTGCATCGATGTTGACGCAGTTGCTGGTATTTGATCTAACAGCACTCTGACTGATTGCCTAATGTGTAAACACTCTTCAAAAGGCTTTCGCTTAAGAATGGTTGCCAATGAAATCTTGTACTCACTCCTCTCCTCCGCTTTGTAAAACACTCTCGTTAATATGAACGTGGCCAACAGTTATGAAATCAAGAAAAGCATAAGGGAGGGTTTCTTTAGTAAATTTGTGATGTTGAATCACGAAAAATTAGTAGTGCATAATAATTTCTTACCTCAAAAACAACTTGTCACAAAGTGAAAGGAACTAAACACATCCCGGCAGCAACATATGTAGGAATTTTTTTCTGCATTCTAATAAATTCTTTCTTTATGTGAGAAATTGTTGTACAGTTCCGCGTTTTCATGAATCAACGTTAAAAAGTAAAGAAAAGAAATATTCTCCTATGTTTATGTGGTTTCGAGGACTTCCTCTGTATGTACGCCATAACAAGCCCCTCATTTCCCTGTCTTGCCAGTCAGCACTCTCATGAAGGCCTTTAGGGATGCTATGGATAACAAAATCGTCATTACTGCCGCATTGCTTAAAGGACTGGTTCACGTGTTCTGAAGGCAATAAGAACTGGGCCTTTCCGTAGCTGACAGCGCTACAGCTATCAATTTTGCTTCTTTCCGAGGAAACATGTAGCCCGACCAAGACGGGGACAGGTGGGACACTTGTGCGCAGCGCTAACTTCCACGCTATCAACCAGTGCTCGAAGTTACCGCTACGTACTATTGGGGTGAAAAGTATAACTGAACCCCCCTCCCTCCAAGTTCTGAACCTTCCCTCACTGCATATGAGCGCCGCCTGGCAATGCTGTCCTGGTGTCAAGACCAACGCAGTTTAATCTCGACCTCGATAGTAGATATGTCCTATCTGTCCCTATCTTGGTCACTCGACGTATTTATTCGTATTATGCGCCACCAAACCAGGTGTCTACCCTTTCGCTTCAAAAAAAGAACGAAAAATACTTATTCGCGCTCTTATCGCAGCTATCATGTTACTCCATCAAGTGACTCTCCATGATTCCTAATATTTGTTTATCGGCCTTTCGCCCTAACAGGGAGAAGAGACTCGAGCAGATGGTGCTGAAGCTGCGCGCCAAGGAAGAGCACGCCGAACGGGTTAGGAGAAGGAAGCTCCTGCGACAAGCGACCATACAGGACTCCATGGAGATACCGGCCTAGCATTGGGGCCACGCGCGATGCATCATATTCGGGCAGTCCGCTCAGCATGTCATGAAAAAAAAAGACAGTGCGGTTGAAGAAAGCCTGTGTATTCGCATGAGAATACAACCGCCAGAAAAGACCAACTTTCAAAGCGAAGCGCTGAAGAGCTTCCTGAGAGAGGGAGGTCATGTGAATTGAGCGCTCATTTTGTGTAATTTACCTCGCGTGTTCTGTCTTTAGCGTTGGTAACGTAATTCATAAGGGCATTACCAAATCGTACCGTAGCAATGACGTAGCTTCATTACCCTCTATGGGAATCCATCTTAAGAAACAAATGCGGTCAAGTGCAGTTAGCGTTTGGATACCATCAAGATCTGGCCGTTGAAAAGCTCGCATCTTTTGGTTTGATTTGGTTTTATGGGGTTTAGCGTCCAAAAGCGACTCAGGTCATGACAGACGCCATAGTGGAGGGCTCACGGTAATTTCGCCCACCTGGGGTCCTTTAACGTACACTGACATAGCACAGTGCACAGGCCTCTAGCACCCTATCTCCTGAGCCAGCGCAGCGGCTTGCTGCTTATGTTGTGGTGTTACAACACTGGAAATTAAGATTCAGAAAAGCTGAATACTGAATATGAAGAAGGCGTTATGACCGGCGCTGGCTTTTAATAAAAAAAGACTCTTGCTGATAGATTTGTTTTCATTATGGTCAGTGGGCCTTTTTGATAAATTAGGGCTCTTGCTGAAAGAGTTTATTATATCTTGGGCGGGGAATACAAACGGCAAGGGATTGCAAAAAAAAAAGGCGACCAGAACAATCTGGCTAATGAAGCTTAATAGCTTGATAAGAAGGGACTGGCTCTGACATTACGACTAATAAATAGCGTATCGTGATGTAATGTTTCTTTCACACTGTAAAGGTTTCAGTTGCCAATGAGCGTACGTGAATATACACAACCCAATAGAGCCGTCGTCCCCTGAATGCACAGGCGAGCATTTAGACATAGGTTTTTTCTACCAGGGCATACCGAGGAAAGGAACAATGTTGTGGGTTGTGCTGCCGTCGTTGTTGATATACCAGCCAGTTTTGAAGGGCCAGCCGCAGTAGTATTTCTTGTATAGTCTATGAATAAATTTATAGGAAACCGCCTGTGTGAAAGACTTTAACTGGAACGCCTTGTGTGTGTGTGCCTTCATGTGTGCACGTTCCTTTTTTTTTTTGCGATTTCCTCTCTGTCATCTTTCTAACCCCTATCCCCCATCCTCAGTGTAGGGTAGCAAACCGGAGACTCACATCTGGTTAACCTCCCTGCGTTTCCTTTTCATTCTCTCTCTCTCTCTCTCTCTATAGGAAACGGCATTACGCGCATGTCGCACAGGCATCTCATCTCCCTAAAGAGGAATAAAAACTTCGTTATGTTACGTTAATGAAGAGTAGTATGGTGGACTTCTATCTTCAGTCGCACTTGTCTCCAGACTGCAAGTAGACGCGAGGTCTGCCTTCTTAGTAGTCTGTATGAGAGGACCTTTGACTAGCCTTCTTTAGTCTATATGAAATGACATTTGACTAGCCTTCTTTAGTCTGTATGAGAGGACCTTTGACTAGCCTTCTTTAGTCAAGGAAGCCCTGGTGGATGAAAACCCGATCAGGGATACGTGGTGGACAAAGAGGCTGGATAGTGTTGCCAGCACGTACTTGCCATAGTCGCAGCTAAGCGTTGCTTTGGCCTGATGCAATCAATCAATCAAAACAACTTCAAGAAAGCCATCGGTATCGAAATACATACATTTAAACCTTAGGGGCTTGTAGTGAGTAGCCCGTCATGTACAGTACTCACGGATTGAAATAGGACATTCGGAGCGCTAGCCTTGCAGTGCCACGCAGGCATGTGGTAAACCACAGGCCGGCTGATTGGCTACTGGAAGGAACAATTCTGCTTTGTAGATGTTCTCCCTCTCACGCCATACCACAATGCACCACCTTGGTTCCATGAGCGTCTACGGGCGGCGCTCCATGAAGCGACGGCCACGCGCTCCGAATGTCCTATTTCAATCCGTGAGTACTGTACTTTTCTTTTTGCGACCCTGCTTCATAGTGCAACATTCTTGCTTCGGTCGTAGCATCCCGTAGAGTAAGGCACGTTCCTCTTTTGACGCCATAGAATTTTTAAAGCGATAGCTTAAGGTTCCCATTCAGCGGAATATGTGGCATCCCTTTGGCAGCGTCCGGCGTTGTTGTGTCATGAAACCCCGGATTGGTCGAAAAGGTATGACGTCACACGTGGAGCGGCGAAGTTCGCAAGGTGATTAAAAGTTTACATAAGTTGTGATTACAAGGTCCCAACATGAGTCATTACAGCATGCAAGTATATAAAGTAGATCACTCGCGCAGAAAAGAAAATTGGAGTAATTAATGCACAATCGAACCCCTGAGCTCGAGGTCACACCAGCCCGTTTGTACGGCTTCGTTAAAGTGGGGTTTTATGTGTGTGCCGTGTGGCCTTTCAGGTACTGTGGTAGCTTACAACTTTATGCTAATGCGTACGTGTGTGATTATAGAGGATTTAACGGAGTTGTGATCCAAGGAGTAGCAAAGTGCATATTGGCAAGGGGTGAGGGTACTCGAGCGACTGCATGCATATGTCACGTGACATTGGCGTCTCTCATAATCTGGTAAGATTAGTAAAGCACGTGATCGGGTAGTATGCTAATGAGATCCAGTAGAGCCGCTGACGGGACCGATTAACGCTATCGCGTCATACCCATAAAGCCGGAGGTTAAGTCTCCACCGAATTTCGTTTTGTTACATACGCATATGTACGAAATTTTAATTGAAAATTCACAGGAAACACTGTTTTCAAAAGGAACAAAGGAAAACGGAGGTGATCACTTACTTGTGTCAGCTTGGTGCCTGGACTTGCGAAGCCTGCCACATAGCGCCACGCATGTGGGTATGCTAGGCATTGAAGCAGCTTCGGCAAGGTTCACAGCATAGGAAGAAACTGGGACGCAGAGCAGCTCTTTTCCAAACCTTTTTACTCAACAGCTGGATTCATAGTAGGCGCATGGACACTCGAGAATGCCTGTTACACACATGTATACTTTGAAAACACTGCCAAACAATGGAGGCGGTTCAATTTTGTCGGCCGAATCGGGGTTGAACGTTTCGGGTATTGTGACAAAACACACAAGTCAAGAAAGATAGAAAAAAAAACTGGAAACATCTCGAGGTTTACATACGTTGATAAGCAGCCTGGGTGGGAGACCGGAAGTAAAGGCGAAAAACACACATATTTGTGAACATCTGCAAGAAGCTTGAAGAGAGCAGGTGACAACGCATTCGAGTGATTATTCGCGGATATTGCCAACGTTCTGAAGAAGCAAAGGTGTACAGATGACAAACGGTATCTCGGAAACAAGCGTCCGGGAAAACAGAAACACCCACGATACATACGGTCCTACGCAAGAGCATGTGTTTATGCATGTATACCTGTGTATATTATCACCAGCTCGGCGGCCACAGCTATCAGATAATCTGCGTGTGTGTACGACAGGAAACAAAAACTCAACGAATGATGGCATGGCGTCTTCAGTTTTTTTTTTCTTCATCATGCGGCTGCACGCAAGGCTATGTACACAGAAACTACCGGAGAGGCAGATAAGATAGAGAGATGTTGAGAGTGAGCGCGGGCGATTCGGTATTTGTTTAACATGTATAAGAAAGGTCTCTCAACGGCACTTGCGACACTCAAGAGTTTCGGTTTAGTTTATCGGAAGTAGACTAAACGGGTCCGGGTAAAGAGATATAGACGAAGAGTAGCAGGAGCAGTGTGACGGCTCTACAGAGGCTGTCCCAGAGACATCGTTGTAGGCATATTTACTGAGAGGTCCACAGTGATTATCGAGCGTTAATGAAGCTAGAAATGATACAGGCTAATTGTTAAAGCTTTCTTTCAACAGACACGCGAGCCAATTTCCGAGTGAGTGGAACAGTCGCCGAGTCCTAATTGAGGTTATTATAGTGGCTTTTTTTTTGGCGTCCACATCTTCAGGTAAGAAAAGCAGAATGAAGAAAATGTATTCGTTTTTTTCGTGCCATGCCCTGAATGAGTGTGCTCAACTCTTCCAGTTGCGTTAGCGTGTATTCTGCAAGAAGCCTGTGAAAAAACAACTAGACACGCTATTGCATTTCCCGATAAAACTGGACTAAATGCAAGAGGACATTAACAAGAAGTGCTACAAGGGCAAAAGAAAAAAAAATATGTAGGCATCGTTTGCTTGCATGTGGAGCAAAAAATAAAAAAAAACTCCTTCTTGATGAGCAAGAAAATAACGTCGATGCACAAAGGCAAATGACGAAAATACAGGTGTTTGAATTGTACTGCATTTTAAACGCTGCTGCGTCCGCCTCGTGTGGAAAAGCCGCCCCTTGATTGAGCGCTCAAGGGCGAACGACTTCAATCAATTAAGTTTGTGGTTTGCGTTTTATCGAAAGAAAAATGAAAGCCGTGGCCTGAAATTGGGATTTATTGCTAGTGTGAAGTAAGTTATGTTTGCAAAGTTATGAAATTATCATTCTCAGCCCCTTAATTAAAACAATATTTGTCATCGGAGATTAAGTTACATAAAATTTAATGCTTCCCGAATGCAGCAATTTGAGTGTGAATTACTTATTTCAGAGAAAAATTTATCTTTACACGGTTTCATCCGATTCACGCACACTCCGTCGAACTGACGTGTTCGCTCGACGCAACTTGAAAAAGGGGCACTGGTGGTTGCAAAATGTTAGGCGTCGATTGGAAGAAAAAAAAAAACGCCAGAGGAGACGCGATAATAGAAGGAAAAATATTGGAGATGATCAAAAGGCGCATACGCACTTCTTCATATGCCTTGTGTCTTCTGGTGTGTCCCCTAGCACTTACAAGCTCAGCACGTGTAACCAAATTCGCCTAATCTCCGCATTACTGAGCTTGAAGAAATTCCTAAATTTAACGGTTCACTGCCCATCCCTCGTTATTATAAGAGCAAATATTAATCGCGCATCTCTTGCCTCGTACACTTACCTGTTACGGGTTCACTAATTCCTCATCTCCACCGTGGTGTCAGGGCACTAACATGTTACAATTTCGACTATTTTAGAGCCCCTGCCATGCATTGGAACAATGTCTCTGGGTAGCCAGCCTCCGTAGGGCGCCGATAGGTAGACCCGGTATAATAATCTAGCGCGGCTAGCCCCCAGGCCAAGCGGATCACAGTTGGCGGAACCACAACATGACAGAAGGGCGCGGGCCTAGAGGGGGCGCACCATTACGCGTGATATGCCCTAGAGCGACAGTGGCGGTACAGTATAGGCTAGAACTGTCGACGCGAGAAGAAAAAAAAAACACAAAACAGCGGAAAAGCAAGGCGCTAGATAAAACCGTATCAAGGTGAATAGCGACAACAACAAATCCGGACGCCTTGCTTTTCAAGAGGAGGGCACATTGCATGGTTTTCCAGTTCTGGGTCCAAGGGCGACACGCACACTCACACACAGCGGCGTGCCGAACCACGGTGGGAAATGAATGTTCCTTCAGGACCACTATGCGGAAGTGAGAGAGAGTTCTTTGAGCAGAGGGTATATAGGTGGCGCTCGCTCGCCTTGCTGGGGCCTTATCGTTCTTCCCTACTCCCAGTTCATTATCTCTCCATTCCCTCTCCTCTCGTCTTGACGCAGAGGGCGCTCGTGGCGTTGCGGAGAGACGTCTCTTCTACACTTTCCTTGTTTCGACGTCCTCCTGCTTCTTTCTGTATTCTGTCTCAGCGTACCGTCAGTCTCTTGCCAGCTGCGTTCGGCGTGGACTGTTGCATCGCACACGTTGAACACGCAAGGTCAGTGCGGCGAGCTCCGCGGGGATGTAGGTTACACTGGTGCAGCGAGTCTGGAAACGAGGGCTGCTTCAAGTGGGGGACTTCGGCTATGACGCGGTGCGAAGAGCGGCGGCTTTGGCTTGCGTTTTTTTATACATCTGCTTCTTGCTGCTGCAGTGATGAAGTCACGTGACGTGTCTTCGTCAAAGGAGAGTGAGTGCGTAGACACACGTGCCCAAACCAACAGGCTTGAGAACATTTGTCGCGTACGTACGCGGGTTCGGAGCGTGTTTTGGAGGGCTGCAGGTTGCGCTTGACATCGCGGGCACAATTTGGTTCGCGGTGTGTTACGGCATTTCGACGAGGTTTGTATTGAAAACGGGAGCGAGCTCAGACATCGATTCCATTCGCACGATCAATGCACAAACTAACAGCAAAAGAGCCATAGATTCCAGGGGCCATTCGACAGCAGAGATACATAGCACTTACACATAGCTTACTGCGTGACAAGTGCGCAGATTTTTTTTTACGAGTAGCGACAAAGGGTGCCGGTTTTTTAATAACACACTCCACAAGGACGTGAAAATTCATACGCCTGTATGCGCCAGTTTCTCCGAGTGCGGCACACAGCTTTCTAGGAGATACCTTCAAAGACGTAGTCTAACGTGTCACTAATACCATGACTGCAAACATTACGAGTAGTAGAAAACTGATTAGTATGGACAGATAACCCTTTTACTCCATCTGTCATAAAATTATGGCAAAATTACACAGAAAATGTTTTACTAACGTCACAAGTTGCTGCGTTTATGAGCAATGCCCTTAATTTTGCAGGGCCGCTTTCAGGTTTGAAGCCTCTGAGATTGGTTTTATTCTTTTCAAATGAACCAGGCTATTACCTCTTTTTTCTGAGTAGGAGAAACAATCCTACCAGCGTATAGCGAACGTGGAGAATTCCATTATGAATGGTGCTTGCAGGGCTTGCGAACTGCATAGTGACGTCAGCAGAGTTCAGCTTCAATGTTACGTCGCGACGTCACCAGAATTATTGTCCGAAGAGAATAGTCAGCGAAATATCTCCTTCTTGTCTAATGACCCCTGGATCGGCACACAGGATAGACATTTGCTAAGGAAAGTAAGTACATGGGAATCGCTCGACAGCAGCACAATTCGTATGAAACTTTACCGCCACGGAATATGCGAACGAACGCTTAACATAGCGGCATAATTACGTTTAGCTCATTTCTGTGTATCGAATGCATGCATACAGGGACAGTCACAGTCTTTCCTGATGAACTAAACACAAGTATTGCATTTGAGAACAATAACAATTTGTGCCCAGAGTTTCATGATCTTGCGTCGCGAACGGAACCGTTCGACAGGAGCGTTTAGCTCGCCGAGAAAGCGATATCATAGCACGCATTCGACAGACGCTAAATAGGTTTGTTCTCCAGGATTGAAGGCCATTGCAACAAAACTCAAGCAAGCGGAGGAGCGACACTCAGAGTGATCATGATGCAAGCACAAATGGAGCAGTACAATTTATATTATAGCGATATTTCTTCGGGCAAAGACCTTCAGCACGCGTTCGTTCCACGCAATGCCTGAATTAAACGATGGGAACTGCAGGGATTAGGCCACAGGGTTGCGGAATGTAGAGTATGCAGGTTACACAATTCACTCAGTCGACAATGTAGCAGCACGCAAGAGGCAAGCGCTGGTAACATCACCAAGGAAACAGTTGTGCGTAGGCGGATCACAGGACGTCAGTGACTTCATACGCACAAGTAATGCACGGGGTGTTGACATTGTGTTCTGTTACCATTTCAGACATGTACGCGGTGTCGTGCACCGTGTCCAGGCAATCATCACGACAAGGTGCAGAAGACGCTTACGAGAGTGCATCGGGATTTGAAGAGTTTACACACAACTGACACTTCAGTGTACACTGAAATCGGTTTTTGTAGTCATCACAGCTGTACAGAGAAGAGCTTAGATATTTCATCTAGTGACGAGTGAAAACAACACAAGGAATGGGAACAAAATATTTTAAGCTCCGTGGTGGAAGCTCGTGCTTGCTAAGAGCAACAAACCGCACAGTAGCAAGGCCAAGGAGCATGATGACGTAACTGCACGAGTGAGATGCCTGTCTAAACAATCCCTTGTAGTTATTGTGCGTTAAAAGTTTTCTTTGTTTTTGTATTGTAGAAAGATCGCCTAGGGTAAGGACGAAACATATGAAACAGGAGATCTCGCTGAGCAGCGATAGGAAGCTGCCTTTATGCAATAACTATTGGTGAAAGTTAAGAAACAACTAGCAATGCTAGGCTAATGACAACTTAAATCAGAGAGTAACATGTCGTTAAACACGAATAATTGTCCAGCCACTTAACACATTTTAGAGCTCGCGATCCGTATTAGTAGCTGCCTGTATGGTCATGCTGTTTGCTCAAAGAAAAATTTCTGGAATACCTTAATTAACTTTATTAATTAACTTGATTGATATTAAGCTCATTTTCTGCAATGACAACCTATCCTTGAGGTGTCTATTGTGTGATTGCGTGAAGTGTAACTTTCATAACGAAAATCTGTGTTTGTCTCAGAATATTGTTAACGGACATTAACCAAGCTGCGTATTAAGTTTTAAGATCAAGAAATTAATTAGGCGAAGTTATTATTAAATAAATTTTTCATATGAGTGGCATCATCATTAATCTTTGCACAGTCGAATAGAAGTGACTTCTTTTCGTCTTCTATACTGCCTGGTCGCAGATACGCAATCACATAGTGTGTAAGTTAATTAAGCAGGAGTGAGTACGGCTGTTAGTGAGCTTCGCTCATGCAAGTTCCTTGCCTTGTTTCTTGTGCAGTTTGTTTTCCATGAAAACGTTACCCAATAAGTGCAATAAAGTGTTGACAGCTCGGGTGATTTCTGTAAAAGTAGACGATAACCATAGCAACTGTAGTCAGAGGTACAAAGGTCGTCTACACACGAAACAACGGATATAAAAAGAAAGAACAAATACAATCGAAACCACGATAAACCCCTCTACAGGCAGTTGGCGATTGCGCAGGGCAAGGTACCAACTGTGAAAGTAACTGTACTTGCAGAAAGCATTAGCACGAGGAAAGGCTCATTTTCGGTGGTGGGCCTTTCGCATGAAGTTCTTTTCTGGCAAAAAAATACGCCTCGAGTCTGCAACTAAAGCTTAAACTTTAAGCACAGCAGATTCTGCACTTGGTCGGTGGCTATTTTCGCGAAGATTACTCACATAAAATAGATGCTCTCGTTCGCACACGGCTCATGCTGATGGTCCTCTCCGCTGCCTGTCGGGAAAGGCTGCAGAGTAATTCGTGGTCTAAATCACATCAATTTCCACTGCATATTTTCAGCTGCAACCATCTTTGAATCAGTTTTTAAAGATATATTGTGAAAGTTCATGGCTTGAATTCTGTGGTATGCTACCCTCCACGCTTCCTCTTGAAAGTGAGAGTCAAGTTACGAATTTTGCAGGAAAGCTGAAATATTGTCTTAAATTTCCACGCGCCGGCTGTTTTCGCTACGCAACTGAATTTCTCCACTACTTTCATGAACATTTTTTCTTGTTTTGCAGCTACCACACAAGTTAGGATTGCACACAATCCTGTTTTCCCAATCAGAATCAGTTAATTCGCATGGAAAAGAAACTATAACTCGAAAAAATTCATACCGAAGAAGGTTCTTTAGTCAGTGACTGTACTGGAACTTCCGAAGGGATAATGAAGTCCACCTTCCAGCGGACTTGTTGAAAACAGATGGTATCTCAAAATGAACGAGGGAAGATGTTTACAGTCACCTGAGAGACCTTGCCCTGCACATCGCCAACTCATGCCACGTACACCACCAGAGAGTGTGATAGATGCTTCTGCAGCGCGCCGAAAGGAGTCGCTGCTTTCGCGTTAAGATGATATGCATATTGAAGTTCCTGGTTTTTCAGTGCGTTCACGCATGCGCGCTAAAGCAGCCCTGGGTGGAACAACACAGGACAGGCTCTGGGAGCGAGGCTTGGAGGAAGAGAACACCGAGAAGTGGTGCCACGTGCCTTGAAGCTTAAAGCTCTTATCGGTTACCCTTCAATTCGCTTCAGTATATCCACACATTGCTTTTTCCACACCGCACAAGGTACCCATATAGAAGGCTGTGGTGTCGTTCCAGTGTTCTGCATCTTAGACCACGTCAGTCACGAAACAGCTGCGTCGTATAGGCTGATAACGTGTGAGCGTGCTTATCAATTACACCGGGCCAAACATACATGACAGAAGTCAACAGCCCCCGTCATGTATACCATAACGAGCACCTCTTTTCTCTTCAATGGTATGCGTACCGGGCCAAAGGGACATTTGAGGTTCAAATAATGAAAAAATGAATACAAAGAATCGAAGCCTATTCGTTAAAATTGAATCCATGTGCCGGATGCACTACCTAAAAATGTCTTAACCTCTAACAAACAATTTTTTTCTTCAAATATGGTACCAAAACGGCGATTTATTACCCGTGCTGCCATCTATCGGCAAACAAAAATATGCTTTGGCCGAGCCGTACTCCCATGGCCGGTTTATAACGAGCCTGACTTGTCGAAGTGCGCTAGGCGGTTATGCAGAGTTTGGCAGCAAGAGGCAGCGCGAAAATAATAATAATAAAAAACGTTACTAGGCTAATGTTTGTCAAATGAAACCTTAACAGTGTTTTGAATGCTGAAGTTTGGGTCTGGTACCAAGTGATGTTTTCTTCCTCTCCAAAGCGATGAGTAGAGCGCGGTCAACGCTTCCCTGTTCATACGCTTTCGCTTAGGTCGCGCGCGGTGGTGACAACAGGGATGGAGAACGGAACATGGGGGCCATATCACACGCGTAACAGGGGCCGATCAAACACAGTCATCCACGTGCGGCGAAACACACAAATTAGAATGACAACGCGTTCACACGTGTGGCCGAAATCGTCGCACGGTCGTCCCAGACAAAGTACATGCGTGCCTCTAGTTACAGCACTAGATCCAATGGCTGAACCACCTTGACAGCCGCAGCAATAGACACCGGCCTTCTTACTGGAAGGTTTGAAGTGAACTGAGAAGCGAAATGGATTTTTTTCTGCGCTTTTTGAGCAGCTCAGATCTTTACTGGCAACTGCGATGCATTGGTGGATACGTTATCGGATACAAAGAACTCGTCGCAATGTACTGCGGACGAAAATGCCGCACGTGTGAACGTGATAAAGCATACACAAGATTTCACAAGGACAGCCGCATCGCGGCTGTTCATATTAATGTGTGCGTGGTGGGGGTTACACAGAATTGAGAACACACACTGGCCACACGACACATGAGTCAGAAACAGATCGTATCGTACATGAAGTGCTCTGTACCCGAAGGTGTGCATGCGACAGCAGTTTGACGTCGACTCGACGCGGACACAACTGGTGAACAACAGTACACAAGTCAGATATGGGTGCTTGGTGATGCGTCCTCCAACCGAAAGAAACTCAGAAATAATGCGGCCTCAGGCGAGGCTGTACACGCGAAATCAGCAAATCCAGCAACGAATCCAGCATATCCAGAATTTTAGCATCACAGGCAACTGAGCATGCACAAAACGAATCCTGATACCTGGAGACATGGTGAGCGGAACGCAAGGGACTCGGCTTCATTTCATCCCGATGTGGATGGCTTTGACTCCGAACGCAGTTCACGAACGCCAAAGAACTTGAGAGACACAATATATGGAAAGGATAACAATAGGAGTCATAAATGTTTTTATATTTGGCATAGCAAGCCTTTCTGAGCTCAGTGCTGTGTTAATAATAAGCGTTTAAACTCGATATGGAGGTTTATTACGTAAATATAGGCTCAAACCACAACGCAAGGTGGCGGGACGCTGATATGTAGGATGCGGGGAAGCGTTAAGTCACAATGAATCGCTTTATGCGAACACTGGAGGGCGCAAAGAAAGGGCTTGGCGTTCAGAGCCGGTGCATAGATTACGTTTCTTGATCGAGGTAACTTGGAGAGACGGTGCACAACAATAGATTTTGCTTGCAGTTGTAATCATTATTATGTATGATGAGATACATAATTTGCGTTTATAAGAAGTAGATATCAAGAGCAAAGTTTTTATGCCTCTAGATGAATTAGCAGTGAACGCTATATCGTATCAGCATTACGAGTTCTATATTGTTCGCACATTCAAGACGAATTGCTCCCTGCGACCGATATGGTGTAAGTGATATGAACGCAGCTGAGATTTTCGCTGCGTAATCGAAAAAAGACTAAATGTTCGCATAGAAGGCCCGTTATTTTTGTGAGTACAGAACGATGGGCCATTTCACGAACGTACTCTGTAATTAATTAAAGCCTCGCTCATGCTTTTTTAGAATGAAGATATTTTGAAAATACGCGCGAGTGGATATGCGCATAGATATGGTGTCACTTGAGGATTTGTACATACACTGATAAGCCCACGCTGCAAAGAATACGCTAAGGGCACATGTCTTTGTGCTTTAAGACATTACCCAGCAGGTGTCTGGTAATTGGCGCGCTGAAAATTAGTCGCTGGCTTATAAAGGGAATAAAATTAAAGAACGCTGATTATAAGCAACTGCTTACCAATGTAAGTAAGTTATGACGTCGCCAGTTTGGAAAAACTTGATCGTAACAAATCTCTCAGCTCCCAGTCTGCTGTCGAACATATCTAAGAGCGGTTACTTTTGCTGCTTTGAGGCCGAGGTGGGGGAGGGGGGGAGTGAAAATGTTTAAAGAAATTTTCCCTTGGCACAGCACAGGGGCAAGAAAAACAAAACCAATTGCTTTGCACACAACGTTCAAGATTCCGCATCAAAATATCTCTTTAGATTGGAGAGATGTGAAACATCGATGAGGACTGAACAGGATTTGCACATCGGCTCTCTCAGTATTCGAAGTATGGGAAAGGGAACTGTCTTTTTTTTTTTTGGAAAGGCTTAAACATTTCCGAGTAATAGCGCACCTGAGACACTGGGATCTAACGGCCATCGTTAACAGAAACATCGAAAACACACGCAAAGCGGACTGTAACAAGAAATCTCGCATCAGCGCAGGTAGAGTGCGGATGCATGTACACAGACACATCAACGGCGAGCGCAAAACAGTGGTTCAACATCACAATCGCGTCAACAGGGCATTTTAACAGCAACTATAACAGCGTCTGTAACAGCGTCTATACAAATGATGGATACTAAGGCGGAGTAAAGCCCGTGGTTTTTCACGTCTTATCATATTTATTTCTTCCATCTTATGGCTGCTTTAGTTGCGTGATGTGCTGAAGGTGTTGGCAGAAAGAACGAAACACTCGTACTGCAGACATACCCTTAGTTTATGCTCTTAATTATGTTTAGTCAGCTTATGCTCAAGGATCGCGAAATTGCGACAGTTTCAGTGCGACCTCCGATGCTTCTAGCGAACTGAATGGCATTTGGTTTCCTTACAGGCATTCGTCTTATATTATTTCACTCCTTGCCAGTTGTCTTGAGTAGTGCTTTAGAAGCTACAAACGGTCTTGAACTAATCCGAAACGCAAAATATTTCCTTTATGAGTTTATTCGTGCTTTACCATCTGCTTGCATTTATTTAGCGGCATCTTCAGGGTTATCAGTGGAAGAGACTGACCACTGCCTTGCCGAGGCGAAGTTTAGGCAGTAAGCTGAAAAATATAAAAATATGCAAACCAAAAAAGCGCCTTTATAGATGAGAAAAAGTAGAGTAGCGCGTGTTAAAGGTATGATACTCCATCTCCAAGAAGTCACAACTGAGCCTTACTTCTAAGGCGTCTGTAGATTTGATGCTCCAAGTGCAAAGTTGTAAGTTGGTGAAGCGTTGGAGTCTTAAGTTCTTTAACTCAGTTTATTCGACCAAACTCGACTTTTCTGTTTGGTGGGAATGCCTCGATAAAACATGTCCTACCGTACAAATACGCGTCTGTCATCAAAGTAGTCACTAAACACCGAGGTCTCCGTTATTTTGCTTGTTTTCTTGAAGAGCGCACATGATAGTCTAGCGGCACGAGTGTTTCGTCTGTCTGAAAAAAAAAACGACTTTACAGTGACATCAGGATGAGGGAAACAATGTGACAGCGAGAAGAGTTATAAGCAGTAGAGTGGAAGGCATGAAGCCACAGTACCGCCGGATAATGCAGTGAATGCGGAAAGCTTGAGAAACTCGAGAAATTGAAGGGTTGCTTACTGGATTGTCAGACAAAACGTGCTCTGGCGTGCAACACCTATTCGCGGATGATAAATAAAGATAAAAATAAAGCGACGTATCGTTATCACCGCGATTTCAGTTTACGAGGACATCTGGCGGGCGGGGCTTCGACAATCCTTTCAGCACTATGACCGCAAGTGGCCAATTCTCGGCGTGGTATTTGCAGGCAATGCATTGTGGACAAGCCCTATGCTATGGTTCATGTTGCCGTGGCATTGGGTGCTTCTGTGTTCTAAATCATCTCGGTTATGTTTATTTTATAACGGAATAAGCGCAATACTTACGGATACATCTGACAGAGATTCTATACAGTCGCTTTAATATCCTGACAAATTTAGTGTACAGTTCACAAAGGCGTGCGAATAAATTTGGTCGTATATGCTGGCAGGAGCCTCGCAGAGCAGAGCACGAGTTATTGGACAGCACACGTGAAAGAATTGCAGAAAGTTAGGATAAGAGTAGAATATCCGAAAATACGATCATTTTTCCTTAAATAGCTCACGATTAAACTTAGCCTCAGCAATGTTAAGCTCAAAGGCAAACAGAAATTAACCAGACAAACAAATGAAATTTGAACTAGTGGTTCTCACACTGCACCTTTGATATATATATATATATATATATATATATATATATATATATATATATATATATATATATATATATAACTGGTGCTTCATATGCTGGTGATTACGCTCTGAGAACAAACATCTTTTCATGCTGTTCGAATAAATTCTAAAGGAATTCTTTCTACTCCTCGTAAAAACTTGCAACAGAATAAATATACAAGCGTGCGCAAAAAAGGACTAGGTTGACTATGAAACGACTATTGATATATTTTTGAGGCGTAGGCCATCAGATATAATTTTCAATATGTGTACGCTGAGAATTCGGTCACTGCGGTTTTGGTGCTTACAAGAACAAGAACGCCATGACGAGATAACGCCGAGCACTCCTCGCACAATGAAACCTTGCTCGTGAGCAACGCCGTACGCCTCATCAGGAAAGAAAAAAAAATCTCATCGCGCTCTCATGCTAAGTACTATGCTAACGCGCTTGCATAGACCTTGACAGTGGTTGCACAACATGAATAGGGAGACTAGGGAGATGCGAGAGCTGACTCTGACAATCGGAAAAAGTATTGTTTGCGTGTGGCCGCGGCTGACAAAAACCGCACGACGGATGCCGGCCTTTCAGCTCTACGAGGGATAGCACAGACATCGCAAGAAGTCACACACGTTCGCGGGACACAAGCTCGGGTTCCTTACACGCCCATGCTCATTACACAAAGGAATTGCTAAAACATAATCCTATTCTTTCCGCGAATTCTGAGTAGAAGTTTACAATTAGCATGCGTGTGTTGAAACACCGTTTGTCAGGACTTTAGAGACAGAAAAACAGCCGGCTTTGCCACATTGTTGTTCTTAATCTACTCAACGCGGGTCGGTTTAAAGGTTTGCCTGTTTCTCCTTGGCTTTGGTTACATGTGGAACAGCGCTGCTGGTGCTATGTGGGCGACACGTTGCCTTCGAGTGCACTGAGCCAGGGTTGGCTCTTGTTAGGGTCAACACTGTGGGTGTCGTAGACGTAGCGTGGACTTCCACCGCGCGCCTACGGAAAATGCTTGCGTTAAGTTCGATGATCGTCAAACCTGTGTAGCTTACGTCTAGGAATCAGCCGCCTTGTCGTTGCATTTAGAGCCTCAAGTCGCACATTAAGCAGGGCTCCTTGGTCATACCAGCTTCGAAATAGACTAGCAGACTGAGGCGCTACCTAGATGCTCAAATAAAACCTATGCCATCCGCCACCACATATTCTAGAAACGCTGAAGTGTATTACTTGTTTCAACATTTACTTCATCCGTGCTACTATTATATCAACGTATTTGATTACACCGTCTGTTTCACTTATCTTGCTGCCAGGCGCCGCCACGGTTATCAACAATCTCAGAGTCTGCAACTTGTACACAGTTTGTTTCACTGCCTACAGGCGGCGCGACAGTCTATTAGCCTGCGACTTTTGGCCCAATCAGGGTGCCGCATTTGAATAGGAGGACGCTGTGGGGACCGCGTCACCGCATTCATCCAACATTATACGCAGATACATGTTCTTGGTGTGGCGAAATTCCCACATCCATGCACATTACATGGACTTGTTCAGTTAAACCGAACCACTTAAAGCCACACAACGCGGCTCTGGAGCCGTGGGAGGTGACGCTGGCCAGCGGCACCCTGGAAGACCAGGAGGCGCTAGTCGCCATCGCCAAAGCGTCGGCGGAAGCCACTGGAGTCTTGCACTGAGGACCCCCCCCCCCCACCCCCCCCCCCCCCCCACACACACACACTCCGCTCCGGTATCCTTTTTTTACAATTAAATGTTTATTCTCTCTCTCTATCTCTGTGGGAAATTTCGTAGCTAGTATGGTTAAAGAGCCCTGAAAGGAAAGACGACAAAGAAACGCGATCAGTAACGGTTGCGATGTGCCCAGCGAAAAACAGCAGATTTCAGACCTACAGCTGCTTGGACTGCGGTTTGTTGAAGAGAGCCTGATAGGTGACGTACATTCGTGGACCAGTGAGAGGTCCCGTGCAAGAGTGTATGACTGTGGAGAATTAAACGGCTAAGGAATGCTTTCTGGAGCCGGTTGGAGCATCCTCCAATAATGTGAGAAGTGGTGCCCAAATGCCGGGATCACGAAAGCGTCACGCATTAGTGTGCTCACCAGCAACCGTATCATGAATTCCCCGTTAAAACCAGACGTATATATTTACACATACAAAACAAAATACGTCAGAAGAAAGAGCAGACCGAGCCAAAATTTCTGCAATAAATGTCCATTACACCCGGTTTCAGCAAAAAGAAAAGTCCTTTGACAAGGCCGTTTTGGATTCCCAACATGTATCCGGCTCCCATGGAGTAATAGAATTCAGAGTTGCTGGTTCGAGCACCTCACTCGCTTAGTTCTTTAATCCCGCCGTTTGAGCTATATTTTTTCCTTTCACACCTTTAGTGCTAGGAGGAATATATTACCGTGTCAACACTCTCCGCGGATATAAATACCCTGCAAAACTGTTTAAAGCGTTCCGTACACTTTGCCTTATACTTTCCACAAGAAGGACACAAGTGTAAATGTAGGATAAATTATGCAGATCGATTCATAGCACACCTGGAGGAATACTGGAACCGAATTATTAACAACCCTGTTTCTCGAAATTCTATGTAATTAGCTGTTATACAGAGCATGATTGTGTGTTTTTAGAAAAGTGTTAGTATTGCGAAACACACCTCCAAAAAACAAAAAAAAATGTTGGCAAGCAACAGGATTTGCAAATAATGTAAGACGAGCCGCAGTTTGCATATGAAGAAACATTATCAGTGATAGTCGCAAATGACGAAAAAAAAACACTAAATTAATGCTTTCCGTACTGAGTGGCTACTAGAGCGGTATTTCGACTTTTTTGCTCTGCTTGAAGAGGAGAGTGCTAAACCGAATGAAATCATGACAGGAAAACGGAACAAATTGCTAATAAGCTGTTCACCGAGTTCATTGCCGAACTTATGGGGAACCGTTTAAAAAGTGAATAACTACAGTTTCTTTTTCTGTAGAAACTTCCGGCGCTATTTCCTGCCTATTAAGCAGAAGAAAGCCGCCATCAGAAATAATAATTGTGCTCTAATAGCACTGACAGAGAATTCATAATTGTCTGAGTGCTACGCTATCGAACACAATAAAAAAAGTAAAAGACGTCGTTTTCTTTTCAAACTACCATTTTCGTGGCACTTCGAAAAGAAACGCTTGTACTTCCCACTAAGAACGCCTTTTTCGGAATAGTTTAATACTGACACTGCGTCATCACGGTGGTGGTTACGCTGGCTGAAAGGCAATTATCTATGTTTAGTTTTTAGTTTACATATGGGTAAGTGGTAGTCGTCAAGCAATTCTATTCGGCCTTATACTATCTATGGGTGTCCCTTGCCAGTCGGATTTTAAGAATGGGATTCCTTGTCTTATAAAACAATCGTACTCTTTGAGCAACATACGAATGCAGTCTCAGCCGCTACCACATGAATGGCCGTGTGACAGGGACAGCTTACAACGATAAGGAGCTGTTTTGTTTTCTTGTCGCAGCGTTAACTACTGAATGTGGAGTCGCTATCAAAGACGTGCAGAAATACTTTTCCTGTTGAGAGCTGTTACCAAGTTGTGCTTGAATTTAACACAAACGTAGTATAGCAGTGTCATTGCATTAATTACAGATTTGATCGCCTCACTTGGCAGGTTTACACATACAAAGACATCTTGTTGCCTTCGGGTAGGTGTTCGGCTAATGCAGGCGTGGTGCTGCCATCTGTCAGTAAGAAAGTCAACCTTTCGTGAGAAAAAGAAAGCGAATTAGGCAACAACTTTACACCTTTTTTTTCGATCGACAGGTGGCGCTTTAGTAAGAAGATGCCTGCCGGTGCACCGAGGCACGCTAAATGTGCGCGATTCCATGCATTTAGGTCTGACATCGCTTAAACCGAGGTATACTTCTGTTTCCTTTTCAAAAATGGCACTAAGTATTACAAGCAAATATGTTATTAAACCGAAGCTACCATTAAGCGATACTTCGTGGAAGCTTAGCGTAAAAGTAAGCGTCGCTCTGCAAGAAGTATTTGTGCCACGCTACGATAGGTGACGCCACATTTCCTAGACAATCACCGCCTGTAAACAAGGCGTCCCTGTGCCCGCGTTCAAAATCTAGGCGAAGGAAGTACATATGCGCAACTGGTTGTTCTGGGATGTACAGTGGTACCTTACGAGTAAAGCAAGTCATTTTCTGCAAAACATTAAACGCTAATGTGGTAGGAAGGACCCTGCGAGCTTTTTCCGCCGCTGTAGTCATTGTGGTAACGAACGTATCCTTAGTGAAAGTAGCGTTCATTTTCTCACGAAATTTCAGACGCAGAATGTCGCACTTAAGCTAATATTAGGAACAGTAGGAGAAGTAAACACATGGCGGCCACAGTCATTAAAAATTTCTAGCCACTGGCGCACGAGATTACACACGTAGCACCCGCTACTTTGCGTGCACACTGGGAATTTGTGAAACCCGCAGATATGCGGTGTCACAAGGGCCGACATACATACGACACTCACATCACTGCAACGCGTTCTGTCACATACGACTCAATATTACGACGAGAGTATCACGGGAGAATATCACACGTATGACAACGTTGTGAGGAGAGCCAATGCCAGTACCCATATTCGCTCGAACGCGAGTTCGCTTCGCACGTGACAGTTTGCGAAGCGATTACATTTATTTACGCCGCAACGCAAGCCCAACGCCAGCCCGGTAGTTGACCGCGGTTATTCCTCGAACAGCTCATAATTCAGAGCACTTCCAGATGCGCAAGGCTCAATGCGACATCTGTTAAAGAAAGGTCAAGAAACCAGGGGCCGTTCACCCGTATGTGATAAGCTCATAACCGAAGCTTATCCTCACCTATGTCGCAAATGTAGTCGTATGCGTTAAAATTTACAGAAGCTAAACTGAAACGCGTGACAGGCATTTGTTAGTCAGGGCAAGACACTGACGAATACCTTTCTGACATCGGTTGCCTGTCCGTGTTCCGGTTTCCTGAAAGCGAATTTAGGCTTACTGATGATACAAGCCGAAGTCGAGAACTCATTGCTCGAGTTTTGTGTGGGCAAACGGCCTCATTGTCCATGCTGTGAATCTATAAGCACCGCCTTTGGACTGACAATACATGCTGCGCTGAAAACACTTAGGCGCATTTTTGTTTTTTGCTTACACACAGCGAGTTACACGCTGGAAAAAGCATTCCGTTCTCATCGCTGTTTAACAAACGCACCAGGTGAGGCTTGCACAGCGGAGGGCCTGGCTACACGAGAACAACCGCTGATTGACATAAAGTGTCCACAGATGGCGCTGTTCTTCGACACGCTGGTGGCGCCGCTCTCGTGTTTCCTGGGCGGAGCTCACGCCTGCGTGGCGTTGCTGACGGCTGCCGGAGAGGGTATCCTGGGCTGCGGCAGAAGTCGCCTCGAGGTTCGAGGCGAGGGTGACCGGGACGCGGCCGGCGTCCTGGGCGGCGAAGACCGCAGCGACGGAGACCGCGACGACGCCGACCTCGACGACGCCGGGGACCTCGGCGAAAGGGACCGCGGCGACAGCGGAGACCTGGGCGACAGCGATCGCGGCGAGAGGGGCGACCTCGGCGAGTGGTGCGCGGTCGGAGACGTGGCCCTTTGCGGCGGCACTGGCAGATGCTGAGCGAGAGAGATAACGGAGATAGAGAGAGAGGGAGGACGGCCAGGAAAGGAGGTGGCGGTGGTGAGGAGGAAGAAGAAGAGGGTGACAGAGAGCGCAGATAGATCGGCATCGAGCTTTTTTCTCTTTTTTTTGTGCTTTTTTTTCTTCGCAATCTCGACGGCTCGGGATGCTGTCCTGTGTCCCCTTGTCTGCGTGCTCTTCCGAACCCTGGCCTGGGCGCGGATGCCCGCGGCTTCATGACGCGAGCTATTTGCTGGAAAACAGCTGCGACTGTGTTGGAGGAGGGGGAGAGCGGGAGTTGAGGAAGAGAGAGAAAGAGAGAAAAAAGAGAGGAAAGGAGCTGCGGCGGATCTGCTCCAGCAACGATTTTCTATATTGAGAGCGATACGAGCGAAGGGAGTGTGTACAGTACCAGGCTCAGTGCGGTTGCTTTGGTTAATATATATCTTTTTAGCTGTACACATTGGGTCGAATAGTCATTCTCCTCTCTCTATGGAACAGGGGACAACATCGATGCAGGCGTTGGGGGGTCGGGAGGCAAGCCTTTGGTATATTCCAAGAAGCGCCCTAGATCTTCTCTTTTTTTTTTTTTTGAAGATGGCTTGATGTAAGCCAATATAGAAGGGATCGAATTCCTGATGCCTAATTATTACGCCTTTCTTGATGCTGAAGCGTCAGGTGCCTGCAAAGCTTACTAATGGAGCTGTTCTCGCACACCGGCTGAAGGTTTTACTGGTCCCGTTAGTTGTTTTACTGTTAAATAATCAAACTACATAGTTTTGAGGAAAATTTCACCTGTATCTAAGAGGACTTCGTCCTAAAGCCTTTGGACGAAAGGCGTTAGGTATGAATTATTTCTAGCCTTTTTCATGCTATCAATTTTGTGCACCCCATACCTGCACGTTTCTAATGCGAACAACCTGAAACTTGAAATGAATGTTTTGCACACAATTGCGGCCTGATTTATAGCAATTTGAGATGGGACGCTCCAGTCGGCAGCATATCTACGAAGCTACACCTGATTAAGCTGCTGCGTGTGACGAATAGCCCTTAAATGTGCACTTAGATTCGGTACTTTTGCTTTCAGTGGTCTTGAAACTCATCCTGCAAGGGTTTATAACTCGGTAGTTAGGAATATTCTTATATGCTGGTAAATAAAGTTTGTTAGCGGTAGGAAAGATTCATGTTGGATGTTCATCTTTAAGATTCATGAACATACAGTGTCTCGTGATATCACGGCAAATTCAGGTGATGCATGATATGAGAGTAGCATTCATTTAAGCTTCCTTTGTTTAAAAAACAAGTGATGGCGCTGCACTGCAATAGGCAATTCGACATGGTAGTCCTCAGTTTAACAAGATTAAAGACCGAAAAATTACTCTTAGGGCCTGCCAACGATTCAAGTTTAACAAGATTAAAGACTGAAAAATTACTCTTGGTGCTGCCAGCATTTCAAGTTCAGGTTAAAAGCTGTATTTGTTTGTCACCTCTTGCCAGAACAATTTTTTTTGTAAATTTATGGGACAATTTTCTTCAATATTGAAGCACTGTGATAACCTTTCCGCTAGCGTATGGCCTATTTATAAGACTTTCAAAGTCATGATAAGCATTTTGAAACGTGAGGTGATTATTAACAGTCCTGAGTAGTGGGGTATCCTTGTAAAATAGAATAATAGTGGCCCCAGCGCCATTTGGAAACATTTATAGTTCGACTTCTTTGTTTTAGATTGCAGGCAACTTTACTTCGAAGAGAAGGCGAAGTGTGCCGATATATATCTAGATGGTGTGTTTCGCTCGACAGAAAGTGAAATTTTGCAGAAAAGCTCGTGCACATGCGGGACGATTGCAACCAATGCACTCACTTCAACGGTGAGCTCGAAAATGATGTACGAATTGCTTTCGATAACGTCAACACTTCCCTAAAAAAAACTGTGCAGATCAGCAAGATATAGGAAAAAGTATTTTGTGTACTGGAGAAGAAAAAGGTTAAAAAAAACTTCTCTCTCTTCATGTACACTCTAAAAATCTCCAGCGTCGTCTTAGTTGACCAAAATGTCTGGAGCGGGAAGTTCAAAAGATTTTCCAGAAGTTGTGATGTGCATATGAAATTCGATAGTACTCAATAAAAAGTCATACAGAACGCAACGCCGATCACTTGAATGCGTAAAAAATAATGACCATATATAATGGCACGTTATAAAATTTTGCAGTGTCTCCGAATATATTTTTTCTACGTTTGCTTGAAACCGGTTTATTTCACACGACTGAGCCCAAAAAAGAAAGGCCAGCCTAGCGTTTATTGCCCTGACGGTAAAAAAAAGAAAAAATCTGTGAAGCTATAAAACAAAAATAAAAAAATAGATGTAGCTCGGCATGTCAAAAATGCGACATGGTTGTGTTGGACAAACGTAATTTTTTGCGAATGTTTCTAATGGCGCTTTTTAGAGTGTAGCGTGCTTTCAGAGCAAGAAAACACAAGACAGCACAGAAGGAGCAAGATTACTGCATCTACGCACAGCCAGTTCGCATTCAGCCCAGAGTTGGAACACAGCTTCTCTCCGCGCAAGACGCGCACGTCTCCATGTTGCAAATTAAAGGGAATAACTTTCTCTATTTGATGCCCTTAACCTGTAGTTGGATCGTGGCATACCTGCCTTTTACTAACAGCAACATGACCTTGTTAACTTTGCTGCACAAACAGCCTACCACAAGAGGTTGAAACGGGCCGACATTGATGACAGAAATCTTCAGAGAAGCACTCGTACAACTTTAACAAATTTATCTCAGCAATGCTTGAGATGGCTTTAGTTGGTAACTGCACCCCTCACCACATTTACTGTTGAGCGACTTCACACAACAGAAAACCAACACTAACTCAGCGAGCGCAAATAGCAAGTGCTGATTAAAGCAGCTCAACCTAGTCGAAAATAATGACAGAACCCTTTCAAGAATTTTTTTGGTCGTTTTGTCGTAATGACAGACTTTTATGTAGCCTAGTAGTACTATTTTGCTGTCTGCAGCTTTGTAGCACTTTTCTGTGGTAACTTCACAAAATCCTTGTCGTTACAAAACCTTCTGTTGCTACTAGAAGTTCTTTGGCAGAAACAGCTCAAAGAGCCTGTTGTGACCACAGAATATTTTCTGTTGCGTTTTTTTTTTACTGGAAACTTTGAGTTTTGAAAGGTAGGTGCGATGACGTCGTCATGAAATTGAAAGAAAGGTCCGCGTTTTTGAGATTAGAGTTGAGCTGCTGAAATAAAGGTGCTAAAAAAGTTGCGTTTGTTGTGCGCGCAACGTTGCTTTTGATGTCCTATTTTGTCGAGTAGTTCTGCCTTCAGTAACCGGTTTTCGTCACTCATAAAAAACTGACAGGTATCGGTCAAGATGTAAACAGCAGGTTTCGACGCCACCGCTAAGAAGGTCAGTTAGGGATATACCTACTTAAAACTAAAAACTAAACACGTTTATTATGGAGCACAAAACGGGACAACACAGTTACAAGACAGACAGAGGTACGAACTAACGTAATTTGCAAACTTTAGATAAGTCTTGACCACTGTACATCATCACTGACAGCCAGAGAAGCAAAAAAGAAGACCAGGATGGGTAAAAATTCACACAACTGGCAACAAACGTTCTGTACATCTCCCAAGACATTTCCCATGCGTACCTCCAGCTATCATTTTGGTGAATTCTGTCAAATAGTTTTATCTACCCATAAATGAAATAAAAAGTGCATTAAACGTCCTCCACCACCTGCTGTGATTGCCATGTGGCGCTGATAGCAATTCTCCTTTCTTCTATTTAGACCCGTTAAAGGGACGAGGACAGCATCATGAAATCAATGTTATTCGTGAAAATTGATAATCTGACACTTTCTGTTTATGCGGATGTTTGTCTGGCAGCAAGAAAATGGTTTTATGGTAGGAAAAAGTCAGTTTAAAAATCTTGCCGTAGGTCGACTGAAACTCGTGACATCATTACCGAAAAGTGCGGGCTGTCACCGTTTTGAAGAAAACGGTGATGCAGCGGAGCGCTAAAATAGGCGTCGCCGCACGCATTTTTCATGCAGAAACGGTCTATAGAGAGTATATAGACTTCTTATAGACTCTATTGTCTTCCTGTAGGCATTTCTTTTTGTCTATTCATAGTCTATAGGATGTCTATAGAAATGTCTATGGCCAAAAATCTATAGTTTGTCTATAGACTGTCTATAGGATTTGTATTGCCTATAGAATGTATTCTAGGGTTTATCTATAGAGAATCTATAGACTTTATAGATAGAAGTCTGTGGACTGTCAAAAAATTTTTGTAAGGGCTTACTTGCAAAATCGACCTGTGTTGTGACGACACCTGTAGTATATCCTTTTTTCACGTTTCGTTGAAAGTGATCTTTTTATTAAAACGTGGTACCCTACCGATAGCGACCCGATTTATTTGGTCCTGAGTGTCCCTTTACAACTTACATTTTGAAACTACACTAAAAAACCCGTCCATCGTTTTGTGCTCCAAGACAGTGCGTTTAGAGCTAAGCACGATCATTAGGGTATCTCAGAAATTTCAAGCAAAGGCGTACAGGGAACTCTGCACGTCGAAACCCCCCCCTACCTTCCCTCATTCTTCATACCTTCATTTTTTTTTTTGAGTTCCGCAGTGAAAATTGCGCTACGTAAGATCAACCACATCGCCCATTCGCCCTTACGCTTTGGAAGAGGGCTCAAAATCGGGATGAGGCCTTTTTATGATTCGGGCGCGCCTTAGTTACCAATATGCGACTGTCCAAAAGAAGACATAATTAGGCAAAAATGTATGTTTTAATGTTTCAATTCATTTCTCCAATAGGAGTCAGCTAGGTTACGAAAAGCAGTTTTTTGTACAGATTCTTGCGTTCTATGTACATGACTATAGAAAATGAAACACTCAGTAAACTTTTCTACTCAATTTTTCTGTCTCTGTGCAGCATTATTTATTTAACTTAAGCCGATAGGCGTTATTATAAGCAGAAAAAGTAAGGTCATCCTCAAAAGGTAAACTACGTGTTTTCAATGTGGCTTCGCCAGTGGTGAGAGGTTCGCCATATCTCTAGCGACGGAGACTACATCTAAGGAGCGACTTGCAAGCGGTGCGATGCGTGGCACGGGGGAACGTGTGAGTGCCCGGCTATGCGTGGAGAGAACAGTGTTCTAACTTCGACAGAAACAGACAGCGACATCGAGGGCAAGGCCAACAGCAAGTACAACGCCTCTCGAGACAACGCCCACTACGACACAGTTGTCTACGGGTTGGCCGCAAACAGCACAGAGAAAGCAAGCGGTCAAGCGTGCCTTAGCTCGAGAAAACGTTCAGTTATAAGCAATTCCCCCCAAAACGTGCAGATAAATATAATGATGAAATAGATAAGAAGAACATTCGAATAGCATATGCAGTACTGTTCTTTGCATAATCTTGCAATTAAAGCAGTCTATATCCTTGATATAAATATTCTTTTACATGGTGTACATATTGTACAATAAAAGGAGGGGCAATAGATAGCTGCGGCTTTCAATAAAATATAGTTCTCTGTATGGCACGCGTGCTGTGCTTCGCTCTAAGGAAAGCATTGTGGTTATAAGTTAGTAGGATATTTATTTTACCGGCGTGTATTATTGCCATGTGGAAGGACAAATGGTACTGAAACGTTTTACTTACGCCGTGCAAGGATATCCGCACTTATGCAACAAAACATCTGCAACGAGACATTCCTTAAGTCGTACTTGAGATGTTCAGTCTTCTGGACCAAGGACGTAGGGAAGTTCCACACTATTTGCTAGTACCTGTTAAAGGCTGTTTTAACGTGGCAGGCTTAAACATCAGACTCGTTTACATACAACAAAGGAAAGTACAGAAAAAGCGCATTGAGAAAAGGCGCGCTGATCTAACTGAAAAGACAGCCCTTGCTACAATAGACATATTTTTATTCCTTTCGGAAATCGTTTCCGCACCTGCATTCTAAGCATCGTCGTTGCTCTTTTACTAGCACCACAAGGAAAGCTGTCAGCCCACTAGGTTTCTGCGCATGCAAATACACCGGTGAGGGAAAAAGCGTTTTGGCCCCTGCGCATTTAGCTATTCGTAAGCCCACTGAAGGACAAATAGCTGCAGCCAAAATGTTAGGCACAGGGCAAGCACACAATGACACACGTTTCCAAGCCGGACATGTGAAGTAGACCAGTGATGGGAATCATGCACTGTAAAATGCACGCCATGCAAAGGACATGGTCGGAACGCCCCGGCAGGATTCGCGCCAAAAGCACTGCCTGTGGTCTGACTTGTAACATGTAGAGTAGCAGGCAGGTGTAACAATGAATGTTGAATTGCACGCTGGCTGCCAGCGAGCGAATGATTAAATCTTCAGAGCCTCTCGCTAAGATTTAGCATTGCAGCAGCAAGGTTAATATCGCAGCTGAGTTCCCTGAAAGTGGCCTCCCAAGTAAGGTTCGAGCAAGACAATGCTGGGTAAAGCCAGGCAGGTGAGCTTGCAGCTGCACGTTACGTAAAGCAAACAATAAATTTGTTTATGCAATGGGTGTAGAGAATCTCTCTGCAAGAACAAGTAAATTAATTGAGAGGATAGTTAAATTTGACGCACCGATTCAAGAAACGTGGCCTTGTGACAAAGCAAAACATTAAGGAAGACAGAGGACTGCACTTGAAAGCAATATAGTCTGCTGATGGAAAACAGTGTAGTTCAGAATTTGATGCAGGTAAGATAGTGCTTCTGTAACAAAGTTTTTTAGTCAGTAAGACAGGTGCAATTTTTCGAGCACATGTCTCAGTTTACTTATACACGGAAGGCAAATTACCTCTGTGTCGAGTTCCTTAATCATGCGAGTTATCGGTAATTCGATACTTATCAGGCAAAACTTAAGCTCCTCGTATCGCATTGTTTTATTTCTTAGATTTGAAACCACAAAAGAGTCAGCAGTAGCCACAGGAAGGCAACACAAGCTGTCTTAAGTGATGCTTGCACTGTTACATGCCTAAGAACTCAAGCGATACTAGCAGGATTTTGCAGATTTTACGTCGGTTTCAAAAACCGCGTGTTCGTGCGCTACCAGGTTCCAAGCTGACAGTGGAAATGGCAGAACGCAGTTCCTGCCGAGGCGTTTCAAGGCGTGGGCGGGTGCCACACACACACAACACACGTTGTCAGCGGGAGGGGCGAGACAGTTGAGCGAAACCAGCAGTGTGAATAAGCACCACCAGGCGGGGGTAGAGACGCAGAGAGAGCGAAAGAGAGACGACGGATGACACGCTCCGTGTACGTACAACTCCAGAGCCAATTTGCTGCAGGAAGCTGGATGCCTGGTTGGCGGCGTTGGGCAGTCCCGCTGCGCCGCACACTGCAGCGGCGGAGTACCGCCTTACGTTGGCTCTGCTCGAGCTGAAGAAGTCCACGCCCAGGTTGGGGCTCGCCTGCGGCCAAAGGGGGGCAGCGGTAAACACCCAGCAGCCATCTCTTAAATCCGTGGCCTAGTTCACTCTGCGTCGCAGTTAGCGTTAAAGTTAAATCCTTATTTCGGTATGGAAATTCAAGTAGGTTACCGAAGGCAAAGTGCTACAGAAGTGCGAAGAAGCCTACCTTGCATTTCGGGACGGCGATATGCATCAACGCAGCATAATAAGTGTCAGAAATAACAAATATAGAGCAGTTTCAAAAGTTCTGAAGCCTCCTTATTACTCCTGGGCAGTGCCAGGGGGGGTCCTGGAATACCTTTTCTAGCGATTCATATATCTAGAATGTAAGCAGAACTTCCCTCGTCACATTTTAAGTGGTTTAGGGTTGCAGGGCCTTTACGAGACGTTTCTTGCATGGCCATGTACACTACTCGTTTGTATTTAAAGCTTTTAGCAAGAATTGTGCATATTACGTAGGCGAAGGGGTAGTTACAGCCTGGCGCGTCCATTTTGAAAGTACATGGAACAAGTAGAAGAATAAACAACATTGCTCTTCTGAATGTTTTGCAAAACTGAATACTAGCTGATAGTGTAGTAGGCGGATTGCATAAAAGAGTGTAAGGAAAGAAAAAAAAACATCAGAAAAGCAGTGCGCCTCTAACACTAGCAACATAAGAGCAGGGGCTTGTGCTTCTATTTATCTTTAATTATCTCAGTTCTGAAAATCTCAGTTCTGAAGAAACTCTAAAGGAGTTTAAAATATTGCGGAATAAGCTAAACGCTGAGCTTCGGAGAGCCAAATCTTTATACTATGAGCAGTTATTTGCAGACTGCGCTCGACAACGCCCGGATGCTGCATGGAAAGCAATAAACACTGTTTTGGGTCGTAAAAGTAAAAGTTCCCTTCCGGATGTTTTAACACATGAAGGTGTTGAATTGAGCGGTAAAGCGCTTGCGGATTACCTTAACAATTATTTTGTGAGTATTGGAAACCCTTGTGACTATCCTCCAGATACAACTGGAATCTCCACTAGTACAATGAAAACAATATACCTTCAGCCTACTGATGAGCAGGAGATTTATAACACTTTCATGTTGCTCCGAAACAGTAAGGCGCTTGATATTGAAAACATTCAAATCATGCCGATAAAGTATGTATTGACCTTACTTACATCCGTACTTGCTTACATATTTAATTTAATACTGGATTCGGGCGTCTTTCCTGAAAAAATGAAATGTGCCAGGGTTTCTGTAATCTTCAAGGGCGGCGACCCAAACTTGGCAACAAACTATCGCCCAATTTCAGTCCTCCCTGTATTTTCTAAGGCACTAGAAAAAATCATTTTTGCTCGTATAACTAACTTCTTTAACAAAGAAAACATAATAACAAATGCACAGTTCGGTTTTAGGAAGGATAGATCGACGGAAACTGCTTTAGTAACATTAAAAGAAAATATTTTACGAAACATAGAAAGTAATTTGTTCTCGTTGGCTGTTTTTATAGATTTCAGCAAGGCTTTTGACTGTCTGGACCATAACATTCTTCTATCCAAAATACAAGCTTACGGGATCCGCGGCACGTGTCTAGCTTTGCTGAAGTGCTACCTCAGCAACAGGTTTCAGAGAGTGTTTGTCAAAAACTGCAGCTCATCCCTTTTTCCGATAAAGAGTGGCGTACCCCAGGGAAGTGTGTTAGGTCCGCTGTTGTTCAATACATACGTTAATGACTTGGTGAATATTGATAATACAGTAAAACTAGTGATATATGCTGATGATAGTACTATTCTTATTTCTGGCCCAAATGCTGATGGTTTAATCATGCAATGTAATGAATTTTTAGCTAAGCTATCCACATGGTCCAAGTTAAACAGACTTCAAATCAATTGCACTAAAACTAAAGCTATTATATTCCGCGCTAAAAACAAATTAGTTGAAATAAATCACACTATAACCTATGAGCACCAAGAAATTGAAATCGTTGACAACCATAAAATATTAGGTGTACATTTTTCCTCACATCTAACCTGGGATGCTCACATTGATCACCTTTGTAAAAAACTTTCCTCGATTACAGGAGTTATATCGCGCTGTCGTACTGTACTTCCACCCAAGATAAAACTTCAAGTATATCATGCTTTTTTTAACTCTCATTTAAGATACTGCAGTCTAGTTTGGTGCACAACCACAAAAACCAATTTAAATAAACTCCTGGTTTTACAGAAAAAAATCATCCGTTACATAGCAAATATTGAGCCCATGGAAACTACAAAGGGTGCATTTGAATCATTCAATATCATAAGTGTAGACAAGTTGTATGAATTTCGCCTATTACAGTCAATCTACTTTTCCTCCCCTGAAGTTACTAACCTTCTAAAGTCCTTGGCATCCTTTGAGCGACGAAATATTAGCGTGCAAACAAGAAATGTTGATGCGTGGGCAGTTCCTCATTTTCGTACATTTTATAAATATCAGTCACTTACCCATAACCTCCCTACAATACTAAACAAATATAGACACACAGTGGGCTTGAACAAAAAACAATTACATTCCTGTTTTGTGCAGTTGTGATCCATTAATTTTTGTTTGTTGTTTCCGCGTATGTGCTTTTCAGTTGTTTTATTTTGGTTTCAGTTCATTACTGGTAGATTTATGTGATTGACATCATTATTACCTGTCACAGTAACTGTTTTATTTCCCTATTACTGTCTACCTATGTACTATTCATCTATTATGTTTCTATTCTTTACGCTGCTGCCTTGTAATGGTCTCTTGGGCCTCGTCAAGCTTTTGTGTAGCTTTTAGCCCAAGAGACCATCCAGTTGTCTTCTGGAAAATAAAGATGTATGTATGTATGTATGTATGTATGTATGTATGTATGTATGTATGTATGTATGTATGTATGTATGTATGTATGTATGTATGTATGTATGTATGTATGTATGTATGTATGTATGTATGTATGTATGTATGTATGTATGTATGTATGTATGTATGTATGTATGTATGTATGTATGTATGTATGTATGTATGTATGTATGTATGTATGTATGTATGTATGTATGTATGTATGTATGTATGTATGTATGTATGTATGTATGTATGTATGTATGTATGTATGTATGTATGTATGTATGTATGTATGTATGTATGTATGTATGTATGTATGTATGTATGTATGTATGTATGTATGTATGTATGTATGTATGTATGTATGTATGTATGTATGTATGTATGTAGAACCTGGTTTTTAAACTAAAAAAAATGTACAAAGGCGGACGAAAGAAGACAAACAAAAGCTCAAGACGCTACACTGAGCGCCCTGTACTCTGTAAACTTATTAGGCTGAGTGTTCCTTTAGTGAGCTTCATATTTTTTTTTTGGTGCTGCTAAGCAAAAAGAACTTCAATCATGTGAGCCTCGCCAATTAAAGTGGAAACTAGACCCAGACGAGGAAGAGCAGGCGCCAAGCTGCGATGAGTGTAATTATCGCAGTTAAAAATGAAAATTGGTTTTTAGGGAAAGGAAATGGCACAGTATCTGTCCCAGATATTGCCGGACACCTGAACTGCGCCTTAAGGGAAGGGATAAAGGAAGGAGTGAAAGAAGAAAGGAAGAAAGAGGTGCCGTAGTGTAGGGCTCCGGAATAATTTAGACCACCTGGGGATCTTTAACGTGCACTGACATCGCACAGCACACGGGCGTCTTAGCGTTTTTCCTCCATAA
Organism: Amblyomma americanum; assembly: GCF_052857255.1. NCBI lineage: Eukaryota > Metazoa > Arthropoda > Arachnida > Ixodida > Ixodidae > Amblyomma > Amblyomma americanum. The sequence goes on from NC_135506.1 coordinate 10,212,311, forward strand.
AAACACAGCCGATGCGATCGGGTTCCAACCCGGCAACTCCGGATCAGTAGCCGAGCGCCTTAACCACTGAGCCACTACGGCGGTTTTATTTTCCATCCGACAGCTCAGAAAACAATTCCGAACAAGGAAAGACGCAGTAGCTTTCCCAAGCTCGGAGCACACCTCAGGCGCTCCGTGAGAGAAAAGATGAAGGAGGGACTTTAAAAAGGAAGACAAAAAGAGACACCGATGTGCAGGGCTCTGGATCAGTTTCGACCATATCCCTAATGATACGGTTCAGGTCCCGACCTAATATGAGACAGTTCCCGCGGCGCTCATTTCTCGTAACTTCCTGCTCGTCCTCGCCATCTGCTGGAATTGAATCGAATACTTATCCATAGAGGCCAGAGGAAAGCAAAGAGGAAAGAGAAGTGCAGGGAAGCGTACCATCTTGGGCGAACTGAAGAATCCCGAAAAACGCGAGTCCTGCGTCCCGACACTGGAATGCCTGCGAACGGGGAGGCCCCCCGGGGTATAGCTGACGGTGCCCTCGGGCGAACAGGGGGCCACCAGGATCCTCGGGGGCTGGATCGTGTTGTCCGAGTGCCTCCGCCCTGGGAGCGTGGCCTGCACGCGCAGCAGGTTCGAGTCTGGCGACGACGAAGCTGCGAGAGAAAGGTTGGAAACTACGTGTGGCCGATGAAATGCCGATGCTTGGCCACACAACTGGCCGACGAAACGCCGATGAATGACCGAGGTATATAATGATGTACCTGAACTGCAGGTCCTGCGTACGACGTCGTCCATGCTGATGGACGTTCGCCGGGACTCGAGGCGGAGAGATGGTGGGCGGTGTGGATATCCTGTTGGCTGCTCCATGTTGTATTGCATCTGCACAGGAAGCCTGCGAACAGGCCCAGGTTCGTACGGGGACACAAATTACCACGGGGAAGGCACAGATACGGTTGGGCTTATTAACATCTACAACTCGTACATAACTTTTTGATGCGGCTCTGGAAGCGCAGGTCGCTAACACGCTTCTGTCACTTTTTAGTGTTACTGCCGGAAACGATAACTTTGTATCTTCGTATTGCCATAATAATTATATATGCTAAGTCAAAGGTAAAATGAAAACAGTCATACTTGATGTTTCTCTACGTATTTAGCTCTGTGGTATTGTTGATGTGTTTGCCGGCATTGATGGACGCTGAGTGGAGTGCGCACCTGATATCCCATGACAATTACGTGTTATTTAAAAAAAATAAAGGCAGTATCAAAGGCAGTGCGTGATTCAAATTGTGGTCAACATATGCACTGATACTTCAGATCGCGACGGGTGTTCATTATATGAAGCATCAATGCAAACGCTAGAACAGTTCTGGTGATACAGGAGGCAACTTAGAGGGGCGCGTTTAAAAGGCCAAACAAATGGTGAGTAGAAATATTTTTTAAACAGCCATACCTCTAACTTTATTCAGTAAGCTATACGGTTGGGGAGTAAACATGTTAGTATAGATTAAAAAAAAACTGAGTTTGGAATGTATATATTAAAGAGAAACTCAAGTCAACTACAGCCAATTACTGTTTTCATTAAAATTGATTACCTTGGTCTTTTGGCTATGTTATTTGTAATTGCTATTTGTTTTTTTTTGGCTCTCGATAGAGGTTGGTTTAATATTATTCTCAGTGCCCGTTTAAAGAATCGCTTAATGAGCTCAAATTTTTCTCTCCGCATTTACATAGATCATCATCTCCAGACGCTTGTACACACTGCAGGCCAAAACCCTGTCGCGTTGTCATCTGCTTAACCCTGTACTGTGGCAGCTGCAGCCAAATTCGTATCTCCATGTTCAGTAATTTCAAGACGATAGCAACGGTAAGAACAATACACATCACTGATAATCCGTGCATAAGGCTCGGAACGCACTCGCTACATTCTCATTTCATCAAACAGGCCAATGCGCAGTGTAGCTGGAAAGAAAGCATTTCGCTGGCAAAGCATTTGTAGCCGGGAGCAAGCTTCCCGAAAAGCAGTCAGGCTAAGGGCTAAGCGGAATGCACCACGATGCAGAAACAGTGCACTCATCTATTGCGGCCACAGGAAGCACGTGCAAAAAAACTGGAGAGTCAGCGCATAGCGCGGGATCTTTGCAGATGCTCTCGGTCCTTCGCCAAGCTTGGGGCAGAATGTAAGCAGCTCTAAAATGGCCATGCTAGAAGCAGCCAACCGCGAAGAAGAAGCTTTAGCTAGCGTAACGAATGCGGATACAAGATGCGATCAGATTACTCCTTAGGGTGGTTTTAGGCATAGGGAACGCGACATGAAACACTGGCGTCGTTTACATTTAGTTGGCCCTCTACGAACGAAACAGCAGTACGGAAGTCGCCGTATAGAGGGAATGGCAAGCGAATAATGCTTTTCCCTTTATCACTGTCTAAAGCCGTAAAGAAGAAAAGCGGATTTTGCACTTGCCTGTTTAAAAAGAACTATGATATCGGGGCATAATTTTACGAATTGGAAAAACAGCGCAATCAAAGACGAGACACAAGAGAAGCACAAAACACCAGCGCTGACTAACAACCAAATGGTTTATTGCTACAGGTGAGGCAGCATATAAATGAAATGGCACGAGTAACAACACAAAATAAGCATGAGAGAAAGATACCGCACAACCACACAACTTGACTAAAAAAAGGGGCACGTCACTGATTAAGATACGCAAGTTCCTTTGATAGTAGATTTATCGATGGGCTGCTGATACAGGTGTTACCGAGCTTTCTTGCGTATCTTAATCAGTGACGTGCCCCTTTTTTTAGTCAAGTTGTGTGGTTGTGCGGTATCTTGCTCTCATGCTTATTTTGTGTTGTTACTCGTGCCATTTCATTTATATGCTACCTCACCTGTAGCAATAAACCATTTGGTTGTTAGTCAGCGCTTGTGTTTTGTGCTTCTCTTGTGTCTCGTCTTTGATTGCGCTGTTTTTCCCATTCGTAAAACATGTACCAACCAGCCCGTATTTGCCCTCTTCTGGGGCATAATCATGGCATCTACCCGCCACTTGCTTACAGTTAGTGATCTCAAGTTAGTGAGACAAGAATAACGGCTATTCCGAGTTGTTTTCTTTCCTTTTGAAATTGCTCATTTCATATATTTTGCAACTTTATCGCTGTGAACTGTACTGGTGACATGACCGTTGTGGCATTCGCAGTAGTCCGGACTTGTTTTGAAACGAGGGTGCATGAACGCCTACCGTGATTGTGATTTCTGGTGCCATGCTCAGGGTCCATTTGTGGAGGATTGAATCTACAACGTGGGGATTCCTTTGGGTGCCGTAGTGCAGCCTTAATATCAACAATTCACGAACTGTTTCCTTCAAAGCGTTACCACACGCCCTAGTGAAAGCCGATATGAATTAACTTACATTCTTCTCCGAATGACGCTGAAGCCGGAATGATGCCACGTTTCAAATATTCCCAGTCGAAAAAAAAAAACAACGACCAAACTGTGTGAAAAATACGACACAATGGTGTAGTTTTTGGTGCAGCACATTTCTGTAGTATGCTGCTTTGTAGTGCTTTTGTGTAGCAAGTGCGCAAAATTTTGTTGTGAATACAAAATTTCCTGTTGCAAGTTCACGGGCATGGACATTACGGAATATTTGTTGTGGCGACAGAAAACTTTCTGCTGTGTTTTTTGAGTGGGGTGAAACAAAACATGCGTTGACGTCACTTCTTTCTAAGTCCAGACCACAAAATATGCTGCTGTCACAACAAATTTTCTGTAATGTTTTTGCCCACGGTCTTGTAAAAACAACAGAAATTTCTGTACGAACAACAACCGAATTTTTTGTTGTTACTAAAGAAAAAACCTTCAGATCTTTAAATTACAGAAATATAGTAAAAAAACAACAACGGTAATACAGATACTTATTAAAAAGAACATAAAGATTTGTCGGGCGAAAAGAAAAAAAATTTCGTTGAATTTTTGACACAATTCTGTCATTTTTTTTTCAACTGGGTTGTCCCTTGTGCGGTAGTGTGGAACTATTTTGTAAACGATGAACGAATGAGCCCAAGTGCCTACTTACATTAAGTAAAACCTTAATCTAGAAAATGCTTGCTCAATGTTTTGAAACAGCATAAGTCTCGCTTTTACGTAGAGCGAATGAGCAGAGAAGCCTAACGTGCGAATGGATGAGACCTAAACTGTCGCTAACACTCAGAAAAACTCCTTAACGCAATATGACGCGCGCAACATCTCTGCGGTTAATCCTTTCCCGAGTTTATCCTTCGGTGCAGGTGCAGAGGAGTGCACATGGTAGCATGCAAACGTCGTTAAGACCTCTATTAAGTAAATAGTGGCATTGCCCACGTGTAAACCGTGCCTCGTGACGAGCCGTCAATTGTAAAGTCCAAAAAAGAACAGGCGGCTTCATATCAGCAAGAGCAAATAAAAAAATAGCAAGAAAGAGTAAAAAAAAGATGGAATCAAAAAGGAAAACATTTGCATTGTATCAACCCCGAGCACGGGCTGAATTACTTTATCGTGAATTCCCCCCTCTCCTCAAGAAAGCGGAAAGTGCGTGCTAGAACAAAAAAAAATATGTGGCCGAGTCTTCTTGTCCAATGGGCACAAAAATTATTTGGACGTCCTATGGACGTCTAGGATGTCCATGGGACGTCCAAGGGAGTTTCAATGCCCATTGGGTTGCAATGCGCCAATGCATAAGAACTACGGTCAGGCGGCGTCCGGGGCGTTCCACTACAAAGTCCGGCAAAGCGCATAGCGGGGCGCGGTCAGGCTACGGGGGAGCGGCGAGCATTCGGGCGGGGGATGATGGGAAAGCCTTCTACTGGGCGCGGCTGTTGCGACGGCGGGCACTGGTCGCTCGGTACACACCTATCCGGCGGGCTCACGACCCGGTGCTGTTGCGCTTCGTCCGGTGTCGCTGCGCTGTTGTTTGGGGAAGAAACAACGCCGTTGCACAACCACTCATCACAGCCGTCGCTTTGTTTGCATTCCTGCATTTTTTTTGCATTACTGTTGCTGTTCGCGCTATAGCCATTGTATCTAACGCCTCCACATTTCTTGCTCTCTTCCTCAGCGACGTCAGCATTTGAAATGTTTGAAATGTTTTTTTTCTACAAGTTGCTATACATTTATGATTACTGCTGTTCTTTTCGTGCCTAATACGTACATTGTGGTGTTTTTCATTTTCGTTATGCCTAATCGTTTTCTTTAAACATATAATTTGTATCATATTGTTTTTATCGCCTGCTTCTTTATTTACTCTCTGGTGCTTAGTTATTTTTCCATGTTATACCTAGCCTGTTTATTGTACCTTTTCTTGTTAATGATGTTCCTTGTACATGCTTTTTACACTAACGCCCCCCTATGTAATACCACCGAAGGAGGGCATGTAGGGGTACGCTGAATAATAAAAAAATAAATATCTTAAGGGATCAATTGAAATCAGACATGAGTGAGCTCATTATTATTTTTTTTTTTTGCGAGAAAACTTTCTGCGCTGCGCCTCGTTAATACGGTGCAGCGTCATTAAGACTAGATTTTTTAAAGTCCATGCAATTGCTAGATGTGGTACAGTTGGCCATCAAGGGCATACACGGAAGCATCTGCTAATCGGGGAACGGAATCACAACAAAACTACTCGCAGGTATGAACGCTCCGCTATTGGCCAGTACAGTGCATGCGTTTACGAGTTGTGAATGGCTTTTAAGTGCGAACAGCTCAGTCTCTTTGGATCTCTATTGGCTGATGTCGCATCTCTTCTGCAATTAGCACAAACATAGTTTACCACAGCCTAGTGATAAGACCTTGATTCAATGCATAGGGCATGCGTAACAGCCCGCAGTTTAGAGCGATTCGCATTTATGGGGAATCTATACATATTTGGCATGGTGTTAAAAGACTAACCAGAAAAAACCTGCGGCAGCCGAGTGAGGAAGGGTATGTTAAGTTACCGTTCGTCAGAAACTGTATGCGGCGATCACCAAAGCTGTATCCATTCGATGAATTCAGCAGCCAGTTCATGATCGTAAGTTGCTATTACTCTCACGGTTCCTTGTCGAGTTGTTACCGAGATCTCAACAATCCGTCCGTGTGTTACCGTCAACTTTTCACAGAGGCCTGTGCCGGTGATTGTTTAGGCATCAACGGTGACCATCGCCTTCAGATGCTGCTATGAAAGCCTTATTTATGATATTGCGAATGGAAAGTAATCCGACGAAGGCACTTACATGTCCGTCGAAGGTATCGACAGCTTTTCCAACTTGAGCTTGTTTCGCTGGCTTTTAGAGACGTGCTCTAGCATTTCTTGCAGCAACTCTATAAGGCTGGTGAACTGAAAGCGGAAACAATCAGATGTTACGAAGTGCTCTTTGGGCATCACGATGAGAAGCAAGAAATTCTCGTAGCTTGATTGGACGCCCAAACCTCTCTTTTAAAGCACAGGCTGTTGCTTATTGCAAACGAAGATTTTGAGAATAGCACCCGAAAGATGCTGCATGTACGGGTCACCCGTGAGGGTCAGTGAAAAGAAAAAAAAAATAGAAGGATTGATACATATGCTTCGTTTTCTGAAACCATGGGGACTGTCCGGAAGAGATGCTTATTGTGATTAAAATATGTGAAAGGCATCCCCACAGCAACTGCCAGGAAACGATGCAATACGGTAATCCCCGTGTTTATCACCTTCATAATCAGCCAAAGCACATCCCATGCGGGAGCCTTATCTTCTATTGATCTCTTAACTTAGCTCCATGTGGCAGTAGCCGCTGCCACCGTATTGCAGCAAAGTTCCCAAACTAATCACCCCCCCCCCCCCCCCCCGCCTTCCCCACTCCCCATACTCTCGGGTACCTTCAGTTAGGTTTTCCTGCCACTGGAATTCTTTCTGCTGCCATCATTGACCAATGCTTATCTTTTCTCTATCGAAGACCATTTTCTTCGCTTAATTTCTACTAGAATACTGTCAACTCAAGTTTGCTCCCTCTCCCCAGTTGCCTTTCATCTTTCGTGGTTACTCCTGTCATTTTCCTTTGCATCGACTGCTGCTCAGTTCCAAGATTTGTTCCAAGCTTTTCCACCCGCCACGGTGGCTGAATGAATTTGGAGCTCTGCGTTTGATCCGAAGGTCGCGGGATCGCATCCGGACCACGGTAGGCCCACTTCGATGGAGGCCAAATGCAGGAACACCCGTGTGCCGCAATGTTAACGAATGTAAAACAAACCCTTGTGATCTAAATAAATCCGGCGCACTCCACTACCTCAAAGCTCATCAGTGGCTTCAGGACGCTAAGACCTTCAAACCATACCAGTTATTCAATTCCCTTTGTTAGTACCCATGCGGTTATATAGTATAGTAACGTTCGTTTCGTACGGAAGCAAGTGTACCACTTAGTCATGCAACAGGTACCTTCGCCTTGGTTTACAAATCCAATCTCCACGCTGATTTATTAATGCGAAAGAATTACTAGGCTATGTCCCGTGTTTCGTCTCCGCAAAACTTGTCCGCAGAATTACGTCGTTCTGTGAAGATAAATGTGCAAAAGTTTGATTGTGTTAGATAGGGCGTGATGAGATGTTGCTGTGGGAAAATTTTGATTGATGAGTTGAAATTAGTTAATTAAACATGAAAATTGAACTTAGACGTCACAATAGCCACGGACGTCGACATAACGCCTCGACGTAACCCGATGACATCATAAACGCGTACTGGCGTCGCGGAAAAATATTAGCAGCGGCTTAGATCGGCTATGCCAGGATATATATGTAGCGTGAGCTACGCTGAGCCGCTGAGCATCAATTGCTGCTGATAAGCAATCTCGCTCTCCTTCTCTGTGGCTATACTACACTGGCTATATGTGTACTCCCCCTGATACCTCTTCGGATGCGCACAAAATGAGAGGCGCTATCAAGCGGCTCCGGCGCAGCATCTGACTTGGCTACTGCGCAACGGAGGCGCACAGCTGGTCAAGCGCCGGTGCCAGTGCGTCTGCCGCGGCTATGACGTCACTCCTTTGGAATGCGCAGACCGGCGAGGCACGCGCGGCGGCGGCGGAGCGTGCGCCAGCTGTGCGTCTTGTGACGTCACTGCACCTTGCGCATGCGCAGCACGGCTCTCCAGGAGCCACGCGAAACTGCTCAACCTCGGCTAGTGTAGCTCACGCTACAAAAAACCTGCTTTCTAGAAACTTCCATGACGCTACATCCGCTAACGTCGCTACATGTCTATACATACAACCAACGCAATGCTTTCTCATTTCTCCAGTGCGAGTCACCGCAGTGATCTCAAAGTTTTATTTGTAGTATACACACATCAACTCGATGACATCGTTCCTAAATTGGATTGTGGCCGGCATTCGACTAGACGCTGAGCTTAAGCATGTAGAACGGGAGAGCGCTATGGAGGCTCTTTCTGTGTCGTCAGACGTTCTTCGTGGCGCCCCGATCACGCAAGCTTTCCGGTAGCGCCTAAGACGAAGCGCATCGACACGTGCGTGTAGCACAATGCAACGCCTACCTGGTCGAGTTTCAGGGCCGGGCTGACTACAACGGGTATCAGGGCTGGCATCACTTTGGTGGCGAGAAGGTTGACCGTTAGTCCGTATCGTTTGTCGCTCAGCATGTGCTTGTAGATCCCTGCGCACAAATGGCATTCACTTATTGCTTACACATGACGCGGGAGCGGTAGAAACTAGCGTGCATGATTTCTGGGCGCACATTGCACACCGCAATGTAGTAGCACTGTACCTCACGCAGTTCAGTTCAGCAGTCTTTTGACATCGCTGTAGACAACGCCTCGACCGTGTGATGGCCACAAATTGCACGGGGATTGACAGGACCTTATAATATTTTTAGTAGGTCTATGGATATTGTATTAAAGAAATAAGGGCACTGCGGATAGAATCGGGGGTTAAGATATGCCGGAGAAGACAGATGGATGCGAACGACATGGGTGAGTACATATCGAGTGCCTTGTTCAATCCTTTCTTCAGTTTGCTTGGAGTTTTCGCTGTTTCTTCGATTGTGCATTTAATTCACTTACTGGTGGCGTGTTTTTTACCACTCTAAGCATGAGCTAGGCTACATGGGAGTAAAAAGTGAGTACACTGATCTTGAGAGCACTACCTATTAAGGGCACGGTGCACTGCCCGAACCCTCTCTGGGGTAGATATTAATCACTAAAAACACTAATACTTACGGTTTGCAAAGGAAAAAATTCCCTGTTCAAAACAAGCAAACTAATAGCAGTTACGAAGATTATAACCGCCGTTTCAATCTCCTCTATTTACTAGACTTAAGCACTCCGATGCCGCGCATTAAAACCTCCTCTCATTACTATCTGCATCAAGTTTCTATGATTTGCTGGGACATATGCCTCCATTGACTGGAGTAAGCATTCCGTTTATTCAATAATCAAAATCCTCTCCTAGGCTTGCACAGCATACCTGACCCCTAAACGTGAGGGCGCTATAGGACAGCTTACTATCTTTTTACTCCTATATACCTTAATTCGTGTTCAGAATGTAGTCCCTCGAACTTGTCTGCAGGGAATGCAGTTCATATGTTTTCCGAAGACACTGCGCGAGACTCTTCTTGCTCTGTTTCATGGTGATCAGAGTTTGTGGAGAACATGGTGCAGCAACTTACCTGCCATTGTAGCATCCTGACGGCTGAAGCAACATGTCTACGGAAATCGCTAACACAAATATATCTATTCGCTTCATTATGTTTGCATGCCATCTGGATTCCTTGGCCTACAAGCCCGGCCGCTCACTCGAAGCTTAGGCAGCAGAGCGGGCATGTAAGTTAAGTGTTTGCGGTGCCAGAGAGAGTTCTCGGTGCGTGCGTGAATACGTACGGACGACCGGCATGAGTATGGCCGGGTCCTGGAGCTTGGCCTTGCCCAACATAGGTAGGACTTCATCCAAGATGTCAGTCTTCTCGAGCTTGTCAATTATCTTTTCGATGCAGGTCAGTGCATTGGCCTGCACCTGTTGGTTTCGGGAGAAAAAAAAAAAGGTAGACAAGGAATAATAATCGCCTTTCCGCCACAGTGCGGAGTACGTTTTCAGGAAACCATGCTTGTAAGCACCAGAGTTTGCACATATGTCGTTCGTATAAGCGCAGGAAAGTTCAGTACTAACGCTAAATAAGCACAGTTGGTGCAAGTTAGAGGAAAATTATTTATTTAAGCATGAAGAAAACGGGCCTTTTTCAAGTTATGTGAAACGGTAATGACAACACGCGGTGACCTTCGTTGGTCGACGAAACGGGAGTGATTTCTACTGATACGTTTTTGAGTAGGTGGTGATAAAATGTGGAAGAATTCGACGTATTTTGTCAAAAATTCTCTCTCACTCCATGCACTCACATCATAAAGATCAAAGAGACGTTAGAAATGCTGTGCAATAATCACTTTTTGTCGCCCATCATAGCAGACAAGAAATTAATTAATAAGTAAGAAGTATGAAATAACGCTGTGTGCCAGATTTGAAGTTTGTGGTCTGCTCAAGCGGTAGACGCTGTTGCCATGCCCTTCAAAGGCAGGACGCTAGTACTGCTTATTTGCACAAGTCAGGACTTGTGCAAACATGACCAAGATGTTATTAACGGAAGTCACAGCATTATAGAGATTTAGCACAGCGCACACGAAGCAGCGTAGACGCCTACGTGACCTACAGGGTGCCAAATGCGCATGGGCGGTGGTTAGCGGGAGGTATACAATGTTTTGGCAATGCACGTGTTTAGCCTACAGACGGATGGTTCAGCATTCGTGCAAGCTAGGACGTATTCAATGTTCTTAAACTCTCTAATGTTGCAGAGCTAACGTGACGTCAACGGCCAGGCAACCGCCTACACATCACACACGAAACCAGCATCGTCGGGAATGGTTCGTCATTTCGTAAGAAATAATGACGGTGGCGCTATTTATGGTTCCAGTTTTCCGAAAACTCTGCGATGCGTTTCTTTTGAATGTGCTTACGTAAAAAAATAGCGTCTCGATGTGGAATGGCCGATGAGAGTTATGCCTTTTTAATAACGTGTTTCTTTTAAATAGGCCCTCAATCCAGTGGGAAGAGAGCGTTAAAGGTCACATTCGAAACACGCTCCCCAAAGACGCCGCGACTCCGACTCTAAGCTTTTATCTCCTCCCTAGAGCTCTCTGTAACCGCTGTTCCTGAGCTTGCGACGAGGCAACATTATTCTTTTAAGCTACTTGTGTAACGTCAGGAAGCAATTTCCTTACGTAACAACTGAAAGACACCGTATCCAACGAAGCGACAGGGAGAGAAAAAAAACAAAAAAAGAATAGACCATCGCGCATAGAGCTACTTAGTATAAAATGCGTTCATGTTTTTTTCTTTTTTTTTTCGACACGTGTATTTCTTGAAACTGCGCCGCTCTCCTGCCTTGCGTAAGCCTTGGTTACGAAAAGCGATTACAGCTGCTCAGCCGACCGCAGGCTTACCGGGCGCACCTATGCGCTTTTAAAGAGTAAGACAGAACTTTTCCTGAAATGTAGATATGTTTATATGTTAGGGAAAAAAATCGTCTATTAAGGCCCTCTTCGCGCCATTTGTTGGCCGGTGTTTCTCGTAAGCGTTGGTTTCTTTTTTTCTTTTGTTCCTTTCCCTTTTTATCTTTTTATCAAGTACCCATTTTCTACTTCGTTTCTGTCTACTTGCAAGCCACACTTCCTTGTGGTTAAGCTCCATGACATCTCTTTTGATCCGTGCTCACTTGCTTTCGTTGCAACTGCTATTTTTTATGGCGTCAACCTCAACCGGAAGCTTTCAGTCCCGGTTGTTATTATTAACTTTATCTACCATCACTTTGCCAAAACACGCTAACTCACTTGTAGAGACTTATGTAAAGCGGCATGTGAGAATTTGTGCAAATCCTCGCCCTTTTTGCGTTAAAGTTGAAATTTTTTACTCTTCATTACGCGGGTTCTCATTTGAAACAGTCCAACAATTTGCACAAGTAAATTGCTCCTACAGTACAGACCGCCTGACTGTAAAACCGTGGCACAAACCTGGCGGCCACCACCCGTTCGACGATGTGCAACTTAAAATGTTCAAACAGTGCACAATGCTGGGTACTCGTGTATTAACTGGAGTGACCAATGGTAGAACTCTTACTTTACGGTTAACTTAGACTGACACTTCCCACCAGATCAAGCCTTATAGCGTTGCATTTAAGATGCCACAGGGGCCTAAAACTTGGGTAAAAACCTAATGATAACGCCAAATGGTTAGAACACCATGATTGAGGTTCACGCTCATCCAATCAACGCGCTTAATCTACGAAAAAAAACAGCAGCGGACATAAAGAACTGCTCGAAAATTCTCTGCAAACGCAAAGCTGTAGCACTCCCCGCCGCGGTGGCTCAGTGGTTAGGGCGCTCGGCTACTGATCCGGAGTTCCTGGATTCGAACCCGACCGCGGCGGCTGCGTTTTTACGGAGGAAAAACGCTAAGGCGCCCGTGTGCTGTGCGATGTCAGTGCACGTTAAAGATCCCCAGGTGGTCGAAATTATTCCGGAGCCCTCCACTACGGCACCTCCTTCTTCCTTTCTTTTTTCACTCCCTCCTTTATCCCTTCCCTTACGGCTCGGTTCAGGTGTCCAACGATATATGAGACAGATACTGCGCCATTTTCTTCCCCCGCCCCCCCAAAAAACAATTATTATTAAAGCTGTAGCACTAGAAATTGGTCGATCAATGACGCAGGACTCAGAAACAAAATTCCAAGAAGCACAAACATGCGTGCAGGTAGCAATTTCTGTTCTGACGAACGACATGCCAGAAATTTGTTACAAGAGTAATCTTACCTTGACTCCAGAGTTGTTCTCAAAGACTTGCTTCGTCCTCGGCAGCACCATTTTCCGTACGGCGCTTTCTTCCAGATAATCAGCGATTTGCGCTATCGCATGCATCGCTGCACACTGATAACAGGTGTGGGCAGAAGAGCAAGCAAAAAAAGCTCATGAGACTATGGCCGCGCATTGTAACTATGGAGGAACTTCGTAAATAAAGCCTAGAGGGCTGGGAAGACCCGTGGTTGTAACCTAGAATATCCCTGAAGAATTAGACAAAAAGTATTTGAGCATCCGTTTCAGTGTTTTGAAAGACGCCCACGGTCCTAGTAATCATGAAGATGAGCTGAAAACTTCAGTCCACAGTGTTAATATTTAAATACAAACAATTTTGTACCGGAAGTTTTTGGTCTCGTTCCGACGCCAGAGTTGGCGACGGCGTCGCTGGCAAGCACTAGTTTCTGCTGAAAACAAGCACTGTGTTTGGTGACGTCACAATAATTATAGGCTACTGCACATTGACGCCACCCGATTTGGGTAGAAATGCCGAGGGGCTTCTCATAAAACATTCAAATTCATATCATATTATGCTCCACTAAACGCCTGCTAATGAAACTTACTAGAAGACATCGCCTTACATCCAAGAAACAAATAATATTATTTGTTGGCTTCCTAAATTTTGTGTCTGCCCTCCTTTAAGTATCGCTTACGAACAAATCTTGGATAATTATTTCTGGAACAGTAATTGTGATACTTATGAATGCACAGAAATGTCTCCAAGATTAGTGATGGATTACTCCGAACTTAAAAAAAAGCTTACGATTTCATAAAACGAGTTTGCGCTTTTATTCACACAACGATCGGAAGTAACATTTAGCATTCTCTGTAGAATGCTAAAGGTTGTATATAGGTCGCTCGCATGCCGTTTAAAGCTGTCGCGAAGCATAGTGGTTGGTGTACTTGAGAAATTTATGACCTTTATATCGGTCTCTACTTAGGCTTACTAGCTTACATACACACATACACTGAGAGATAAGCGAAAATGCCATCTGTTATGACTGTCCGAGAAGGCTGAGGCCATTCCGTTGTCCACATGCATTGAAGGGCCGAATTAAAGTTGGAACTTTCACTTAGATCAATCATTTGTCTTTACAGTCGCTGAGAGGCATGGATATACAATAACCCTTACTTGAAGACAATGGTAAGATTATGAAGAACCGTCTCAAGCTGTGATAGTATACACAATTATCTTGTCTGATTTTTAGGTCATATAAACGCGAAGGAACTGTGAGTACGGCATGCTTTGGGAGACCTAGGGTCAGCCTTTCGTTACAGGTCAGTAGCAGTATGTACCCCATTACAAAGACATCACTCGGCATTCAAGAGAAATTTAATATCATAGTGATAAACGCCCGTTAAAGGCTGGGAAATGCTCTTGGACGCTCAGAAATGCATTCGCATGAGCAATTTTTCATAACCGGAAATCGATACCCCAACTTCGAAGTGGGGTATCGATTCCCGTGATCCACACGCTTAGAAGCTGCATCTTCACGGTGATGGTCCTTTGCGCTGCGTACCTGAATTTGCGGTGTGGTTGAATCAAACGAGTTGTATAGCATTGGAAGAACGTCCGCCTTGATGTCCGTCTTGGGGGTCTTCTTCATCAGGACGTCGAGATTTTCCAGTAGCGTTACCGTCGCCTGCGAGAGCAAGGGTTTCGCAACCAGATGTGGTGATTGAACACTCCAAACAGAAAGGTGTAAAAAAGGAGCAAAGCGTCCTCCAGTGCACACCCTTTCATAAAAGGTTCTGCGCTAGAGGAGAGCTTACTCCCTTTTTACTCCCATATAGGTGTACTGGTGTTTCGAGTGAACAATTGCCGTAACAGCCACTCGTGGCTGGGAATACTCTGTCGAATCTTTTGCTGATAAGCTGGTTCTTGCAATAATGATGGTTTTACTATGCCTGCCTGCTAATATTGTTTATACGGCAGCGATTGCAGCATTTCCACCGGGCCGCTTATACCCATAGCGCTATGTTCAATATCATATATAACTGCTACTACCATAGATTTTGCTACTATCAAAATTAAGCTAAAAACGCTACAAGAAGCATCCCTTATAGATTTCTTCAAGTGTGGCTAGTGTGGGTTAGAGGCGCCTAGCCTGAAAGGAATTGTGTCGTTCACAGCTTCATGCCCGCTAGAGCAATGCTGCATGAGCAGGTGGAAGAAGGGAATTAGGAAGGTTACAGGCCCGCTAGATCCTGCCATAGTACTTTTATCTTGGCCCTGATAAGTGAACATTCCTTTCAGCCACGAAACCCGTTTAGTAATCATTGCATTGTACTCGACGACATTACTGTCCCAGACTGGTGGGCTCAACACAGGAGAGACCTGGATAGAGGAGGGGGCAATAGGACGAGGAAATAAAGCAGATAAAAGAAGACAGGGGAGTCCGGCACCTGCACAGACTTGGGCATGCCGAAGACGCTTCGGAAGATGGGCAGGATGATGGTCTGGTACTCGTCCACCGTGCTCTCCTCGATGATGAACAGCAGCGGCTGCAGCGCCGCCGCCAGCACCTCGGGCGACTGGAGCTCCATCTTGAGAGAGGGTAGCACGTGCTGCCACCACAGTTTCTGCGAGGCGCCAAGAGCTCAACTTTCCCTACCAGCTATCCTCTACTTTCACATGTCAGCAACACAAATCAGGCTGTGTTGAGCAAATAAAACGAAGAGGAGTGGGATAGAAATAGTGCCGTAGTTTACTTTATACAGTCCGCACGAGGTGTAAAGTCCGCGGGGATCATGTTCTGCTAGACACCCCGCAAAAGCGAAGTGTGGAACCAGCGCATATAAATAAATGTCTGTCCATGCACAGGTCAATTTTCACGATACTTCGTAATAGAATAAGCCGTATATACATAGCGCAATTTTTGGTGGAATGAAAAAAATAATGCTGTGTTTTGCGCACAAATCCACAGTCCGCTAAACGCTAAATTTAAGCTCTTCAGTATGCGTCGTCCGTCGTGTGTATGCCGAAAATAAGATAGCTCACTATCATCAGTGTCGTCATGGTCATCATCATCATCATTATCGTCGTCGTCGAAAGCAGCCGCACGACCAAGAACGCCACCATTATCATTTTCATAGGCGAATATTTATTTGATTCTAAAAAAAAAACACTACCAAGAAAGCGCTCTTCGGTGAATCAGTGACTTTGACGGGCAGCTACTGATCCCCAAGTCATGGTTTCTAACCAGCCCACGGCGGCCGTATTTCGATTGAGGAAAAATACAAAAACGCCTGTCTGGTTTGCGATGCTAGCGCCCGTTAAAGAATTCCAGACGGTCTGAATGAACCCTGAGCCCTCTACTACTGCGTCACTCATAGCCCGAGCGCCACTTCGAGACGTCCAATCCTAAAATTTATTTCATTTTTTATTTTTATTCAGTGAGAAGGAACTATCTTCGATTGCTGGCGCTTAGGGTGATGAAAGCGTCCTTAAACCAGCCGTTCACAAAATATCTTGATGACAACAGTGCAACTTCTTGCGTATAAAGGACATTCGTTGTTCCATTTCACAATGTACTCTGGCTACAGAGCACCCCACCGTAGTTCTTTTCCTGCTTCTAGACTACTATGGCGCCCGAACTGTCACAACTACTCACATCGCTTCTCTTTATCTGAAGAATTCCTTCCCAACACCAAATCGTTAGTATTGGATGTCGCGCCGGAACATCTCGCGACAAAGTAACTTTCTCCGGGGACAGAAGGAAATTCTGATATGTACCAGATGCGAAAAAAAGGAAGCAAAAATTACAAAAAAAAAGCCTTTACGGTCTGGTGCATGGAAGAGCTGTCACCTTGTCACATTGCGAGACATGTCAATGAGCGCATGTGTTTCCCTGACCGAGCTTTTTTGTTTATTCGGAATAGGTAAACACATTTAGTCTGGAAACGGACTGGAAAGTAAGAAGATTATTTTATCCGCTGGAAAAACAGAGGAGCGCCAAATACAAACACGGAGGAACTCGTCCCGTTCCCTCACTACGTCCGTTCTCGTACGTTGCTCTCCTGTATCTTTCCTGAATATGCACCAAGAAGTTCAGAACAAGTATCGCTCTACTTTTCCTCTTTGCTTTCACGAATTTCCGGCATAACTCTGTCTTTAGGCTCTAAAAATACCCCTGTGGTATTTATTTACTTCATGCGCACTGTTGGGTAAATATCCGCCTGTCAACAAATGTATGGGTGATTTTTTTTTTCCCAACCTTCAAAAGACTCGGGAGAGGGAATATAATTTGGGGAACTTGGCGCTAACAGAAAACGACCATTGCCTTGAAACATGAAACCATGGTTCCAAAGAAAAGTATCCGTTAACACCGCTTGCAAGCTTAAACTGACTAACAGCAGAGGTAAACTTCATTCAGTTATTGTGCATGCAACTTGTAAAGAAAGCTGAAGGCCATAAACGTTGCTCGGATGCAGATTATATGTGTCAGCGAAATGGGATACAACAGGAAATATGCTATAAATACAGTGCTCACTCAGAGGAGCGATGAAGTCGGAAATTAGAAGCGAGATGCTATATAGTGCAATTTTGACTAATGCGAGTAGGGGGACGGGGCTGTACGGAGACCTTAAAGGACGTTCTTGATTGTAGGTGGCACTGCTCGTGATGAAGGGTTTTTGCAGAAATAATGCCCCTGGATCTCAATAAGCCTACCTTACTAGTAAATTGTTTCGACTGATAGTTTATTGAAACAAACGGTTGTCATTAAGTATTTTTGGCAGGAAGAATGGAGGAAAAAGAAAGTTAAGTAAATATTAATGAGGCTGTCTCGAGTTTACATTTTACCAAAAATTCATACGCAGAATGAAAGGAAATAAGTTAATGGTGTTTTCCAGCACTTTTAGTAATTTGCCTAATGATATACAGTTCCCTCAGGTTCTAAAGCTCAACAACTTACAGAGGTAATTCTGCTCTTTTATCACTGCTGAGTTATAGCACTACATGTAGGATAATTTTGCTTGCGATATTTTGCGGTATCCTGGTTTCTCTGCAAGTTCGCGTTAAGCGTTGCTGTCAGGCGTTGGTTCATCAGCCAACAAAATTCTTAAAAATGCAGCATCTCTATATTTCTTACAGATATGAATGTATAACTATTACTATTAATATTACACACTGAAATCTTGTGAATAATTTTTAACCTTACCAGCAGATTTTTTTTTCGTAGCTTTCACGAATTTGTTCTGAAACGACCTGCAGAAATTCCTTGATCTCTCAGGAACCGCATGTCAAGTTTTACGTGGTACCACGTACTTGATAGAAGGCTTTCTACCAGATGTTTCTCTTAAGACTGCCATTCGATTTTAAGATATGCTTTTGGGGGTATCAACAAGGCTCCTTCGGCATGACAACACATGTGTTGGTGGGCACCAGAAAACGTGAGATCGTGTTATATAGTTATCTGGTTAACTTATATATGATAGTTTAACTTTATAACTCTAATAGTTAGGTGACTGGTCGGAATTAGAGATTTGTAGCATGGCTTTAGTAGTACTGCCTAATAACCACAATAATTCGTTTTTGGGGAAAGGAAATGGAGCAGTATCTGTCTCATATATCGTTGGACACCTGAACCGCGCCGTAAGGTAAGGGATAAAGGAGGGAGTGAAAGAGGAAAGGAAGAAAGAGGTGCCGTAGTGGAGGGCTCCGGAATAATTTCGACCACCTGGGGATCTTTAACGTGCACTGACATCGCACAGCACGCGGGCGCCTTAGCGTTTTGCCTCCATAAAAACGCAGCCGCCGCGGTCGGGTTCGAACCCAGGAACTCCGGATCAGTAGCCGAGCGCCCTAACCACTGAGCCACCGGGGCGGGTGTTAATACCTATATCAACGTTTAGAAATTCGAAAACGCGATTACCCTCGGCGCTGCGGTTTAACAGGATTTGATCAGCTCGCGCCCAAAGCCGCGCTCTATCGCAAAGCGTGCTATCTTTAGCACGCGCAAAGCAACGTCCCCAAGGCACGTCACTCCGTGACGCACGTGTCACTTGACGTGCTCTATTCCGCGTGGGTGTGCCATTATAGTGCGGTGTAGAGGAGCGAGCAGCGACGGTCACCACCACGTGGGTGGCACAGAAAAGGTCACATGACACGTACGCCACTGAGTGACGTGCGCCAGGGATGTTGAAGGGGCCAAGAAAAACCTGGAAAACCTGCGCGCAAGCCCTATGCCACATCAAAAATGAACCAGGTCTTGGCGATGTATGAATTAAAATGAGCCAAATTCAGCCTTCTTTGCCAGCTTGAGCTTTAAAAGGTAGCACTGTTTCGAGCGCGGATTCATTTATTCCTTTCCCAGTGCTACCGTCCCATCGAGTGCCAAGGATATGAAGAGGTCGGCGAAAGATCTGAAATCAGAGATGAAGGATAATAAAGGGATCGTTAGCCCCGTCACCGATATAGCAAGGATACGCCTCGGCTACTGTGATCGTTAAAGTGTCTAGGTGTTTAGTTGGAAGTGGCTTTTTCAGTTCACTATCACAAGCGAAATAGCGGAGGCAGAGAAGAAACGAGCATACAAGCCGTTGTCCTGTAATACTGCGTCCTGCACACGCCAGCCATTTCGCTGTTACTCAATGAATTGAGAATGCAACAGTGAAGTGAAATATATTACCGGGCGTCCTTCCATTATGAAATGAGGTACTTATTTCCATGGTCATTCAAAGAGAAACGCATAAATTCAGGCAGTGACTAGACGCGCATATCGAGAAATAAAAACTACGCTTCAGTTTCTGCATGAAATTATTGTTCCGCGTTCCTGAGTGGCATCTTTTTTTTGTGGGCTTCATGTCGTTCTGAATTTAATGCATCGTTTTATTTCTATCACTTTTGTTGTCGTTTCTCTCAATACCCAGTGAACATTACATTGACACTTTGTTTTCACTTCTTCAATTGTAATATTAAGAACTGGTTCTTGTTTGTTGCCTTTGTGCTTTCTTATTTTGTGACTGGCCTCGTACTACTGACTGTTGTAATGTGTCATGAATGTTCCCCGCCCTCCTCACCATTATTTATTGCCCCAGGCTTAGGGCGTCGAAATGTAATTAAGTGATGAGGATTGTAAGCATTCTAGATAACATACATTCTGGCTAGTTCACTTTTCTGCTGTCGAGGAGTGAATGATGGATAAAAAGCTATCTTGCAAGTCTTCATAAAAGATGCTTGCTTTTCACATTTACTTGCTTATGTTGTAGCACAGAAGTGCCCCTGATTACACGGATTTGAAGTTGTAGTTCTTTTTCCGCCGTATACACAGAGTAATATGTTTAAGTATTATTTTCATAAACAAATTTGGAAAACAACTGTAGAAGAAAATTTCTGAACCAAACTAGGTCCGATCTAGACCTTCAAATCTAAAAGAGTCGAATACAAAGTTTACGTGCTGATATTGACTGAACTATTCGCGCATTTTTCATTACATCGCAGTGAAGAATTGCTTCAACTAACATGTAAAGCATATCATATAACAGAGTGGGTAGCTCTGAGGTTTATTTCGGATAACAGTTTCGCGTTTTTCTCGGTATGAATTGATTAAAAGAAAACTTTTGTGTTTTCATCAACAGTGATAGCGTTTTTTGAGTTCTAATAGCTGATAAAGTATTACTAATGTCCGACTACAAATTTCTAATCAGCAACGAGGCGCCTATCGTAATATTTCAAAAGTTAACTGTCAGAAATTACTTCGCCGGTTTACAAGATAACTTGACTCGCCTATTTTCTGATGTCCGCCAACACCGGTCATCTTGATACCTCAAAAGCCTGTTTTTCAAGATTAGTGGCGGGCTTTCCTGGAACACCTGGTACATCGCAAAAGTGTTCTTTTTAGGTGAAGAAGTGTCCGGTAGAGGCTCTCACCTTGGGAATATTAGGCAGCGCCGTCTTGAGGTTGTGGTAGAAGTGCGACTTGTGCGTCGAGTCCTTCATTTGGATGACGTCCAGGTACTGGAGGCCATGCACAGCAGGGTCCATGAAGTATTTGATCTGCGCACGTGGCCGGGTGCGCCAAAAAAAGAAAGAATTCGAAGAATCATTGGATTTGATTGGTTTAGATAACATCTGCTCTAGATAACATCTGGTTTAGATAACATCTGGTTTAGATAACAGAGTTTTTCCTATGCAGGGCCTGCGCACTCGAGTTGGATGTTATTTTTCATGTATTGCAGGAAAACTTTCAAAACGCAGGTTGTGCAGGATTGTGCGGTCTTTTATAATAGCCCCAGCTTGACTGGTCGCATCGTACTCAATGCATTTGTTTGTTTCTGCCGATTCGAAAAATGCTTAGTACAACTGTGGTGTGGTGAAGGAACGGATCGCTTGCTCTCTATTGGTAGTTTATTTCTCTATTTAGTGTTAGCCTTGAGCCAAAAGCGTGGCTCGCTTGGTAGCCAGCAAATTCTAAAGAAATTTAACCTTCTAACTCATGTGGGACGTAGTGAGTAGAAGAAACTTTGAGCCAATTGTTTACCTTTAGAGTGAAACGTCAATATATTTGTTGCGGTACGGTATGGTACGGTATGGTACGGTATGGTACGGTATGGTACGGTATGGTACGGTATGGTACGGTATGGTACGTTATGGTATGATCAGTGCTTAAAGTGTCCCTAGATCGATGGGGGTCTTTAGTAATTCGAGCACAGGGGAGAGTGAGATAAAGAGGGAGAGAGAGAAAGCGGCTGCGGGCTGGTT
This sequence comes from Amblyomma americanum, assembly GCF_052857255.1. Classification (NCBI taxonomy): domain Eukaryota; kingdom Metazoa; phylum Arthropoda; class Arachnida; order Ixodida; family Ixodidae; genus Amblyomma; species Amblyomma americanum. The sequence continues at coordinate 10,233,896 of NC_135506.1, forward strand.
TTACCCATCGGTTTATACAAAGTTGAGAAATCATTTTGAAAGGTAACTGTTCGCTCAATTTATGACACAGGCCTGAATCAAGCAATACCCACGCTTTGTTGTGTAGCCTCGAAGCTGAGTGGCCAGAACTGGACTTACTCTAGGTGTGAGGGCACAGGTTTTTTTCTTCCAGAACGTTGTACAGTGCAGCCGACTTTTTATTTTTCTCAGTCTCGTGTTTCAGGAAAAGTGTTCATGATTCTTACTAAAATGACGGTGAAATTTTCAAAACGACAGAGAAGAAATGCTTGACCGCCACTGACAAGAAGTATAGAAAATAGTTGCCTGCTCCGGATTCATGCGGTCTCTGCATTATAGCAAGGGGGGGGGGGGGGGGGGTCTAGATGCCTTGTCAGTACTGACAGGGGGTCTGCGACCCCCCTGATTTTAAGCCCTGGGTACTATATGGTGTGCTATGGTATGGTATGGTATGGTATGGTATGGTAAATATGGTTTAACGTCCCAAAGTTGCACACAAGCTATGAGAGACGTTGTTGTGGAGTTCACCATTGACGGCGCCAGTTTCCAAGTGGTATGAGGGGAACACGGTTAAACAGCTCTGACCTTGTCTAGCATTCCGATCCGAACTTCTAGTTGTTTTATTTATTTTTACACTCAGGGCCTGTACAGGCATTACAGAGTGCTCATGTTGACTGTCAGGACACTTCGGGCGTTGTTTGAAATATTCAACTCTGCTCTTTCGATCAAACAATTCTTCAATTTCCAATCAGTAGTATTTATCTGCCGTGGTGGCTTTTATATGTTTCGAACGTCCTCGCAGTATTCGATGTACACGAGTGTCAGTTAAGCTGAATGCCATTAAACACCCCACGTCACACAAAATATTGTCAGGTGAGTCGATACGTAGTGGCCCCAATCACTTTGAAACGCGTGACAGTGTGTGCCAGCAGTAAGCAGACGTGCCAATTAATTTCCAGTGGCTGCGATGTGGCTTAGGGCCTACAGTACCTGACCCACCGCGGTGTCTCAGTGGTTAGGGCACTCGGCTACTGATCCAGAGTTCCCGGGTTCGAACCCGACTGCTGCGGCCGCGTTTCGATGGAGGCGAAACTCAAAGGCGCCCGTGTGCTGTGCGATGTCAGTGCACGTTAAAGATCCCCAGGTGGTTGAAATTATTCCGGAGCCCTCCACTACGCACCTCTTTCCTTCCTTCAGTTCCTCCTGTATCCCTTCCCTTACGGCGCGGTACATGTGTCCAACGATATATGAGACAGATGCTGCACCATTTCCATTCCCCAAAAATCAATTTTCACTGTCATTTTCCTATATTACCTAGACGAGCATTTACGCCAAATTTTTGGTTGCGTGCTTTCATCTTTGTAATGGTGCTTAAGATATCAGTATACATGGATCACCACATGGTATTCTCCTACGACTGCTAAATAATTTATAATCAAATTTTTTTATAATGCAGTTTCAGTTTCCTCAGCTGCGACATCTGCGACACAGATGCGAGCGATGGCTGCGATGACTATATAGGTCGCGCGATTCCGTAGAGATTCCTATACGGACATGCGTATAGTGTGTCCTTATAGGTCGCGCGAAGCATGAAGAGAGCTTCGCTGGCCACTGAATTGAACCACTGTCATCACCTCAGCCGAAAATCCCGCGTTCTTATTGATGGCCTCTGGTGGAGTGGCACAGACCCACAGCAGGGAATTGGCCACAGTTTGTTGTAAATTGAAACAAAACACACTGACATAATTGAGATAATTTGTAGGCATTGTTTAAATTTTTAGTTGATGATTATGATGATGACGTCCTTAGGCTTTGAAAGTATTTGTTTGAATGTTGTCGTCTTCACCAACTTTCATCCGTATGCAATAGGCCCAGAACACACCGCTATGTGCCATTCCACTTGAGGCCAACAAAAACACACCGCTATCGGTCTACCCTTCTACACCGGGCCCTGAACCGGAACCGAAGTGGAAACTGAAGCAACCGAAGTGCGAGCATGCTTGATTCGCATTTGGTCTAACGAGGCTATATCGTCCGTCATTTTTCTTGCCTAGAACGCTAAAGTCAGCATGCCTCAAGAGTCGATGGTGGTAGCAACTTTAATTCTAAGCAAATAATAAAAGATCTTCAGGGGTGAGTTCTGATTGGGCTGGGGGCATTCTCACAAATACTGTATGAGCCGGATTGACAAAGAATGAATCAGCAGAGACTACATTGCAGTTTTCCCACGCCTAACGTCACCTATACGTATCTTTGCTGTCACAGTGCCGTTGAAATCGAAACAGCATGAGAAAAAAAATTTGACTAAAAATTATTTAGCGGTCACAGTAACGTCTTACGAACTACCGCAAATGAGGAAATATGCAACCATAATTAGGTATCTACACTGCTTCAACTATAGGTCTCAAGAAGATTAAAAGCTGCTGATTTACACGACAGAGGGCCATTGGTTTAGGAGGCTGTAAAGAAAAAGGAAGGAGCAAAGGCAAGGATAGAAGAAGAAAGCGAGGAGTAATGGATGACGTCGCCAGCAGGCCTCGGCTCTTGGACAGAGAAAAGGCAGTTCCTCCTCAAGAGGCGCCCATTTCCCCGCGCAGTAAAGACGCTGAACCTCAGCTGCTGTTCCTGCTTTCCGGCGCAGCAGCCACAGCGACGCTAGTCGCCGTCGCTTTGACCGTCAGCGTCTACCTCATCAACCGCCGGAGGAAAGACAACGACGAAACGAAGGGTGCCTTCTGCTGCCCGGCTCAGGCCGCGCAACTGTTCGCGTACGTCAACACCAGCTTCAAACCTTGCAAGAATTTGTTCGCACACGTGTGCTCCAACGCCATTAGGTACGGGACCTCCAAGCACCACGCCCAAGACTCCGAGCTCGTGCATGCGTTGGTCACGGGCCTCATTCGCAAAGGCGTGGAGACGCGCGATGCTGGACAGTTCCTCACGGCCTACTACAAGTCGTGCGTGGGCACCATTCCGCACCGTGAGCTCTTCCTGACTACCCTGGCATCCGCGTTGATCCGGAACGCAGTGGAAAGTCCAGGAAAGCTTGACACCAGAGGAGCATTACGCTACATGATCACGGCATCAGCTAAGTATAAACTCCTGTCGGCAATATTCGTCGCCTTCAGGCCATACACGTCAACCATATCGCTGAAGGTAATTCCCATATGCGGTATCAGTGGTGTGTTCTCCGACGCAGTAGCTGCTACGACCAAGGTCTTGAAGGAGTACGTAAACACGACAGAAGTCGCACAACAGGGCGTAGCCAGTTTACAACAAGATGTGTGCCTGTCTGGAGTCCGCGGTCACGACGCAACGTACACAATGCCGTCAAGACGTGATGCCTTCAACCGAGAAGTCTGGGACATAGGTGACCTCGAAGTGGGCCTCAGCTCCGTGGATTACTCCCTGCAAGACCTGAGATCCGTCGAGGTAACGAAAGTACAGCCAATCCGGCTGATTCACGATCTTATCGCCGCAGTGAAGAAAGTCCCCAATGGCTTTGCCGCTGCGACGATGACTACGTTCCTCGTGTCGCACAGTGTGGCGCGAGCGGCGATGGGGTTCTACAGGGCTTACGGCACGTCTTCCCAGATACTCTTTCAGGTATGCACGAGGAGCGTGGCAGCCATGGGAAACGCCTGGTACAAGTTCACGTCAGAAGTATTCACCACCCGCTAAAAGGACGCCGAGGCTATTGCGATGTCCGCTTTCGTGAAAAGAGCCGTGTATTCAGACTGCCAGAAGAGCTCGCTCTTCGAGGCTGAAGACGCTGATCGGCTCAAAGCCGTCTTGAAAGATATGTCCCTGGTTATTCCACAGAACCTCAGTCGAGTCGTGGTGCCAAGACCATCACCCATTTTCGCGGAGAATCTGCTTAGAGGCCGTGCGTACAACATCGACGTTAACAGCGAGCGCATGCGAGGCGTGCGCGACCATAGTATCGTCACCTACGCCACCCTGAAATTTCTCGGGGAACAGCACTTGATAATTCCGGCTTCTATATACGGCTACATCTACACCGGCCCCGGCAATAACCAGCTTCCCAATGCCGCTGTTCTGGGCCAGCTATTGGCGGAGGGCCTCTGGCTCATGGTGCTCTACGGAATAGAGTGGAGACCACAGACGTCGGCCAACATTAACCGCTTCGCAGAGTGCTTCGTGCGCAACTATCTGGACGGAAACGACGCTTCCAGTCCAGAGGCTGTGGAAGCGTTGAGCATCAGGGCACTGGGCATGTGATCAGTCGCCAGGGCGCTTGAGCGGCCCGGATGGAACACTGTCAGGGTTGCCTGGAGTGCTTGGCGTCTATCTCATGCGCAGTTTTTCTACCTTTTCGGCACCCATCACCGCTGCCCGAGGGGATCCTCGCCTGCCGCAGTGAGCTACGTCAACACGCCGCTGACGTACGTCGACGACTTTACGAGGGCATTCCAGTGCACCCCTGGGACGCCGTTGACTAAGGCTCACCAATGTCTTCTCAAAGACGAGTCGCTCGCATCTTAAGGTATAGCGCTGCTTTCCGGAATGCCTAGCTTTCCTGTACAGTAGCCTATGTGTGTGTGTATGTGAGCTTCTCAGGAGGACATTTATTTCTGATGGAGTGGTGGCAAAGGCTATCGACGCCACCGGCGGCGTACTTTCCATGTTCTGGAACAGGCGTACATCTCTGGAAACTTTTTCGCAGAATCATATAACACTGCAGGATCGTATATCGGGAGCTTAAAGGCAGGATATTTCGCGAATTGGTTTTTTCAAGCATCCTGCTTTTGAAAATATATGTGTACGGTAATTTAGGGAAGTGATAGTTCCTTGATGAAAAAAAACGAATTTGGTTATCCAATCAGACCTGGATGTGTGTGCCCGTAATAAGGGGAATTTGTGATATTTGTTTATTCCATGTTACACATCACGAGCCAGGAGCGTCCATTGCGTACAACTACTGCACCCTAGACTATTCTGGAACGAAGTGTGTCTACGAGTGTACAAGCCCTGGTCACACGGACTGCGAATCAAACTTCGAATCAAAGGGGACGTTAATTGTTGGCGCACAATTTATGAACATTTATTTTTAACCTGACAGCCAAAATATTTACAGTAGCGGCTTTAATACGTCGAGTGAGAACATTTCTTTTCCTTTCCCTTCGTAAGCTTTGAAAACATTTGATTTTCCACGCCATATCTGATGATCCCCTCTGCACCCTGCATATCCAGAGATCTGTACTTCCCATATATACTCCTACTTAATATGCTTTCTTTAGGCGCCGTTATAAAATACACATACGACATGGTATTTAGTTTCGTAACTCAGTGCGTATGTTTTTTTGCTTGAAAATGATTTACATTTGCTGCTGGGAGCATAACGTTAATATTTATTCATCCCTCTGTGCGCCGAGGTCATTTGTATACCGACTTCAAGTCTTGCTGTGTCTAAGACATGTATTGTTTTCGGGCGAAATGGTGGATTCACTGTTTCCGCTTGAATCCACTCCGCGCGGAAACATCCACCGACAGATGGAAACATGAGAGAACTCCTGTTTTGTCCTTTTACGTAATCTTCTGTTCCTATCTTTTGTTTTCGAGAGGCAGGGTGAATTCAATGCTGCTCTTCACCATTCGGTCAATGAAATCGGACTCGAGGGCGAGCTCGCTACGTGCATGGTCATCTAGCAGGTAGGCGGTGCGCATAGACAAACTGTCGGGCTCCTCTGAAGGTGTTATTTCGAGACGTCCTGGACTTGTCTGAGGACGCCGCCGTAGTTCAGGGCTTCCTGAAGGGCGGTAGGCCGATGCATAGCCCCCAGGTGCTATACAGTACCGAGGAGGCAATTGCGGCTGCGAATGCAGTGGTCAGTAGCTATTGTAAGCCA